>NC_089838.1:234365596-234675743 GCF_035609145.1 Eleutherodactylus coqui
CATACTTGTGTATTATTTATATGTTACACAAGGCAGATAGCAGGCTCCTCAACGCCAAAAGGATCTGGAATATCTGCCATTGTCGGGGGCATTTCCTGCGGTAACATTCATACACATTATTTTGGCAAGGAGGACAAACAATACAATGTAATAAAGAATCAGGGCTTTAAAATAAAGCCAAAAGCTTTAAAATTATACATAGAGAAATGAAAACAGTAGCTGCATCAATAAGAAGCGTCAGAAAATAATCATGCGAGACATTATAAGACATGTACATTATAATTAGGCCACATGCACATAGTAGAGCCTGTTGGATCTCATATGCATGAAGCCATCTTCTCAAGATATTAAACACTTTTAGGAGAGACTCCCTCCATACAAAACAGATGCCACAATATAGTTTAGATTCATACAGTATCCGACAGAAGAAACCTTCATATGAAATTGGAAGCATACAGAGGTACGGTATAGACCTCATGCAATAGAATGGGACCCCTAGTATAGCTTCATACAAAACAGAGCCAAAATACAGCCGAATACAGCAATGTCCCCATAACTGCCGAAAACAAGGGATCCTTTGTTCCACTCTCAGTTGGAAAACAGGACAATTATGTGTAGTCTGTCATTCAGCCATTTCTGACAACCCCATTCATCTCTAATGACACAGACAACGCATGCTCATCCTGCTGTCCAGCAGAGAATACAGGCTGAAGCCCCCTCATTCTCGGAAGCAATGATGGTGGTCCCGAAGATGGAACCCCATCAACACTACGAGATCTTCTATACAGCAAGTGTACCATCACTAGAAAATACAGAAAGCCGGGGCACTTGTGAGATAATGCACTGTATATATACACACACACACACACAGAGCCACAAAGCCTCGGTAAGAGGGGGAAGCAGAATTTAACTTTTGGTATTGTATAATAAAAAGTTATATCTCCATCATTATCAAGATATCTGCCGAGGCTGCATTCACACAACCGTGTTGGTATAACGTATTCCGTGGGTGAAATACGCTGTACCAATCTCCCATAAGCAGTCATGTTGCCAGTGATATGAATTGCGCGAAAATATGTGCGCAAGAAAAAAAGTGGCAGAATGTTTTATCTTGGCGCATATTACATGCCAAGATAGTACATGGCCATCTGGGTGGAAAAAAAACAAACTATCATGTATATTTTTACCATTTGTATGCTTCTCTGAAAGGTTCTTCTTGTGACTTTTCGTCACACCTTCCGCATTCCTAATATAAGATCGGTCCTGTGCACTCATGGAGACCTTTGCAAAATTCTCACCAGGTTTCTGAAACACATCAAGAAAAATATGACTTGTCTAGTAGGCAACATGTACAGAGTAACAGATATCTGTGGATAAACAGGCAGATTTAGGTTAGCCATAGGTAATAGCGCGTTTTGGCCACTAGGGGGCCAAAGAGTAGAAGAGTGCTCAGCAGGGAAACTGCTCCCTGCATTTTGGGCTGCAAAATAAGGAAATTGGTAGCCAGGTGGGAGAGCTACTAAAGAAACAGCCAAGCTCATCCATAATAACTCCTGACTGGGAGCTGGCAATTTAAGGTAAAAAATGCACCTTGTAACGAGAGGTTTTTGGGTGTGTAGGCAGTAGGCCTTACTCTGGTTTAGAGAAGGATGCTAATTGATAGTGCGGCTACTCTCACATCTGTATTGGAAACTCCATTTGGACGTTCCATCGCAGATCCGGCACAAAAAACTGGGAAAAACGAATATTTTTGGTATAACTTACCGTAAAATCTCTTTCTCGTCGCGTTCATTGGGGGACACAGCCAGACCATGGGATATAGCCACTGCCACTAGGAGGCGACACTAAGCAAAAGTGTTAGCTCCTCCCACCAGGCTATATCACCCCTGCAGGCACTCAGCTAATTAGTTTGTATGCAAGCAGTAGGTACAGCCAGTGGGAGTACACAAAAAAAAAAAAAATTATTCACACTTTAACCTAAACCAAGGAAAGACATACCAGTCTTCTGAAAATATATCTCATCATCTGTGACCCGAGACCAAAGGGCTCTGCCCTGCTATAACGAAATTAATCCTTGGGAGGGTGCTGTGTCCCCCAATGAACGCGACGAGAAAGAGATTTTACGGTAAGTTATACCAAAAATATTCGTTTCTCGTCCGTATCATTGGGGGACCCAGCCAGACCATGGGACGTACAAAAGCAGTCCTGGAAATAGAAGGGTGTGAATTCCCAGAAAAAAAAGGGGTCCCCAGCAGTCAGGGGACTGCCGCCTGTAGAACCTTTCTACCCAATGCAGCGTCCGCTGACGCATATGTATGGACCCTATAGAATTTCGCAAATGTATGCAGGGACGCCCAAGTGGCTGCCTTACATACCTGTAATGCTGAGGCTCCATGCTGAACCGCCCAGGAAGCCCCCACCGTCCTTGTAGAGTGGGCCGTTATCCGGAATGGTGGTGACCTCCCCTTGGCTCGATAAGCCTCAGTCACTAGCGACCGAATCCACCTCGAGATGGTCACCTTCGAGGCCGCAGAACCCTTACGCGGCCCTTCTGGGATTATGAACAGAGTCTCCGTCTTCCGAAAGTCTTTGGTCCTTGCCACATAAATTTGTAGGGCCCTTACCAAATCCAACCGTGCAGTGCTCTCTCTCTCGCATGTCCGGGTACCGGGCAAAACGATGGAAGTACAATATCTTCATTAAGGTGAAATGCTGATACTACCTTTGGTAGGAAACCCGGAACCGGTCTCAGCACCACCTTATCTTGGTGGAAAGTCAGGAAGGGCAGTTCGACCGATAGTGCAGCTAATTCGGATACTCTCCGTATGGACGTGATCGCCACCAAAAAGACCACTTTCCAGCATAGCAGTCTCAGGGGTACGTCCCTGAGTGGTTCAAAAGGGTGTGATAGCAAAGCATCCAGCACCAAATTCAGGTCCCATGCCGGAGTAGGTGGCCTGAACGGGGGTGACGTATGTGCGACCCCTTGAAGAAAAGTCCGCACCGCCAACCTACTAGCGATAGGTCTCTGGAACAGCACTGAAAGGGCCGATACTTGCCCTCTCAGCGAACCTAACCTCAGCCCGAATTCTAGTCCAGCCTGTAGAAACGCTAGAATGTTTGCTAGTGAGAAATGCATGGGATGTATCTGGCGGTCTTCACACCAGCTGAAGAAGCGTCTCCATACGCGGTAATAAATTCTCGATGATGTTGGCTTCCTGGCTTGGACCATAGTTCGGATAACTGCTTCCGAGAATCCCCGTTTCTTTAATATCGCGGTCTCAACGGCCAGGCCGTCAAACGAAGCGACCTTAAATTCGGGTGGAAGATTGGTCCTTGTGATCGTAGGTCCTCCTGTTCTGGGAGTGGCCATGGAGCGTCGGCCAGCATTTCGATCAGGTCTGGATACCCTACTAGCCTCGGCCAATCCGGAGCCACCAGGATTGCTGGACCTCCTTACCTCTTGAGAAACAGTGACCGACCCCCCTGGATTCTCCAGAGACTTGTCCACCATCTCAGGGCAAGGCGAACCCCTGGCGTTATGGGGATTCCCTGGTCCAATGTCCACTGCGACCTGTTCCAGTGTTCCAGTACATCCTGGAACCGGAAAAGCCAGCCCCCCACCCTGTGAATAGCGGGTGGGGGGGAAGACCCTCATGCTGATACTCCTGTCCTCGCGTCCCTAGGTGCCTTGGAGCGGGCTCGCCAGGCTGGCCTGGTCTTAAAGGAAGGATTCTTCCTCTGCTCTGCTGGGGCACTTTCTGGCTGCGTCCACTGTCCTGTTGTGGGCCGGGATGTAACTTGCCGAAAGGAATGAAAAAAGGATTTCTTCCTAGATGGAGCCTTTCTTGATCTTCCAGCCCCTTGCGGGAGAGACGTACTCTTCCCTCCCGTAGCGTCCTTAATTAGATCGTCGAGCTTTGGGCCAAACAGTCTCTTGCCCTCAAATGGCAGTTTCGTCAGAACCGCTTTAGATGATGCATCCGCTGACCAGCTTTTCAGCCATAGCGTCCTCCGTGTAGCCACGGACGCTGCTGATGCGCGTGCAACAAATTTGGCTGTATCCAAACTCGCCGCGCAGACGAATCTTTCTGCCTGTATGATCTTTTCAGTGACGTCTAACAGCTCACTGGGTGGGGCGCCTGCCAAAATATCCTTGCGTAGTTGTTTTGCCCATGCCACCGACGCCTTGCTCATCCAGGCTGAAGCGAAGGTGGGTCGCAAGGCGGTGCCTGCCGCCTGAAAAGTTGTCTTCGCCAATGCATCAAGTTTTCTATCCTGTGTGTCGGTTAGAACCGCAACCTCGGCTGAAGGCAACGCCGTGCTCCTTGATAAGCGCGATACTGGCGGGTCTACCACCGGAGGCACCGACCAGCTTTTGACTAGATCCTCTGAAAAAGGATAGGCGGCGTCCCAGGATTTACCTGGCTGCCTGAAACGTTTGTCTGGACTCTCCCATTCTTTCCCCAGGACTTCTTCAAAATCCTGATGGAAAGGAAATGTTTGGCGAATGCGTTTCTGCCGTTTAAATGATACGGTAGCTTGTGGTACCTCGATTGGAGTCTCGGCTACCTGCAGCGTGTCTTTCACTGCTAACACCAAGCTGTCCATTAAAGTGGACAGCCTGGACACCTGCTCGTCATCTAGGTCTGACAAAGATGACACAGCGGATCCTTCTTCCTCCTCCGGATCGCTACTACCCCCTGAAAAACCATGCGGAGGCTGATCCTGGTCTATCGCTTGAGAGGCTGAGGAGCATGAGGCCCGTAAGAGGTCCGGATGGGACCTAACCGACCTCCCTGTATGCCGAGACGGCTTAGAATCTTCCCTGGACCTAGGATACGTCCAGGATGTTCCCCTGGAACCATGAGGAGCGTGAAAAGACTCTTTAGAGTGGCGCGACCTAGAGGATCTGGACGACCTTCTGGACCGACGAGACCTGTGGGAAACCCTTTCAGAGCTGCGGGATCTCCACCTCGTGTGACCTTCCCCACGAACGCTCCGGGGAGGACACCTCCGAATCAGATTCCAAACGGCGCAATATTGCTGCTGACGAGCTGGCTAGTCCTGACACTGCTGCGGCCAGGGATCTAGCCCATTCAGGCTCGGCTACCTGCTCTACAGGGGCGGCGGGGGGCACCGGGGTCCCTGGAGCCGATCGCACTGGGATACAGGTTACACAGCGGGATTCCGCCTGACCGCTGGGGAACTTAGCGCTGCACAACGTGCACGCATAAAACTTCGCCCTCCCCATAGCCTGACTGGAACCCTCTGGTCTAGGGTCAGACATGACGCAATCCACACCTATATATAACCGCAAGGGGTGGTGGGAATAGGGGGGGGGGGGGGGTGGAAGGAGGGAGGGGGGAAAGGGGGAGGGAGGGGGGCATTAAGCACATGTCTGGGTGAGATAGAGGGTGGAGAGAAGGAGAGAGGAGGGTGAAGGACCAACGACACCTAAAGCCATGCAATCTGGTGGGGGTCCTCTGAAGGGGGTCCTGGCAGCTAACCGCAGACTTGAAGGGGGTTTGAGGTGCCGCTCTGTTCCACCCGGGTACGCTCCTACTCCCCTTTCTGCGCTCCAGCAGTGTTCCCCCCTGAGCTCGCCGTCCGAGAGGGGCGCTGCTCCAGAGGGGGGAACCCTATTGCTGGCGGGCCAACGACGCCAATGCGCATAGGCAGGGTCGTGCCACCTTTTCTTCGCTGGGTAGGGCGCCGCATAGTGGTGGAGACACCCTCTGCCTGCGCCCTCCCCGGGAGTACAGGAAAGCCAGGGAAAAGCCCCGACTCCCCGTATGCCCGCCATAAGTCCTCCTGGACCTGACATGTCTGCCTCCTTGCTAGACACTAAGCTAAAAACTAATTAGCTGAGTGCCTGCAGGGGTGATATAGCCTGGTGGGAGGAGCTAACACTTTTGTTAAGTGTCGCCTCCTAGTGGCAGTGGCTATATCCCATGGTCTGGCTGGGTCCCCCAATGATACGGACGAGAAAAGGTCCTACATGTAGGACTTTCTCGTCCGGTAAAATGCTGGTCAGCTGAACAGACTGCATTATAGACAATAGAGTCCGTTCAGCGCTGTCCGCTTTAGTCATAAAACAGATCCGTTCAGCCAGGGAATTTCCCTTTTCTGCTTCCAAACTGGAGCAGATAAAAGGAACCCCAGACGCAGATGTGAGAGCAGCCTTACCAGCCTGACAGGCCCAGGTTTTATTTTGCTACTATGATATTTCTACTCTGTGATACGTAATGCTGTGACTTGGGCTGCTGTGAAGAGACAACAGCAAGAAAGTTGGTGCAGTCAGTTTCAATGGAAATAAAACAGTCTTGCAGGGCTGCAGCAGGCACTAGTCAATGATCACTAAGCACCTGTGGGTGGTAATGCCTTCAATGACATTTTCCCCTTTACACAGGTGAGTGCGCTCCCCAAGCTGTTACCGGAGCTAAGGAACTTCATAATCAATTTCCATACTACTATCCTATGACTTTTGGTACGTCCGTATATTTATAAAACCAACAGAAGAAAGAACAAACATACAAATAACTACCTGCTTCCAATCAGATCTTGCACTTGAAACGGCCTTGTAGACAATCCCCTTGACAGACTTCTGTAAGTAAGATCGCATCTGATCCAAAAACTGGGCATCTAACGTACTTGATGTACATGAGAAACGATCTAGAACCCGCTTTTCAATCAGTTCGTCGTGAATGTCAGACATAAGTCTCTCGATTTCAGATAAAATCTCTTTATGGTGATCTTGGATCCTCAGCGATTCGTCCCACAACCGTTGCTTCATTTGCTGGTTAGAAATTTCCCTCAACTCTACCTCCTTCTGAGAAACCAGCTCGTTCTTTTGCTTTTCAAAATCAGCTTTTGCTGTGACAAGAACTTCGCTGATCTTAGTCCTATGCTCGTTCAAAAACGTGCGGTAATCCTTTTCATTTTGTGCCTGAATCTGCTGAATTTCCTCTTGCCTCTCTTTGTTCCACAGAGCGCGCGCCTCCCCAAGTTCTACTTTCATCCGTGCTTCAAACTCCTCATTCTTTTGCTCCAATTCCCTTTTCAGCGAGGCAACTTTCTCCTCCAATCCTGCTTCTTTCTTGCTGTAGTCAACTCTTTCAGCTCCCAACTTCCAGTTTTCTTCAGCAGCGGCAACAGCATCCGATATCTGAAAAATAAATATTTATAGCAACGAGCAAAACACAATATTACTTTTTAGGTAAGATAACAGTCAGTAAAGTCTTCTAAAACCCAAATAAATCTTTCCCAGCTATATGGCCTATTATACCTAAAAAGGAAAAATCATGGAAATTACATTTTTCTTTTGTCGTATTGCTAAGAAAACATGTACAAAATATAGTATATGCGGTGATCTTCACTTACCTGCTTCTTGACATTCAGCTCATGAAGCTTCTCCCACTTTCCTCTCTCAAGCCTCAAGTTTGCTTTGTATTCTGATAAGCTTGTAAGTTCTTCTAACCACCTTGTATGAGCTTTTACTAGAGCCAATTCTACCTGTCAAACCAAAAATAGTGAAAAACAAGGCAAAAAAAAGGTACCTTCACATGTAGATTTGCAGAGGAAAATACATAGCAAAACTGCACTATTGGTGTCGATTTTGACACAGATCCACAGCAGACTTCACCAGTTCAGTTGAAAGGGTGAAATTTGCTGCGGATCAAAATCGGGACCGCATGCTGTGGATTTTGGTGTGGATCTGTACCAAAATATGCAGCGCAAAATACGCTACGTGTGAAGAAACCCTAAGAGTTCTTACATTAAAAGTATCCCTTTGTTGATCCCAGAACCCCTTCCAAAACAATTCCTTGATGTGTGCACACTCCTCAAGACCTACTGACAGGTACCGAGTGACAAGTGCTCAGATTGTGGTCTACATAAAGCATAAAAGGAATTTTTAAACTGTATTTTATTGTCAAGCGTGGCTGGAAGAACAGTAATTACATGACAAAATGTCAGTATAAAATATAACATTTCATGGATACGATACCAGATGCAACAACTAAGCTATCCATGAAAGGATAAACATAGGACCGATGCAGTGGATATGGGATAAATGACCATAATACCCCTATTATGTTGCCAGAGCCTGGAGTACTAGTAAGTTCATCAGCTAATCAAACTAGGCCCGTTTATAACAGTATATCTTTGATTTTAAAAAGAATAGTTTAAAGGGGATTTTCCAGAACACTAATAACTGATCAGCAAAGAACCGCCACTCGAAATCCACAGCGATCTGCAGTTTGAGGTGGCCGTGGAGTTTGGATGGGCGCCACAGACACAACAGTTCACACCAGACACAGTGCTGTACACTGTATAACAGCTGAATCCCATTCACTTGAAGGGACGAGTCTGTTGTCAGGCCATAGGATGTTGCATGCCCGAAAAGAGGCAGCAGTGCTCAGGCAAGCACCGCAGCCTCTTCAGACAGCTGAATGGCAGGGATCTCAAGTAGTGGCCCCACCCTGATCAACTACTAAGGGTAAGTCATGAATAGTAAAGTCCCGGGAAACCTCTTTAGGGTATGTTTACATGGAGCGGAATTGGTACGGATTTTCCGCACCATCAAATTCCGCACCGTATGGATCCACAGTAGATTCCATGCTTTCAACTGAAAGGGGTGAAATCTGTACCACATTGTGCAGATCCATACAAAAATCTGCCATGTGTGAATGCACCCATAACGTGTTTTCCACATGTGTAGAGCTAAACAAAATATGATCAGCAAAGAAGTAATAAAGAGATTATAAATATCTTAAGTTTTTCAAAGGTATAAGTAAGAATATAAAATGCTAAATTTGTTGGTACGAGAAGCCCAAAATTTATGTAATAGAAAAAAAAAATTAACAGCATAAGTATATAATGTATGGTCAGAGAGTTATTCCACTCCAGATATTGTTGGCAGTCCATGTATGCTTCACCCCACACAGACCTGTCCTGCATAGTATACCTGCTTTGCGATATCCTCTCGATGCTCTGTTTCTAGATCTATTTGCACTTCCCGGACAGCCCTGTCTTTGTCTTGCATAGCAGTCTGAAGCTGAAGTTTTAGTTCTTCTAACCGCTCAGCTTCAGATGCAGACTGCACAGTGACTGTCTCCTCTGTCTGTATAGCGTGATCTTCTAAGTTCTGCAACGACTTTGCTCTGCCATCTTGAACTGCTCTGTCTAGTTTGTGTCGCCACTGGATCTCCAGGTCTTGAATTCTTAGTTCAGTTTTCTAAAAAGGAAAGAAGGGATCTGTTAAATCAATGTAAAACATTATCACACATCTAACAAAGTATCTGATAAATACCCGTAAATCCTAACTGTATAGGGCATACACAACAGCAAAATTAACCATTACCATGGGCAGCACATTGGCTCAGTGCTTAGCACTGTTGCCGTGTAGTAATGGGGTTCTGGGTTAGAATTCACTCAAGCATAATAGCTGTGTGACGTTTGTATCTCAGATATATCTATGTATCTAGTTTCTCATCTATGACAGATAGGGGGAAATTTTGAGAAAATGCCAGATGGGATGACGGAAACCCAACAGACCCCAATTATAGTCCATGGGATCCATTGGGCACAGTTTCTGCCAGTCGTGCAGAAACCATTACTCCAGCTATTTTCATTGTTCTGCTCCTATGATGGAGCTGAATAATGGAAATAGTGCAGGTGCAAACTCAGCCTAAACGAATACAGACACACTATTGTACAGCAATTCCTGAAATATATACTCATCATCAGAATTATATCTGACAGTTCTGATAGCAGTACATATTAAAGTGGCTTTCCAAGCCTGGACAAACAATGATGGCCGAACAGCTTCTCTGACTACACACTACCTGATGCACATTGTGTATGTATGCATTGGTAGTCTAAGACACTACATGCTGCTGCTACTAGCAAGTGCTGCTCACACAGCTGCACTGGTCAATCAAATCAGGTATAGTGTCAGAATAATGATGCATACTAATGCACAAGGTGAACCAGGTAGTCAGAGAAGCTGGTGCAGCCATCTTTGTTTGTTCAGGCCCGTAGGGTTGCTTTAGGGCATTTCTCATATGTAAAAAGAATAGGGTACAACTGTCAAAATTATATACCCATGAAACACGGGGTTCCACTGCCCAAGTCAGCACAACCACCCCCCATGTAAACCACTGTTCCACTAGTAAGCACATATTCACACCATGTACAGCACAGCCCACGCACAATACATCAAAGTTACCCCCATATATTACAGCTACCCCACTACATCAGAGCCCCCTTCTGCTCATGTACAGCACAGCCGCTCCTCACCATGTACTTACCTTCCCAGTCATCATTATGTACTTTCTTCTCTGCGGTGCTCTTTTGCAGCGGAGAGCACATTAATCAGCTGGAAGACCGTGCAGTATACAGGCATAGCAATGGTACTGATTGGCTGAACTTGGATAATCAGCATCGTTCCTAACTCATCAGTGTGTTCACCCAGCCTTCCACACAGCTTGTAACTGCTTGCAGCATCTTCCCCTCAAGCCAATATTAGTATCAATTTCATAATTTCAGAGACATTCAATTAATTGGCCAACCCCAAGTACAGATATACATATATTTGTCCTCCAATTAGAGGAATAAATACCTTTTTGTGCTCCTTTATCCAGCTGTCTTTTGCCAATGCAAACTGTGCATCAAATCGTACTTTCATTGTGTATTCCATTTCCTTCTCCCACTGATCCTTCGCTTCAGACAAAGATGACTGGTGTTTCAACTCTAGTTCTGTTTTTAGAGTTTGCAAAGACTTTTCCTTGTCTTGCATCAATTCTGCCCTCCACTAGCAAGAAAAAAAAAAATAAGAGAAGAATAAGAATAAAAGCATTTTGTTTTGGAGTTACAACTAGAGATGAGCGAGCATACTCGCTAAGGACAATTTGCTCGATCGAGCATTGCCCTTAGCGAGTACCTGCCCGCTCGGGAGCAAAGAATCGGCTGCTGGCGGGGAGGAACGGAGGGGAGATCTCTCTCTCTCTCCCCCTCTCTCCCCGCTCCCCTCTGCTCATGGCCACAACTCACCTCTCACCCGCGCCGGCACCCGAACCTTTGCTCTCGAGCGGGGACATACTCGCTAAGGACAATGCTCGATCGAGCAATTGTCCTTAGCGAGTATGCTCGCTCATCTCTAGTTACAACCATTAACAGATCAAAAATGCAACATACTTTGTCTTCATTCAGCTGAAATTCTCTCTTCATACTATCCCGGACATCATCTTGCAGAGTATCCTTCTCTTTACAGACTGCTATATAACATTCCTGCACTGCCGTCATCTCATTAGTCAACTCAATGATCTGAGATCTACAACAAATCATAAAAAGAAAAATTGTTGATGTCTACATTCTGGTGTAAAACTAAAATACTGTACTATCACTTCACCACCATCAATTCATGTTACATAAAAGCTCATTAAAAGTCTTACTCTAAATTAGCTATTTTCGCCTCATAAGCCTGACATAGCTGTTCCTTTTCTGCTTCACAGGTGTCACTCAGCTCCATTCTTATATGGTTCTTAATGTCTTCATGATGCTGTTCATAAGTGCGCTCATACCTGGGAGGACAAGGAGTCAAAAGTCGAAACTGAATCTGAAAGTTTGTACAACATTGTCCATGCTGCTAATTTTTCGAATAGTGAAGAAATGGAGATCTCTGTCTCCTGTATTCAGCATGGGAGCCTCTGCGGCAAAGCTTTAATTCCTTGTATTATAGGTTGATGAACATTTCTGGCTACCATGCTGCTTTTGTTGTACATCACAATTTATTGCATTAGAATCTACATATTAGTACAGAAACCTCAATTATGGCAACATGAGGAGTTATACTTGAAGAATCTGGGACAGTGTGATACAGGATATCAATACATTATATACTATAACAGATAAGCATAGGACACCAAGAGTCTGTAGGCACCTTTCAAGGGCTTCCTTCTTATCTTTATCAAAGTCTTCAAGCATTTGTCTCATTTCACTGCAGAGTTGCTGATTTGCGGTCTTCAATTTCTCCTCATTTGTGGCAAGCTCTTTGATACACAGCAAATGTTTCTACAGAAAATCAATATTTAACAATATGAAAGGAAAAATTAATTTGCTAAAGAATGGTGTTTTTATAGAATTAACTTAAAGGAAACCTGTCACCTCCTTTTATGGCGCTGTTAGGGAAGGTGACAGGGAGGCGGGTGAGAGATCACCCGCTCCCTGGTTCCAGCGCTCCCAAGTTTCTTACATTTGCCTGCACTATTGACTTTTTGCAAAGTTTGTTTTAAGGTTCAGTGACCATTTAATATAAAATTATAATACTACTACTGTTTGAAATTAACAAATTATAATTATATATTTCTACCTCAATTTCCTGCTGCAGCTGCTGCTTTTGTATTTGCAGCCTTTGAATCTCTTGATCTGTATCAGCTCCTGATCTACGTGGAGACCTGGAATCCAGTCGACTCTCAAAGTTACTTGAACTCACCTACAATAAAAAAAAAAAAAGGGCAGTTAAAAGAAAGCCCCTCATTGCTGCTTACATAAACGATTACAATACAGTAGCATGTACATAAACTTCCATCCAGAGATAATCGTAAGGTGATAGAAAGACAACAGTATAAAAGGCCCATTTAGACACGATTATCACTTCTAGTTTGCGCAAAAGCCATTTTTTGAGCGATAATCGTGTCTAAATGCTCTGCCATTGTGCCCTGTTCGTGCACTATTTGTTCATCCTTGATTTCTAGAAAGCTAGAAATCACAGATAACCGATATCAGCGCTGCATGCTGATTTTCTCAGCGGGCGGGGCTAGCAGCATTCTTTCAGCTGGTATCCCGCTGGGACTTTCCAGCGGGATACCAGCTGAAAGCTCCGAAGACAAAAGGAGCAGTCAGTGCTCCTGCTGTTCCTCAGAACCATCAGCTCAGGGGGACACCGTTGATAACTGCGAGAACAAAGCAGGTGTTTGCATATACACAACAGCTGCTTTTCTCGGAGTCATCAGCGGTGTCCTGCTCCGCCTGCATTAACTCTTTAAGTAGCTAATTAGCTACTTAGAGTTATAAAAATATGATCGCTCAAATGGCAGTTTGAGTGACAGTTTTGAGCGACTTTTGAGCGATCATCTTTCAGTCTAAATGCACCTTAATAGATACTCACTTTGGCCTCTTTTTCAGCACTTTCCAGTAGCTTTTTAAGTTCCTCATTTTTTGATTGATATCCCTTCAGATCTGATTGTAGGTGAACAATCTGCAGCCGTTTTGCTTTGTTACTGCGCAAGCAGCGTTCAAGCTCCGACTTCAGCTCCATAGTAATCTCATCAGGCGAAATATCTTTCCTAATACCATTCGTATGCATCACCCTATGTATATGTAAGCAGAGAAAACATCAAATGCTGGAAACTAACATAACATGCATAACAGCCTGACAAATGACTTATGCATTGCACAAACAACCTATGTAATGAAATTTGAGATAATTTGTGATATTAAATGCTTTGTGTGTGCAAGGAAGGAAGGCAAAAACAAACTAAGTACTTATTTTGCTATGATCTTTTTTTGCATATTTCAGGTTGAGTTAAATCAGTCAATGTACAGCTTTTTTTGGTGCAAACATGAAAAATTAACCTGAAGACCTAATGGATTTTCAAGCATCCAATCTTTTTAGTTGAACAAACTACAAATGCCATTCACGATTAACGATTTATTTTTGTAAGTGTAGATGTCAGCAATCCCTACTCCATATGCTGTGGCTGTCTTTCTGACTGAGATGAGATGTATTCATCTCTAGCAACCTGCTTTAGGAAATGACCACTTTAAAAGCCAATGGAATTAAAGGGCAGCTAAAAACTTTCTGTAAACATTTGACAGACATTTTAATCGATGGGGATCCTGTGCTGAGACCTCCAACAATCACTAAAACAAAAGAGGCAGAAGCACTCATTTAATGCAGTGCCAGATTGGTTCTTTCAGAGTACTGGACAGGCTCAGTGGAAAAAATCTGTAAACCAATCACAGCCAAAAGAAGAACAGCACTTGGCTGAGCTCTTCTGCCTCTGCTTCAGCGATCAGTGGGGATCTCAGCACCCTCCACTTACCAAAACTTTAGGCATAAACTAGAGCATGTCAAAAGTTTACGGAAAGTTTAGTTACCCTTTAACGTTCTGAAGATTTAGTTTCCTACCTTGGCCGCAAACATTCTGTTTCACAGATTAAGCTGGACACAGACATAAATTTGTGCATAGACAAAATAAAATAAATGTTATGCGGAGAGGTCTAGAAAGACTAGCTAAGCACTCAGCTATTTTTTAAAATAGAATTCAGGAAAGTACCTGTTGAATTGGGATTTCTGCCAGTTTGCTTTAGGAATGCCCAGATCTACATAAGAGTCAGATAGTGCTTGTTCCTCTTCATCACTGATAAAAACTCCCATTTTAGCAGCAGACTCATACATGGTAATGTGTTCTTTTAATTCATTTATTTCTTCCTGAATAAGGAAAAAAACGCATTTAAGATTTAGAATTTATATAACTTGACAAAACGAAAAAATAAATTCCAACCACGTGAGTATGCTTTAAAACAAGGGTCCCCAACTCCAGTCCTCAGGGACCACCAACAGGTCATGTTTTCAGGATATCCTATGGTAAGAACACCTGTGGCAATGTCTAAGGCACCGGCAATAATTACATCACCTGAGCAACACTGAGGAAATCCTGAAAACATGACCTGTTGGCGGTCCCTGAGGACTGGAGTTGGGGAACACTGCTTTAAAAGAACTTTCATTTTTTTACAGAACTTTAAAGTGCAAGAAACACGGGCAATACAAAAAAAATACAAAAAGTGCTAACCTGCAAAGCCTTGTTCATGCCATCACTTATTAATTTTGAAGACTGCATCTGTTGAAGCTGCATCCGCAACTGCGTAGTCTCCTGAATCGAGCCTAAAAAGTTAGAAAGTATAACAAGCAAGGAACTCCACTTAAAGAATTTTAAAATACAAGACCAAACCGGTGCCTTATCTACACATACACACGAATGAGCCGGCACAAGCATCTCCAATGAAATGCTCTTCCTTATGTACAGTTCCTAGGTGAAGCCTTTCTCTTGCAAGCTCAGCCGTTTATGCTGCAGACCTTTCCTTCTTCCTAATTCACTATCAAGAATTGGTTATTATTGTCTCCTATGTGCTGCAGCCTTTCCACCAGTCATGGTTTCTACAAGCTGGCTAGCTCACATTACAATTGCTTGAATAAGTGGTGGAAAAAAAAGCTATAATCACAGGAAATTATAATCCAACAATTTTCCTTAAATTTGCTGTTTGGGTAACACATTCAAGCCGAAAGAATTAAAAGGACTGCAGCTATGCAACTCTTCTCCTAAATCTACCCTGCATTTGCAGGTTGGAAGTAGTGAAGCTACTAAAGAACACAGAGCATGCTTTCTTATTAAAGGCTTTTCCTTCTTTTGACGCATTTCCCTGAAAATAAGACCCTGTCTTATTACTTTTTGCCCCAAAAGAGGCACTAGGTCTTATTTTCAGGGAATGTCTTATTTTCCTTACCTAGCAGGCTCAGCCCACGCCCCTCACACCACTCTCCGGAGGTCCGCGCTATTGTTCAGTCCTAGCTGCTCATATAGCATCACTTCCTGATTACAAGATTCATACATCCTGCCTCCAGGAAGCAATGGCTGAGATTGGTTCTCGAAAGCTGTTCAGCCAATTAGTAATACAGCGCTTGATGAACTAATCATAGCAATGGTATTGATTTATCCAGCGCTGCATTGATTGGTTCTTCGAGCGCTGCTGCTCAGCCAATCAACAGCCATCGCATTGTGGAGGTGGGATTTATGAATTAGCTGGTGTGGCTGTCACTATGGGAAGTGTAAGAAGAACATCACCCTCACCATGGCACAACAGCCCAGATAGTATTGCAGGCGCAGCTTCGACTGAATTTACAAGAGCTGTGTCTGCAATACCAAACCGGGGCACTGCGATACGGTCAGCGCGATGTGTTTACTGCGCTTAATATAGTGACAGATGCGCCAGTAATAAGCTGATCCCTGCGGATCCAAGAGGCAGACTCCACTAATCCTCTATTGATGGCCTGTTCTGAGGACAGATCAGTGAAAGAAAAGTTTAAAAAGTCCCAACAACCCCTTTAAAAAGAACTACATAAACTTGTATTTGCATACTGAGGTATATATCCTAAGAGACTTTTGTGGCTCAATGCAGGTATATTAAATAGCAGAATCCCCAATAACAGTCATGGTTTATTCTGAGCAAGAATCCAAATTTGATCTACATCTGAGATTCATATTTTCTGCCAATTTTTGACCACTTCACATTATACATGAAATGAAGGGCTTCAGAAAGAATGGTTAACGTCCACTTTTTTGCATTTTTCTACAGAAGCTGCACTTTTGTAGATTAATGTTGTAGAATGCAGCACATAAATGGAAGGCCGTGCAAGGAAAACATGGTTGATGGAAGAACAATGTAAACACTGTACATGTGCCAGTGTCCTTTTCATAATCAAAAAGCAAAAAAATGGAAAATGTTTGTAGCGCCCCCATTGTGCAGTATTTCAATGTGCAGACTAAAGGCCCATTTACACTGGACGATTATCGCTAAAACTTCGCTGATCGGCGATCGTTTTAGCAATAATCGGTGCGTGTAAATGGGCGCGGGGCACCCGCATTTCGCGCACTTTTTGCTGATCGTTAAAATCAAGCACACTTGAGTGCTGATAGCATTGTTTCCCATGTGGAGAACAGAGGCTCTGAGCTCAGCTAATAGCCTCGGGCTTTTAGCATGTGCTCAGTGAAGGCTTCATTCACATATATAATTGGCATTTAAGTAGCTGAGAAGCTACTTGAATACCAATTATTTTTTAACCCCTTAACGACCAGCCCATAGTGTTTTTACGTTCTCCCGAAGTGGGCTTTATTCTCTGAGGACGTAAAAACATGTGTCCTGCAGAGAATAATGCCCCTCGGGCTGTGGACGTGACAGCTCCATGCCGTCGGTGTCCGCAGGTAGCCGACAGCATGGAGCTGTCATCCCGGGTTGTTCGGACCCCCCCCCCCCCCCGGCAGTGCGATCGGCGCTATGCAATGGATAGCGCCGATCGCAAAAAAAGTAAATAAAACTGCAAAAAAAGTGACATATTCAGCTGCTCTGATGGATCGGATCCATAGGAGCAGCTGAAATTACTCACCGAGGTCCGCCGCACGACTCCCCGCTGTCCCGATGCTCCGGGCGCCGTAGCCGTCCTTCTGCGCATGCGCGCCAGGCGGCATTACGTCAGCCGCATGCGCAGAAGGCCCAGCGGCGCGGGAGACTTAAAATCTCCTGGCTCCCGGTTCCTATAGGTAGCCGGTAGGCAGGAGATGTCAGCGGGGACCGCGATCGCCGTTATACAATGGATAACGGCGATCGCGGAAAAGTGTAAAAGAAAAGTTTCACCTCCCCTCATGGATCGGATCCATGAGGGGAGGTGAAAATACTCACCTCAGGTCCGCCGATGTCCTCCAGCCGGTGTCGGGACCCCCCGCTGGCTTCTGCGATGTGCCGATGTGGCGCGCATGCGCAGAAGGCCGGCGAGCCCGGCAAATTCAAAATCTCCCTGCACCCGGCTGTCACAGTTAGCCGAGTGCAGGGAGATATGACTAGAGACCGCTGTATGCGGTTTCCAGTCATATGATCACCGTTATCCATCGGATAACAGTGATCATATAAAGTTAAAAAGTCAAAAAAAAAAAAAAAAAAGTTAAAGTTTCATCTCCCCTTACGGATCGTATCCGTAAGGGGGGATGAAATTACGTATCCAAGGTCCCGGATTTGTTCCCTGATGGGATGTTGATCCGCGGACCTTACCCCAGCTTCTGCGCATGTGCCCGTCAGCATGATGGCGGACGCATGCGCAAAAGTGAAAGATTGCCCAAGAAATGTAAAATCTCCCTGCTGCTGGCTACCAAAGGTAGCCAAGAGCCTGGAGATGTCACGGGGAGCCGCGGTATGCGGTTACTGGTCACGTGATCGCCGTTATCCAATGCATAATGATGATCACGTAAAAGTTCTTTAAAAAAGTGGAAGTTTCATCTCCCCTCACCGATGCGATCGGTGAGGGGAGATGAAACATCTTCTCGGAGGCTTCCGCATTTGAATCCAGATGCGATTATCCTCCATGGACCCTTTCGGCTGCTGCGCATGCGCCCGCCGGCAAAATGCCGGACACATTCGCAGGAGCCGGGGAAGCCCAGGAAATTTTAAATCTCCTTGCTCCCAGCGACCAACGCTCGCTGAGTGCTTGGAGCAGTGACCGGCAGCCTCGCTCAGCGGTCCCCGGTCACGTGATAAAGTAGCGAACTAACATTAGGCCGGTCACACATGACCGGAGAGGAATTATAGGTTCTGCATGCGCTTGATCAGCGGTAATCCACGGATCAATCACATGCATTGGATCACACAATTCCCCCCAATTAGTGGGGCGGAATTACGGAATCCACTCGCAGAAACAAAACACGGCATGTTATATTTTACCGCGGATATCCGCGACCTAGGGCTCATTGTGCTCTATGACCGCGGATATACTCGCAGCCCATGTGCAAATACATTGTTTATGAGCTGCGGGTACCCGGGTCATCGCTAAGCGACGGCGCGGGAAATGCAAACAAAAAAATAAGTACTGCGCATGACCGCCTGTGTGAGTAGGCAGTTATGTGCAGTACATTATGCGGCCGTACGCAGGGTCACAGCCAGGCTCACAGCTGGGATCCGCTGACGGCCTCCACAAGCAGATTCCGCCTACGGCTGCGTGAGCCCGGCGTTATTCAGACCGCTACCTGTAATACGTATTTTACAAGAAGCCCCGGGAACGCTCGCCTTCATGCAGTTCCAGGAGCAGCTTGTTGTGCGCCTTGTCTGTGAGACCGACGCACCGCAGCAAGATTACAAAGCCTCGCAGAGCGCCACTTTTTACACCCCATCCCCACCGCTGAGGTCACGAAATACCCCCCAAAATACATGAGAGGAGGGGGGATACCCGGTTTTCTTGCCCCATGTGCCCAACCCAACCAGCCTCCGTAATTACCCCTGTCTTCGGACATAAAACGCAGTTTATATTATTACCTTTATCTAATATTTATGGAATGCCAAAAAATGGGGATGGCGGGGGGGGGGGATTATTTTTAGGAAGTCAAATTTTTTTCCGTATAAGTGGGCAATGGGGCCTGGAATTTATTCAGTTCTGCCCTGAAATCCAGCGGGCATTCCCTCCATTATGGGCCTAGCCATGTGTCCTGTAAGTAGATTAGGGCCACAAGGGGTATGTTTCTGAACACGGGACAAACGGGGGGATCCATTTTGGGGTGAAAGTCTTCATTCCTATGTACACTGTACAAAAAAAACTGTTTTTAAATTGACAAAAGTGCTAAAAAAATGAAAATCGTAATTTTTTCCTTTTGCTTTGCTTAGATTCATTCAAATATTGTGGGGTCAAAATATGCAGTACACCCCTAGATGAATTTGTTAAGGGGTCTAGTTTTCAAAATGGGGTCATTTGTGGGGGTTCTCTATCATTTTGGCCGCTCAATGGCTCTACAAGTGGGCAATGGGGACTGGAATTTATTCCGTTGTACCCTGAAATCCAACGGGTGCTCCTTCCATTATAGGCCTAGCTATGTTTCCTTTAAGTAGATTAGGGCCACAATGGGTATGTTTCTGAACACGGGACAAACGGGGGGATCCATTTTGGGGTGAACGTCTTCATTCCTATATACACTGTACAAATAAAACCTGTTTTTAAATTCACACAATTGCCAAAAAAATGAAAATCATAATTTTTTCCTTCTGCTTGGCTTAGATTTATTCCAAAACTGTGAAGTCAAAAAAGTCATCGTACCCCTAGATAAATTTGTTAAGGGGTCTACTTTTCAAAATTGGGTCACTTTTGGGGGTTCTCCATCGTTTTGGTCACTCAATGGCTCTACAAGTGGACAATGGGGAGTAAATCTCCTTCAAGCAAAATTTCTGTTCCGAAAGCCACCGGCTGCTCCTTTCATTTTGGGCCCCGTTGTGCATACAGACGTAATACTAGGGCCACAATGGGTATGTTTCTGAGCACAGGACAAACAGGGGTATCCATTCTGGGGTGCAAATCCTAATTTTCATGTGTACTATAGAAAAAAGTCCTGTCTTTAAAATGACATATTTGCAAAAATATGAAATTTTAGTTTTTCTTTTCTAAATTGCATTGACTCCTAAAAGAAAACTGTGGGGTTAAAATACTCATGACACCCCTCAGTTAATACCTTAAAGGGTGTCGTTTTTAAAATGGGGTCACTTGTGGGGGTATCTATCATTTTGACTCCTATGAGCCTTTCCAATCTTGGTTTGGTGTAGGAAAACAAAGTGTTCCTCAAAATGCTGAAAAGTAATGTTAAATTTGTACGTCTCCTAAATGGTTAAAAAAAAATGAAAGTTTTTCCAATGTGCGTCCAAAATAAAGTAAACGGATGGAAATATATATCTTAGCAAAAATTTCTATATTATGTTTGCACATATTTGAGATATTGCAGTTGGAAATGTGAAAAAATGACGATTTTTTTCAAAATTTTCCCAATTTTGGCGCTTTTAATAAATAAACACAAATTCTATCGGTCTTTTTTTTCCACCTAAATGACGTACAACATGTGGCGAAAAAACAATGTCAGAATCGCTTGGATATGCAAAACCTTTCTGGTGTTTTTCCATGCTAAAGTGACACGTGTCAGATTTGCAAAATTTGGCCTGGCCATTAAGGCGCAAACAGGCTTGGTCACTAAGGGGTTAAAGGGGTTGTCCCGCGCCGAAACGGTTTTTTTGTTTTTTTTCAACAGCCCCCCCGTTCGGCGCGAGACAAACCCGATGCAGGGACCTAAAAAAAAATCCGCACAGCGCTTACCTGAATCCCCGCGCTCCGGTGACTTCTTACTTACCGGTTGAAGATGGCCGCCGGGATCTTCTCCCTCCGTGGACCGCAGCTCTTCTGTGCGGTCCATTGCCGATTCCAGCCTCCTGATTGGCTGGAATCGGCACGTGACGGGGCGGAGCTACCAGGAGCCGCTCTTTGGCACGAGCGGCCCCATTGAGAAAAGCAGAAGACCTGGACTGCGCAAGCGCGTCTAATCTGGCGATTAGACGCTGAAAATTAGACGGCACCATGGAGACGAGGACGCCAGCAATGGAACAGGTAAGTGAATAACTTCTGTATGGCTCATAATTAATGCACAATGTACATTACAAAGTGCATTAATATGGCCATACAGAAGTGTATAGACCCACTTGCTTTCGCGGGACAACCCCTTTAAGCAAAATAATCCCTCAAAGCTGTCGCTCAAACTGTCATTTGAGTGATCTTTGAGCGATTATCTGCTCGTGTAAATGGGCCTTAAAGGGGTTGTCTCGCGGCAGCAAATGGGGTCATACACTTCTGTATGGCCATATTAATGCACTTTGTAATGTACATCGTGCATTAAATATGAGCCATACAGAAGTTATTCACTTACCTGCTCCGTTGCTAGCGTCCCCGTCGCCATGGATCCGTCTAAATTCGCTGTCTTCTGGCGTTTTTAGACGCGCTGGCGCAGTCCGGTCTTCTGCCTGGTGAATGGGGCCGCTCGTGCCGGAGAGCTGGTCCCGCGTCATCGTAGCTCCGCCCCGTCACGTGTGCCGATTCCAGCCAATCAGGAGGCTGGAATCGGCAATGGACCACACAGAGCCCACGGTGCACCATGGGAGAAGACCCGCGGTGCATCGTGGGTGAAGATCCTGGCGGCCATCTTGGAGAAGGAAGAAAGAAGTTGTCGCAGAGCGGGGATTCGGGTAAGTAATATATATATATATATTTTTTTTTTTTTTTTTTTTTTTAACCCATCCCTTGGGTTTGTCTCGCGCCGAACGGGGGGGGCCTACTGAAAAAAAAAAAAAAAACGTTTCGGCGCGAGACAACCCCTTTAAGTTGTGAGTTTTCACAAAATCAAAAAACTCACAAAACATAATTCCAAAGAGGTTAGAACATTGAATAATCAGTACTGTATTCTTCCACTACATGTGGACAAACACAATCATTTGCAGGCTCTAACAGTTTGTGCCAACAGAATAAGATGGTTATTATGACAGTTTGCCACAAATCGGGCTATGTTCCAGATGATGATTAAAGGAAAGATAAAAACAAACATTCTTTTTATTATATACCTTTCAGACATGTTTTTAGCTTTAGAAATGCTCCTTGCATTTATTACAGTCGTCGGTATTCCACTTCATTGTATACTTTAGGTTTGACGAGTTATGACATTTTCAAATTTAAATGATCAATGCTTAGCAAAAGTGGACTTTGTCATTCTTTCCCTGAGCCCTTCAGCCATAACAGTGGCAACACAGTTTTACTAGAGAAGTAACTTTAAAAACTTAAAAATGACATTATAAGCAGCCATTTCCTACCTGTGTGCAAGAGGTTAGCACATTGCTTCTGACTTTCTTCTAGGCTCCTAGTGAGGCGGTTTATAATCTCCGTTTTTTCCATCTTGACTTCTTCTTGGTTTCTTTCCGATAGTTTCACTTGTTGCTCGAGGCGACTACAGATTTCTTTCTATTTGATAAAGAAGAATTATGAAGAAATGTGAGCAATAAAGACGTCTGCAATAAGAGGATACAGATATACAGGTTAATTACTTACGACTATAATGTAATATTAGTATTCAGTATAAACTGTGAAAACAGGTTAGTTACGAGACATCTGAAAGTTGTACTAATATTACATTTCTGAACTCCTGCAGTAGCCACAAGGTCACTTTCATCATAGGTAATAAGCTGCATCGTGGCCATGATTCTACATCATTGTAGCCTCAGTCAGAGACAAAGCAACACTGAATAATTTCAAATAGGGAAGATGAAACAATACTTCTACAGCACCACCTATTGGAAGGCAGCGTTCCTGCAAGTCAATGTTAGAACCTTCATACAAGCCTTGTAACAATGACTGGGAATTGAAAGCCAAGCCAGAATCCATACACAGACTCACTCCCTTTCTAGGTGCTCTCCCTAAGGCCTCATGTCCACGGGGAAAATCAGGCCCGAAACGGATTCTACATGTAGAATCCGTAGCGGGTCCCTCCTGCCCCGCGGACATGAGCGCTGAAAATAAGAATTTAAAAGAATTTACCTATCCGTAGCGGGCGGGGAAGGTCTGCTCTTCCTCACGGCCGGATCTTCTTTTTCGGCCGGCGGATGAATTCGTCACGCCGGCGGCACGTCACCGACGTGCCGCGCGCATGCGCCGGGCACATCCGCCGAGCCGAAGCAAGAAAGATCCGGCCGTGAGGAAGAGAAGACCTTCCCGGTCCGCTCCGGATGGGTAAATTCTTTTAAATTCCTATTTTAGGTCTCCCGCGGATCCGGACGGCTTCCATAGGCTTCAATAGAAGCCCGCGGGAGCCGTCCCCGCGGGAGACCCGCACGAAAATGGAGCATGGTCCAGATTTTTTCATGCTCCATTTTTTTTTAAAATCCCTTTTATTGACCATCCGCGGGTATTTATCTACCCGCGGGTGGTCAATGCATCCCTATGGGATGCGGATCCGCGTGCGGGAGATCCGCTGCGGATCTTAAATCATATTTTGCCCGTGGACATGAGGCCTAAGGCCTCATGTCCACAGGGAAAATCAGATCCGCTGCGGATTAGGGCTGCGGATGCACTGTAATTGTCTTTTATTTTTCATGCGGGAGATCAATTGAGCTATGTGCTCTATGAGCTCCCGCACGCGTGATCCGCACTAAAATGGAGCATGTCCATTTTTTTTCATGCTCCAGAAATTTTTTAATTACCATCCGCGGGTATTTATCTACCCGTGGGTGGTCAATGCATTCCTATGGGGCGCGGATCCGCTTGCGAGAAAAACGCTGCGGATTTTAATTCTTATTTTCCCTGTAAACATGAGGCCTAAGGCCTCATGTCCACGGGCAAAAGAAGAATTAAAATCCACAGCGGATTTTAACTCTTCTCCTGCCCGCGGACCCGCATCCCATAGGGATGCATTGACCACCCGCAGGTAGATAACTACCCGCGGATGGTCAATAAAGGTGATTTTTTTTAAAATGGAGCATGAAAAAATCTGGACCATGCTCCATTTTCGTGCGGGTCTCCCGCGGGCTTCTATTGAGGCCTATGGAAGCCGTCCGGATCCGCGGGAGACCAAAATCGGAATTTACTCACCTGCTCCGGATCTTCCCTTCACCGCGGCTTCATCTTCTCTCTGTCGCGGCCGGATCTTTTTTCTTCGGGCCGGCGCATGCGCGGGGCACGCAACCGACGTGCCCTGCGCATCCGCCAAGCCGAAGAAAGAAGATCCGGCCGCGACGGAGAGAAGATGAAGCCGCGGCGAAGGGAAGATCCGGAGCGGGCGAGAGGTGAGTTAATTCTTATTTTTAGCCCTCATGTCCGCGGGGCAGGAGGGACCCGCTACGGATTCTCTATAGAGAATCCGTAGCGGGCCTGATTTTCCCCGTGGACATGAGGCCTTAGGCCTCATGTCCACGGGATAATTGTTATTTAAAATCCGCAGTGTTTTTCCCGCATGTGGATCCGCGCCCCATAGGGATGCATTGGACACCCGCGGGTAGATAAATACCCGCGGATGGTATTTAAAAGTGATTTAAAAATTTCCGGTGCATGAAAAAAAACGCGAAATGCTGCATTTAAGTGCAGATCACGCTCCGGATGGCCCTCATTGATCTCTATGGGTGCGGGAGATCTACTGTGGATATTAAATGTGAATTAAATGGGTGCGGGAGATCCGCTGCAGTTTTCAAGGCTGGGAGGTGGAGAAAGTACTAGGAGGTAGGGTAAAGTGGGCAAAACACCTCCAGTGTAAAAATTGCATCCGCGTACATACACGCATGCAATAAAATACAATTTTAAGCTTATCCGCACTGCATCCGCAGCCCAAATCCGCAGCAGATCTGATTTTCCCCATGGACATGAGGCCTAAGGAGAAAAGATAGCGTTCCTGACCCACGTCACAGGCCTCTTGCTAGCCAAGCCAGAAACCTACTGCACACTGATGAGGGGCAAGCACCCCGAAACAGTTGTCTGTGTATGGATTCTAGCTTGGTTAACAATTCCCAGGTGTTGTTACAAGGCTTGTATAACAAGACTAACATTGACTTGAAGGAATGCTGCCTTCCAATAGGTGGTGCTGCAGAGGTATTGTTCCATCTCTCTTATTTGCATATTACCCAGAGGAGCATGAATGGCCTTAGAAGTCTCCTCACTCACTCACCTACCTTCTAGGTGCTCTCCTTAAGGAGAAAAAGATAGCGTTCCTGAATAATTTCAGCAATACTTGTGTTTTTACCGTACATCTTACACTGGACATCTTACACTCATGAATCATACCTGTTCTGTTAGTGCAGCATTAACCTTATCCAGCTTCTGCTGCAGGGAAAGTACTTGCTCCTCGTTCTTCTTGGTTAGCATGGCCACAACAGCCTCATGTTGTTCTCTAGCTCTGTGGATCGAATCAGAACGCCGCAGGTCCATGACTTGCTGCTGCATACTGTCCATTGCAAGCTTGGCAACTTTCAGCTCCTTCCTTAGCTGAATAAAATTAATGAAACATTTCAGAACATTGATAACATTAAAACCAGCTGTTTTTCTCAAGAGCTCCACAGTGATAGTAATAATTCTAGTAAACTTTTAAAATCTCACAAGACTTTTCTAACTTTGTTACAGAAAGCTAATTCTGACACACGCAACCTCTTGAACTAGTATGACCACCGGAAGGAGGATGCGTCTTACAAAACATCCCTATCCTATAAAGGACACTCTGCTCCATGACTCCCAAATATTGAACCCCTTGTCACTTACAGTCTTACCCTCACTTAAACAAGTGGACAGGTTAATGATTGACACAAGGCAGACTAATCTGTCCAGCCTACGGAGTCCAAACACCATAGTTCTCTAACAGTAGTTAAAGGGGTACTCCAAAAAGTGTCATAACAAACATCACACAGACACAGCTGCCAGCAGAATATACAATACCATGATGAAGGGAGAAAAAAAAACAAAACAAGAAAATACAATCACTAACCTCACACACCATACTTACTGACATCACCAATATTGCAAGAGATTCAACAGGCGAGATTGTTTTTTTCGTTTTCTCTTCTAAAGGCTGCATTCACACATGGCATTTGAATGTAGCAGCATCACGCATCTCCTGCTCACTGTGGGCGATGCAGTGACTCCACAGTGAGGAGAAGAGAGGAACACCGCCCCCCCCCTCTTCCTCCTTCTTGGGATTGGTGGAAGTCCCAAGCAGGGAGACCCACACCAATCAGACTTATCACTTCTCCTGTGGATAGGCGATAAAAGTAAATTGTTGCGGAACCCCTTTAATGTATTGTGGCCTTATGTTGTACAGGGGCATTTCACCCACGGTACGTGCAAGCATAATGTAAGTGTGCATCTGCAGCAACATTAGTGTGGCCAACTCGGGTGCATAAAAGCCAGTCCACAGCCAAGACTAGACATCAACTGTGCCACACACTAGATCGTGACTACTTTAGTTACCATCTGGAGCCCTGCTATGACAATTTGCCAGAATCAGGCAATGGTCCAGATAATGACTATATACTCGGTTAAAGGGTAGCCTGTCACATCTCCGCAGCACCATAAACTAAGTTATGGTGCCATTAGGGAAGGTGACAAGGAGCCGGCATGCAGCATGAAAATCTGACTCCTTAGAGTATAATGCACGCGCTCTCCCATAGACCTGTATAGGAGAGTGCACGCATGGGGCTCTGAAGAGTGTCAGATTTTCGTGTCACATGCCGACTTCAAAAAGGGGGACACCACTGGATTGCAGGAGCAGGTGAACATAAAAATATACATCACCCGGCTCCCTGTCACATCCCCTAACAGCATCATAACTTAGCTTATGTTACTGTGGGGACATGATAGGTTCCCTTTAAAGTGGCATTTAAAAAAACATGGAATAAGATTGCCAAGATATGATGCGTACTGAAGGAGAAATGAACAAACACCCATAAAAATTAGTTTTCCCCATCTGTTTAACACAGAGTATTGCCCCCCTCCTTTCTGACTAAGGGAAGTCCCAAATGTGTGTGAGGGGACCTTTTTTTTCTACAGCCATATACCCTAAGGTATAAGATAGCTATAAGAAACAACCCCTTTAAATCTACTTGACTATTAGGTGACCAGAGACTACTTACCTGCTCATCATTTGTGGTTAGACCATCAACAGTTTTCTGCAGCGCAGCTATCCGGCCTTGTAACTGAAGCTCTTCTTCTTTAGCACTTTGAAGCAAAGTCTGTGATTCTTGAAGACTCATCGCTACTCCATCCTTTTCATCTTAATATTACAAAAACATAAGAAGCATTTAAGAGCTGTGCATTATTATGAAGGTAGACAATCCCACAAGTATGCCAATGGCCAAGATGTTCCTACTGTAGCTTCCGGAAAAATTGTAATACAGTGGTACCTTGACATACGAGTTTAATATGTTCCGAGATGGAGCTCTTAAGCCGAAAAACTTGTATGTCAAAGCATTTTTCTCCATTGAAATGCCATTAATGCGTTCCAATGCATTTCAATGGGGAAACTAACTACAAGTAAAAAATAAATAAATAAATAAATTTAAAAAAAAATGTATCAATACTCACCTACCGCCAGTGTTCCGCGATGATCTGCGGCGCTGCTGCAGGCTGTCGCTCCCTCCTCCACGTCGACAGAGCATTGTTTTCTGGATGCGGGGCTTGAATGCCCCGCCTCCAGCAAGTTAATGCTCTAATTGGTTAACCCAGCGCCAGCTTTCATTAGATGATGCGGCGCTGAGTTAACCAATTAAAGCATTAGCTTGCTGTAGGCGGGGCATTCAAGCCCTGCATCCAGAAAGCAATGCTTGGTCAGTGTGGAGGAGAGAGCCTGCAGCAGTGCCGCAGACCATAGCGAAGAAGAAACGCCAGCGATAGGCGAGTATAAACCCCCCCCCTCCCCCGAGCATCAGCTTGCAAGCAGGCTCGTACCCCGAGTTTTTGCTCGTAAATGAGAGCAAAAATTTGAGAGAGAGCCAAAAAACTCGCAAGCTGAGGGGCTCACATCAAGAGGTACCACTGTATTCAGAAATTATAAACTGCCAGTTTTCTAGGATTTGACAGCATCGGCAAGGTATTATGTATCAGCAATATCTATAGTGTCTCGTTATAGTTAAAGCAATCCTCCAGGTTTGGGACAAAATTCTGTCCCAGGACCAGAGGGGGAAGGGAATATACTGCCTGCAGATGTTCTTCTCTGCTGTCCCCGTTTTCGTCAGTCTAAGATGGCCAACATACTCTTCAGACTACTTAATCCCTAAGGCCCGCGGCAGATCTCCGCCGCGGGAGCAGCCGCCCGGGAGCAGGAGCTGCACACGAATCTTTGCCGGTCAGCCTAATCTGATAAATAGGCTGACCGCGGAGAATCGAGGCAATTCGCAGCATGCTGCGAATTGCCCGCCGCGAGCGGAGAATCACAATGATTCTCTGCTCGTGGACACTGGGCCAGTGCTTTCCATAGCTTTCCAGTTTACCGCCGGTGAAATCACGCCCGTGGACAGGCACCCTAAAGTGCATTGGTAGCATTAGAGCACTAATGAAGTATAGATGCTCTCTGATTGGCTGGATCTACTCCTGTTATCAGCACTGTCCAATCAGAGAGCAATTGAAAAAAGTTATAGGCAGCAGCACTCACCAGACAATCCCACTCAGGAGGGTTTTTTTTTAGGCACTGATGCACGCTTCTTAAGGGAACTGGACCAACGTCCCCAATAAATCCAAGAATCAGTGTAATTAGGAAGCAGCATCAAAGGATGTCTTATTTAGGATATCAAGGATGTTCAGGCAAAACTTCTGTGTCTTAGCAGCAATACCTTTATTCCCACACGACCAGTAGACAGCGACGTTTCGACTCAAACAACTGAGTCTTTCTCAAGCTTGAGAATAATAAGACATTGTTTGATGCTGCGTCCAATCAGAGAGCAGTGGAGTGTGCCTTTAGGTAGTTAGAAAATTGCTACAGTCAACATAAATAGCCAAAAAACAGGGCCCGAAACAAGCAAACTCAAGAGGTGTCAGAGAACAACTGCAGACAATATAACCCCTCCACCTCTTATCGTAGGACAGAATTTTGGCCCAAGACTAAAGGGTTGCTTTAAGTGCTGGTATCACTGTGAGTACAGGATATAAACTTGATAAAAGGAACAAAACATAATTTTACCTTTCACAATGGTAAGCTGATGACTGAGGTATCTTAGTTGTCGCTCACTTTCTTCAAGCTTTGCATTTAATTCCTCTAGTTGTCTCCCTCTCGCCTTGTAAAGAACTTGCAGCTGCACAAATTGTATATTATTTGATGTACCTAGAGATACAGGAGATGTCAGTATTATATCATCTGAAAAACAGTTTCTTCACCAAAAACCTATAAAAGTCTTACATTCACCAGTATCCAGGAACTCTCTCTGGAGATCCCCATAATGGTCGTCTCTTCTTACAGCATCTGGGTTGGCTCCATCTTTTCGTGCAACATTTAACTGGTAAGGATTGTATTTTAGTTGGATGTTCTCCGATGTTTGATGGCCGTTCCCATCAGATACAGGGAACATCTATTAAAATAGCAAAACAGAAAAGAAATAGAATAAATTCAATGTAAAAGTATATAATTTCAATAAAATATTGAGATGAAAGAGGAAGGGCCACGGAAAAGCAGCCCGCTTCGATCCCGGCACCAAACTCTTATGAAAGGGGTCTAAAAGAAAATCTGTCCTTGTTGCTCATAGCAACCAATCACAGCGCAGCTTTCATTTTACCTCAGCAGTATAAGTAAAGAAAGCTACGCTATGATTGAGCAGAAAATTGTCATTTGGTGTGCAAATGTCAGGAAAACGAATGGTGGGCCCAATTCTCTTTGACTCAACTGTGAATACCATGGCTGTAAAAGTGTTCAAACATGTCCAGATAAACCATCTATACTGCGAAAGGGATGTCCAGAAGGACCAACTAACAACTGAAGAAAGAATATACTGCTTTTTCCAACAAGATGGAGTAACACGCCACAGCTCCTGCAACTCCCTGGCACGGGTTCACAAACTGTTTTCGGAAGAGCGAACGGTGAGCAAGGGCTTATGGCCACCACATTCCTCTGACTTGTCAACATCCAATTTTTATCTGCGGGGAAATTTAAAGCACAACGTGTATGCCAATAATCCGCATATCCTGGGGATGAGCTCAAGGAAAATATCAAAACACTATCTGCAGTGCTACCGTTGTTGGCTGATACTTTCTGCAGCTCTTCATGACACAACGTGCCCAGTACAGCATAGAAGTGAATGGGGATCACTTCCAGCATCTGCTGCTATGTGTGTGCAGATCAATAAAGCATTTGCAAAACAATCCACTTTTTCATTCCTGTCACAGTATTATCAAAAGGCGGGCTACTTTTTCCCTGTACTAGAGTAACAGATTTTCCATTTTCATCAAGGACACCCATTCATACAAGCCTGTCCCTCTTACTAATAGCACTACCCAGTAATGCGATCTTAATCAAATTAAAATGATCTAGGACTAAAACTTCATTGAAAGGATACATTTGACACAAGCCTTTTCTATATCCGCTATTTCAAAGTGCTCAGAAAACAGAACACCTATAAGTAAGGATGTGAGTAATACCTAAATATTTTTTTGCTAAGTACATCAAATAAGTTATGACTGATAGCCCATGGCGGCCAACTTTACTTCTGGACAATGAGAACTGCTGGGCTTTTAGAAGGGTGAATTCAGTCAAATCAATTATTCAAAGTTTAATAATTAAAGCTGGAAGACAAAAATAAAATAAATCGCAGCATACTCCATTTTTGCACGGATTACACACAGACGGCTTCCATTGAAGTCAGTGGAAGCTGTCAGTCCCGTGGCCCTTCCACAATGACATTGCGGAAAGGTCGCGGGTACCCACGTCATCGTCTAGCGATAGTGCAGGAAACTTAACCATTTAAAAAAAAAAAAATCTGTACTGTGTATGTCCGATGGCGGCTCGCCGCAACCATCCGCAGCACAGAAAGAGACGAAAGAAGACAGGTACGTAGGGTCGCCAGGCGCGGTCAAAGACGGAATCTGCTGCGGGTGCCTGCATGCGGGATCCGACTCTGTCGTATGCATGTGGCCCTAGGCCTCCCTCACACAGGCGTTTTTGTACAGCGTTTAGCGCTGCTTTTTTCAGCACAGCGCTAAACGCTGTACAACGCTCCCATTGATTTCAATAGGGCTGTTCACACAAGGCTGAAAACGAGTTGCATGTTCAATTTTTGGCAGCCTTCTGCCCTGCGTTGCCCATTGAAATGAATGGGCAGTGGTTTCAGCGCTGCCGAAAACGCGGCACAACTTGGTACCACACTTTTGACAGCACTAAATTCCCTAGCTACACTGCCTGAGTAAAAACAATCCTCACTTTGCAGGTGATGTCGCTGTCCACGGCCATGCTCTTGGAACTTTCGCTGGTAACTGAGATTCTAAATCCCAGCGAGAGATTGCTCTGAGTGGTCGAGTCGGCTGAGTGACTGCCGGCTGAGCCAATCAGAACCAGTGCTGCATTCGTCCAATCACGGCCATTCATTCATTAAATGGCTGTGATTGGACACATCAAGTGCTGGCTCTGATTGAGTGACAGCCGGCTGAGCCAGCCAACTCGGCCAATCACAGCAATCTGCCGGCTTCACAAGGCCTCGACAGTAGCGCTGGGGACAGCAACTTTACCTGCAGGGTGAGTATTGATTTATTTATTTTTTTTAATCAGCAGCCTTGGCTGCATTATCAGCTGTGCTGAAAAAGCAGCCAAAACGCTGGCATAACGCATGCCAGTGCTGCTGAAACCAGGCGGGTTCTGCAGTAAACATAGCGTTGAAAAACGCTGCATTTCTGCAAACGCCTGTGTGAGAGAGGCCTTACTGTCCCTTCGTATAACTTATGATGGGTTTTGACTTGTGAGGATCCAGGTGCCGAAACTGCCACTAAAACGATCAGGAAGAAGTGCTCTGCCGAAGGAGCCCATGTTTAGTTTACAAGGAATGCCGCTCACATCAGCAGGGTACGAGCATCATCCATGCGCTTCTGTCCCTTTTTTTGCAGCACCTGGACCCCACCAATCAAAATGTCTAACGAAACTGACATGTCAAAAGGAAGGGGGGCAGTTCCTCTGTAAAACCCTCTGGTGCCGCTCATTGATTTACTAGCTAAATCTGCCAGTACAGTCTATAAAAAGTCCAGAACATTAGGTTTTAATTATAAAAACTCAAGCTTTATGTAACCCCAAATCTTGCCAATATCTACATTACAGCCCTCACAAAACAAGCCCTTACACAGCTTCATCAACGGAAAAGTAAAAAGGTTATGGTTCTCAGAGTAGGGTGACAGAAAGCTAAGTTTTTTTTTAAGTTTTTAATTTTGTAAAAGCAGTAAAAGGTAACAAGAACTATATAAATGTCGTATCGCCATAATCATACTGATGGCGGAATAAATTGAACGTGTAATTTTTACCACTCAGTGAACAGTGTAAAAAAGAAACCCAAAATACAAAACCTCGCAGTGTAAGGGCAGCATAAATGCCTGAAGGTTGCGAGTTTAATCCCCGCCTGGTTCAGGTAGCCGGCTCAAGGTTGACTTCCATCCTTCTGAGGTCAGTAGAAAAAAAAAAAAAAAAAGTGCCCAGCTTGCTAGGCGGTAATAAATAATAATAATCTTTATTTGTATAGCGCCAACTTATTACGCAAAAATCTTACCTGAAAGCGCCGCAGAATAAGTTGGCGCTATACAAATAACAAGTCCCTCCTCTCCAATAAATTCTTTTTTTCCACTCAAAAAAACCTTTCAATTTTTTCAATTTATTATACGAGACATTAATTAATACTATAAAAAATATACAACTTACCCCACAAAAAAACCCTTATAAAGGGAATGTTGTGGGGCAAAAAACCCCCCAAAAATTATAGCTCTTAAAAAATCTCTGTCACGAAATGAGTTTGGATGTTCTTTCAATTTTGGTAATTGGTAGAAGTGTGAGCTCATGAGTTCCCCAATGTCATCTTCACAAACGGTAAAAAGAGGACTTCTGGTGGATTTTTATTATGCAGTCTCTAGAAAAAGTTACTAACGCTTTCTACACACCTGAAACTGTTCACGCTGAGCCTCTGGAAAGCCTTCACCCCTCTGATGCCCACTATTGGTATACGGCTGAAAGTCCTCTGGCAGATGATACAATTCGCTTGTCGAACAACGGTCAGGTCCATCATAATGACTGTCACTGTGAAAGGTTCCTACATCAGATTCCTCGTTTGCAGGTTCTTTGGGATAGCTGTATTGATTATGGAAAAGCTTTCCTTCCTTGTCTCTGTTAAGTGCCCCCCACCCATTCGGCATGGTTTCTTCCACCTCTTGGCTTCTAGGAGGTCCGTTTTGCAGGCCCATATATTGAGCAGCATTTGTTCGGTCACTATAACCATTCTGATACTGCTAAGCAAGGACAGAGAATAAGTAAGAACAAGATAACTGAGGGCTGACAACAAAAAAATAAATTAAAAAATCATATCTTGAAGGCACCTACATTTTGAGGATCAGACATCCCTCCATCATTGTCCCATTGTTCCTTAGGGTCCCAGTTTGGATGCCTTCAGACAGTAAAAGCAAATGGTCTGTTAACTCAGGAAATGATGAACAGTGAAATACTATGACAATGGCCAGGTAAGGAAGATGCTACGTACTGTCCGGATAACTCATGGTCGCTGCAATCACTGAAGTTTGGTGATGAAGATGAGCAGAGGCTGTCTTCAAGCATATGATGGGGAAGGTCTGTTAAGAGCTGCTGTAACTGTAGAGACAACCATCAGTATTAAAAATAGTCAGCAACTAAGACATTAAAAGTTGATTTCTCACACTAATAATTTGTAATCCTGGAGTGAGGTCCACTCTCTGATTAACACGTTATATAAAATAAGTCTGGAGTTTACTCCATTGGTATGTATCATTGGGTATATAAGTGGTAAACCAGTTGAGAAGCATAAACAACTGCCGGTAGCGAGACTCTGGTATATTGAAAGAAAATTGATAGCTCAGCATTGGCTGGATGAGCCAGCCACTATATTGAGGGAATTTAAGGATAAAGTCAACCGACTCTTACCATGGGGAAAAAGGGATATATGTAAAGCAGGACACAAATACAGTAAGATATGGTCCAAATGGTTGGATGCATTTGGGTTGGCACAACTGAACTTGCAGATAAGGTAAACTGAGTGTACAAGGGAAACGGTACGTAGGGTATATTCTAATCACAAGAGAGCATAGTAGTGACTAGAGATGAGCGAGCGTACTCGGATAAGCACTACTCGCTCGAGTAATTGGCTTTATCCGAGTATCGCTGTGCTCGTCCCTGAAGATTCGGGCGCCGCTGCGGCTGACAGGTGAGTCGCAGCGGGGAGCAGGGGAGAGCGGGCGGGAGAGAAGGAGAGAAAGATCTTACCTCCGTTCCTCCCCGCTCTCCCCTGCAGCTCCCCGCTCCGTGCCGGCACCCGAATCTTCAGGGACGAGCACAGCGATACTCGGATAAAGCCAATTACTCGAGCGAGTAGTGCTTATCCGAGTACGCTCGCTCATCTCTAGTAGTGACGCATGAAATAAACATAAGCCTTGTATCTAAATGTATCTGGTTTATAACCTTTGCTATTGTATTTCTATATTATGATATAAAGTTATTGTACATGTATGGGGGATGGGTAAAGTACACTATTCAATGAAGTGTGGATTGAGCTCATTGAAAGTACAACTGACTATCCTCAAAAGGGACAAACTTATTCCTCCCCAGGCAGTCTACTTAGCGCACCTTCTTCAGTCCCCCGCATCAGCTCACTGCAAGCCAGACAGATGCTCTTCTGCCTGTTATGCAGAGGCTTTCTCCTTCCTGCAGGGCACACTGCGTCACTAGTGATGTAGCGTTCGCTGTCTAGCAGGGAGCGCCGAATACTATGCCAGGCTGATGCCGATATTGCACATGTGCAGTACTGGAACTCTTGTGGCGAGACAGTGCGCATGAGCAGTGTCAGCATTAGCCTAGTCAAGTATTCTGCGCTCCCTGCTAGGCAGTGAATGCTACGTTACTAGCGACCTAGTGTGCCCTGCAGGAAGGGAAATGCTGTCAATGTATGTAACGTCACCGGAAGAAGAACAATCCGGGCGGCTGGAGGTGACGTGACCTGGGAGACTGCAGGAGCCAGGAGCAGATCAGCGGGGAGGTGGTGTGGTAAAAAGGCTGCCTGGGGAGGAATAGGCAAGTATTGTTTTTTTGGGGTGTTTTTAATGACAAAACCCCTTTAAAAGAAGTTGTTTGCGTTATATAAACTGCTTGTAAAGGATCCCCCATGGAGAAAAATAAAGCAGCTCATACTCACCTCTCCCCATTCATCCCCCGCTGGCGTCTCCGGGTGTGCCTGCTGACAGAATGTTTACAGGCTGCCATCAGCCTGTGACGTCCTGCAAACCTACTGCTGCAGCTAGTGACCGCGATGGAGGCTGAGCGCCGTCAGAGACTGCAGCAGGATGGAAATATCATGTTAGCGGGGCCACCCGGAGCTGCCAGCGGGGGACGAGACGCTTTGTTATTTTTTACCGTGGGGGACCCCTTTACAAGCAGTTTACATAACTGGGACAAACACTTTAAGCAGATTCTTATTTAGGAGTATGAGGGGCGTAAGAGGAAAGTTCTGTATAAATTGTAAGTGCAGCTTCAATGGTCGTTAGACTATTACATTAGTAGCTATAACAAAGAGCGCGGTTTTAGCGGAAAACCAAGACGACAGACAAGCGCTTCCAAAGAAGTTAGCTACTTCCATACAGCGAGTCTGGCACAATTTCAATATATTAGCGAGGTAAAAAAATAAAAAGCAAACCAAAAACATGACAACTAGTAATTACAGCAGATGGTGTCAGTAAATGAATCCCCAGGGTAGATTTACAGCAAAGGTGGGTGATGGGCAATGTACAGCCATTTGTCTCACTAATCCACCCTTCTTAATGGGCATCAGAAATGACAAACGGTAGCGCTCATAGCGGAGCCGGCTCACCTCTTGCTCCCGGGCGTAATCCTCTTTATCATATTCCTCCTCGTCGTGCTGCGTCTGCAGCGCTCCGCCGTCAAAGTCTATAGACATTGTAGACTAATGCTGAGCTATCAGATACTGAAACCCTGCTGGAAAAACAGAAAGAAGATACAGACATATTTACTGTAATATGCAAAAGTTACAGCTCAAGCTGCTCTCACAGTTTTCGAACATGTTCAACAGCGTTTAATACACCCCACCATTGCAATGCAATAAGGTGCGTAAAAAACACAAAAAGGACAACGCTGAAACGCACTAAAATAGAGCAGAAAGTGTTTGAAAATCCACGCTGGAATGCTCGTTTGAGAAGCAGCCTAACTCCGATCGCAGCTGCTAACCATTTAGCTGCCGTTATCCATTTTGATAGCAATATTTAACAGTGTTTCTCCAAAAATAAGACACCGTTCGTGGGGGTGTCTTAATACTCACCTAGCATGGGTATTCAAGCCCCGTTACCAGGAAGAGAATGCTCCGTCAGCCCTGAGGACTACACAGAAGACTGCCGGAGCGCCGCAGCCCAGTAAGAGGGATCCGAACACCGCCTGCTAGATGAATATTGTTTTTTTCCCCTTCATGTAGTGTTGCTAGGGCTTATTTTTGGGTGAGAGCTTATTATTTTTTAAATTGATTTATTTTTTAAACTTGCACGCCCTGCTGTAGTAAAATAACAGAATACATACTCCTCTTCCCTGCCGCTGCCACATCACGGCTACTTGGTCCCAGCTGAACGACACTTCTGGGAGTGGAGTGGTGATGATGATAGTAGGTCATGTGAGCGCCGCAGCTATTCACTAGCTGAAGGGGGGCCGATTGGCTGCAGCAGTCACATGGCCTTTTAGTCGGACAAGTTATCGCCAGCTCCCTGCGCCAGGAAGGGGAACCCAGTGAAATGACAGCGACAAAGGAGTGGGGGAAGGAGAGTACGCATTCTGTTATTATACTATACAGGCTGAACATGTTGTTGACTCACTGCGGTCCTGGAGACTCCGGTGACATCAGGTGACCGCACAGGCAACAAGAGGCTGCAGAGTCATCGCTCGCTCTCCTGGCATTGGCGCTCACATCCGGAGGGCAGTCCTATCAGTGATTGCCAGCGGTGTATGACTGTACACACTGGGGTAGTTGTCAATCACTGATAGGACCGCCCACTGGACTGTTAATGTCAGAATGAGCAGCGATATAAATGAATAAAATACAAGTTATACTTAATATTTCCCCATAAGGGTGACTATTTGTAGTGGGTTTTTTTTTCTGCAGGGATCTATGGTCTATGGGACTTGTAAAGCTAAAATCGTGATCACGCAAAATCGCAATTTCGCGGTAAATCGCAATTTTGCACAATTGCGATTTTAACATTACAAGTCCCATAGACCACTGCAGAAAAAAAAACCTGCGAATTCCGCAGTGAAAAAAAAACGCTAGTGGGTAGTCACCCGAAAACTATATTTTCCATCCCTGCCCCCCTCTGGAGGTCTGCTATGTATATTGCACTCACTTGAATGCAGTACAGCCCCCTGTCTAATGCTTATCAGGCACAATCTTGACACCACGATTTCTCCCAGCTTTCCCTTCTTCTGTGTTAGGCCGGGCTCACATGGCCGTAATCGTAAAACACCGCGTGAGCCACACGTTTTGCCGCTGTGGAGCCGCCGGCCCATCACCACGTATGGCAGCGAAATTGTACTGTGCATGATTTTCAATGGCTTCATTCCCATTTGCGATGTTTTCACTCCTGCGATGCTGAGTGAAAAATAATCACAGCATCTCTTTTTGCAATATCGCCCATTGAAAACAAAAGGAGAACATCGCGATCCCCGCTGTGGATGTGACAGCCCCGCCGGGGGAATCCTTCAGCCCCGCAGGGATGTGAGGCTGTTTCCATGTGAAATCCCCTTGCATCCAGGGGCTTTCCGAAGGATTGCGAGGGAGATATCGCCCACGCCAGTGTGGAGAAGCCCTAACCAAGACGATACTAGCTGACATTATGTATGTGTGTGTGTGTATATATATATATATATATATATATATATATACACACACACACACACACACACACACACACGGGAGATACTTATATGATAAATGACAAATAAATTTCAATGGAGTGGCTCTTTAATTGTGCAGGCGCACCTAAGCCATGGCTGCAATAAAAACAGGAAAATACGCTCTTCAGCGCTCGGACACATTTAATATCTGAACAAAATTGCATAACTGTTCTATATTTCCCACTGCATAGAAATGCACGGTTCTTCGCACTGGACGTGGTGGATGGGCCTACATGTTTTGATCAAAATATGCTCTAAGAACCTTACACCTTTCTGCGGTTAGTATATAGAACAGTTACGCAATTTTATTCAGAGAATCCGTCAGCTCAAAGTGCAGGCATGATGTTACAGAGCAGGGGGGGCAGCAGATTGGAGAGTTCTCTCTGAAGCGGCCCTTTAACTGATTTGCTGGAAGTGCTGACTGTAATACTGCTGTAACGCCTTGATTTCCCTGGAACAGTGCTTGTACACAGAGTGAGAAGGGAACAAGGGAACAATGACACAGGGTACTCTTCACTCGGGCGTCAGTTTAACACCTTAATGACGGCTAGTACACCTTTTTACTGACCGCACTAACGGGTTTTATCCTGCACCTAGGGTGGCCCAAAAAACTCAACTTTCAACTACAAAGCAAGACACCCTCTAATTTTTTTCCTTCTAACAAACCTTTATTTGGGTCAGAGTTTCAGGTTCTTATGTCTACAGCAAGGTTCTGCTCGAAGACCAGGAATTTCAGACTTTTTACTAATAATGAAGAAGAAAAACAACTGTGGCTTCAAGTCGTGGAAGCAAATCGCAAGGCTGTTCCAACACAGATTTCCAAGAGGTCTGCTGTCCAGGCCTTACGACACAAATACTTGTCAGTCCGTGCTTAAAGGGGTTGTCTCACGCCGAAACGTTTTTGTTTTTTTTTTCCAATAGGCCCCCCGTTCGGCGCGAGACAAACCCAATGCATGTGTTTAAAAAAAAAAACGTTTAGTACTTACCCGAATCCCCGCGCTGCGGCGACTTCTTCCTTACCTCACTAAGATGGCCGCCGGGATCTTCACCCACGATGCACCGCGGGTCTTCTCCCATGGTGCACCGTGGGCTCTGTGCGGTCCATTGCCGATTCCAGCCTCCTGATTGGCTGGAATCGGCAAACGTGACGGGGCGGAGCTACGAGGAGCAGCTCTCCGGCACGAGCGGCCCCATTCACCACACAGAAGACCGCACAGCGCAAGCGCGTCTAAAATCGCCAGAAGATGGCGATTTTAGACGGATCCATGGCGACGGGGACGCTAGCAACGGAACAGGTAAGTGAATAACTTCTGTATGGCTCATATTTAATGCACGATGTACATTACAAAGTGCATTAATATGGCCATACAGAAGTGTATAACCCCACTTGATTTCATGAGACAACCCCTTTAATTTTGACTATTTTAATAAATTTGGAAGTATTTTTGTAAAAACAGCACAAATGTATAGATTGTCAGGACAAATGCCATTGTCAATACTTAATGTTTTAACCCCTTAACGCCACAGGACGTAGGGTTATGTCATAGCATCATGGTACTTAATGCAACAGGATGTAAACTTATGTCATGTGGATGGCGCGGGGTCAGAAGTGAGCCCATGCCACTCTGCAGTGGGAGCCAGCTGTTACCGATAGCCGTCCTCCCGCGGCAACAGTGGGGGTACATGAGGACAGCGACCCCCATCTATGTAGATCGCGGCATGTAAAGTGTTCACATCGTCAGAACCCCGTGATGTAATCGCAGAGGGCCATCGGGTTGCTATGGCAATAGGACGCCAGATACTAGCGTTCCGGCTTGCCATTGCCTATGATTGCTGTTACAAGTGATGAGGCATTGCAGTACAGAAGTCCTGCAATGCCTTATCATGGCTGCTATGGTTCAAGTCCCACCAGGGACATAAAGAGTGTAAGAAAAACAAAAATATAGTGTAAAAAACAAATAACAAAAACCCTTTTTTTGCTCATTTTCCTCTATTGAAAAAAATACAATATACTCATATATGCCACGGATCGTCAGTGCGGGAGATGATCGTGGTTTCCACAACTCAAACCCGGTTGTGTGCAGCGGGACTAAAGGTGGTGGCTCAGCTGACTACTGACAGCCAGACTCCTGCTCTAAGTGCCAGATGTAAAGAAACCTCAGATCCTGACAGTTTAACCCCTTACATCCTAAAATCAATAGCAGCTGCAGCATGTAAGCAGATGAGAGGTGGAGGGGGAACCTTTTGCACTCATCAGCACCCCACAGTTCCCATGGCAGCTGGAAGCCTGACAAAGGCCTGCCGTGTAACATGCTGCTGTCAGAGGCTTAGTAGAATGCAGTACATAGGTAATGCAGTGTACTATCCTTGCAATTGAACTATCACATCTTCAGGTCCCCTTGAGGCTTCTTACACACGGCAGAGCAAGAAATGCAATGCCCCCTGTGGATGCGAGGCGATTTTGTGTCAAAAGCGCCTCCCGTTACTTCGGTACAGTTGTGATCCTCGATCGGCAGGTGTTTGCCATTGTTTTCAATGGGTAACCTCTTATTGCACTTGCCTGCATATTGCACGCTGTGTGATGCGTTTTCCGGCCCCATTGAAAACAATGGGCGATGTGTTCCGAGGGAACGCCCAAAACAATGGGCGATGCGTTCCGAGGGAACGCCCAAAACAATGGGCGATGTGTTCCGAGGGAACGCCCAAAACAATGGGCGATGTGTTCCGAGGGAACGCCCAAAAATAGGAGATGATGTGATCTTTTCTAGCACCGTGATGCGTGAGAAAAAAATAAATAAAAATGCGCTCATTTAGATAACCCCATTCAAAAGAATGGGATTCATATTCGTGCGTTTTGCAACGGACAAATCTGGTGCGATTTTCACAGCTTTGTGAAAGCAGCTTAAGGAAATTGAAGAAAAAAAATGTAAAAAAAATGCTCCAAAGAACAAAAATTTCAGTTTAAAAAAAAAAATGCATCTAAAAAGAAAGTTGTTTTTCTTTTGTTTGTCTCCCAAAAAAAAAAATAGAAAGCAATCCAAAAGTCATATGTGCCTAAACATGGTACCAAGAAAACACAAACACAAAAAACACGTCTTTCCACAAAAGACGAGACCCCGTGGTCACACGTCGCAGACCACATCTGCATGCAGATTTTCACAGCAACATTCGCTCCCCGGCGTGATTCCCCACCGCAGAGGGGCTTCACAAGCCCCGTTCACGTACATTATACAGGAGGATCCAAAGGTATGGAGACCCCTGAATAAATTGAGAGAAGTGGCAGGGAAAGCCATCCTGTGGGTGGCATGTTGCTAGGGAGCAGATCTGTGGGGGGCGCTGTCCAACACGGCAGCCATTTTGAAAAGCCATCTTGGAACCAAGTTGATATTTACAAATGGGAAGAAGGGGTCTGTGTGACACGTGTAGCCGATGGAGAACGTGGCGAGGAATCCAAGTCTGAGCGGAAATGTGACCTACCTGTAATGTGACCTACCTGTAATGTGACCTACCTGTAATGTGACCTACCTGTACTCCTGCCAACGTTAGTATCAACTTACTATTTGTTAGAGATATTTGCTGGATTAACAGAGATTGTGGCGATCTCCGGGGAGCGCATGTAACCGCGGATCCGGGCCGCCTGCGCAAGCATCAACGCGGAGGTGCCGCTCTCGGCGCATCGTGAGCAGGAGTAGAGGACAGCCTTGGCAGCGGGCGGCACATCCTGTAGCAGATCATTACTTCTGCAGGAATGGCGCGACGTGACATTTGCGCACAGATATGGATTCCTCCTCACATTCGCCATCGGATACACACGTCACACGCACGCCTGCCCATTGGAAAATAACAACTTTGTTCCGATATGGCTTTTCAAAATGGCGGCCGTGTTGGACAGCGCCCCTCGCAGATTTGCCCCCTTCCCCTTAACAATATGCTGTACACAGGATGGCGCTCCCAATCACAGTTCTCCATTTACTCAGGGGTCTCCACACCCTTGGACCACCCGCTATTGTATTCGCACTCGCTGGCGGTTCTGCTGTGTGTGAACGCAGCGGGCGGTCGTTGGCACGGAGACGACCCATCACAGCACAAAGCCGCAACTAAAAAGTTTTTCTAAATCTTGCTGTGGAAAAATTTTTTTTTAAAAAAAAGGCTGCTGAAACGGAGGAGCGGAATGTAAATCCACCGCGCGACAATTACAGCAGCGGGTTGTGGGTGCAGATCCAATCTCCTGTGGCGAATTCCGCACCAAAACCCACATTTTAACCCTTGCGTTACACAGCTAGAATGTGTAGCGGATTTCACAGACATGGCGGATGTTACAGCCGGCGTCCGCACGGCTCGCCATGTGCATACTGTGCATTTTCCGCAGTGAGTCTAGTCTGTGATGACGCTTACGGAGCCTGCAGACGAGGCGGACTGACCGCGGCGCAAAATCCACATGACACTTCCCAGCTATCCACGGGCTCCACCATCCTCAACAGTCCCGCAGGGACGGATGCCACATTGGTGGGCATGCTCAACCGCGGCCCCAGCCATTCAGGGTACCTGGGACCCCCGCTGGGGTGATCAGCAGGGGCCCTAGCGATCACACACCCGCCCCCCATCCTTACACGCTTTATATTCCCCCTTTAATAGCATCCCAGGGGTCCTGTTTGCCATAAAGGGAGAAATGCTGCAAAGAGAAACACAAGTAACCATGGCTACCCCTCCCACAGGGAGGACATGGCTGTGGCCCCCACACCTCACTGACAGCAGTGCCCATACCTCATCAGTCAGCTGGTTCCATCAGACACCTGGGACTTATAGTCCCACACCAACCGGTAAACTGACAGCAGTGCAGAGGTGGGTTCTGCTGCAGCGCAGTGACCTGGTACACCTGCCGGACACTTACTGCACCGCCGCACTCCTCCGGCTCGCTTCATGGACTCCGTGCAGAACCGCACCGTAACCGCAGCACCAACACTACATCTACAGCTCCCACTTCCCTCTCAACAGTCAAAATGGGAGCCAAGTCACTGATTGGTCCAGCCACGATCAGAGTGCCAGCGGTATCGTCCAATCCGGGGGCACAATCACAGTGTCAGGGCGTGGTCAACAGACGCTGCTTCCTAGGTTAGATAGAATTAGTGAGGTTAGGCTGAGCGGCACAGTCAACAGCCTTCAGCGGTGATTCCGGTGGGCGGGGCAGTGGCGCGATAGGCAGCGGGAAGACTGTTGGCTGATGTGATTGGTCGGATGGCTGAGCGGCTATCAGTGGCTCTGGGCAGGGAGCGGCAGACGGGCTGAGGGCTGAGTGTGAGGAGGCTGAGCTGTACTAGTAGTGCTGAGCGAGCAGCCCCTCACTAAAACTCCTTCAGTGTGTACTAGGCTCAGCTTTCTGTCAAGCCGTCAGCGGTTCCTAACTAGTCCTGAAGGGACCCCCAACAGGTCATGTTTTCAGGATCTCCTATAGTAAGAACCCCTGTGGCAATGTCTGAGGCACCGACCATAATTACATCACCTGTGTGATACTGAGGAAATCCTGAAAACATGACCTGTTGGCGGTCCCTGAGGACTGGAGTTGGGGAACACTGGTGTACATGGATGGCTGTAGTCTGAGCGCCTCCCTGCTTGTCCACCCACTATATAGTATAACCGGAGTGATAGCCACGTCTGTGTGCCCAGCAGGCGTCACATGGCCCCTAATAGCCGATTAGGCTACTCATACATACGTGTTTCATGCAGACCGATGCATGCGCAAAGCTGTCCCCTCTCCACTTATATCCAGCCCTAGATACAGTATATTGCTACAGTATATCCATGACACACGTGTGTGATTCACGAGGTTTACTCAAAGGGCTCATTCACATGATCGTGTGTGTAAAATGCAAGAGTACCGCAGCGTTCTACCGGTCTGTGTGAGGACCGCGGATGGCAGTGAGCGCACTGTGTATGACCGCGGATCTCACACACACGTACAGTGGGACCTTGTCTTTTTTTTAATTCCCCAGTCTTTCATAATGGGGTTGCATATGTATCACTGCCCATAGAAAAGTACAGGGCTCACGCTGCGTGGTACGCGGAGAAGTAGAGCATGCTGCATCTTTTTCTTGCGCGAATATACACACAGTGTTTACGTGCTAATGTGAATGGATCATTGACTTCATTCGCCGCTTGTCAGGCAGCCGTGCATCGCGGGCGTATGACTGAGCACTTAGGCTGACTTCACATGAGCGTATTTGCTGAACGAATGTTCTCTTTTGCTGTACTTTTCACATGCAAAAGCCTCTGTTTGAACACTTCCATTGAAGGAGAACTCTCCACCTCTCATGGTAACCTGTTCCACTCCCTGATCACCCTCACTGTCAGAAGGTTTTTTCTAGTAACTAATTTGTGTCTCCTCCCTTTCAGTTTCATCCCATTGCTTCTAGTCTTTCCTTGTACAAATGAGAATAGGGCTGATCCCTCTGCAGTGTGACAGCCCTTCAGATATTTGTAGACAGCTATTAAGACTCCTCTCTTCTGCAAGCTGAACATTCCCAGATCCTTTAACCGTTCCTCATAGGACATGATTTGCAGACCGCTCACCATCTTGGTATACCATCCTGCATACCAGCTGAGTGCTCTGAGAAGACAACAGCTGTATACAGAAGACAAGCGACCTCGCTTGTCTTCTGTATACCCTGCTCAGAGAAAAGAACAGCTGTATATGGAAGATAGCGGTTGAGCTTGTCTTTTGTTTACAGTGTGAGCTTCATTTACACACTAATAGGCTGTTAAGTAGCTAATTAGCTACTAGACAGCTTATGCAAAGTGAACGCTCAAAACTAGCAAATTTTGAGCAATCATCTTGTCGTGTAAATGCACACAACGATTATCGCTCAAAAGATGGAAGATGAACAAATTTTGAGCGATAATCATTGTCTCTAAATGGGCCTTAAGTGGGGTGGGGGATACTATTACTACTGCTGCCACCACGTTCGGACGACGGCCACTATTGGGGGTCACTGTTACTACTTGGGCCACTATTGGGGGTCACTGTTGCGGTACTATTGTATCTTGTCACCAAGAGCAGAATGGGTGGAGAGCTACTGATAGGAGGGTTAGGCCTCATGTCCACGGGGAAATTCGGGCCCGCACGGATTCCCCGTGCAGAATCCTGCAGCGGGTCCCTCCTGCCCCGCAGACATGAGGTCAAGAAAATAGATTATAGTTACCTGTCCGGACGCTGCAGGTCTCCCCTCTGTCGCGTCCGGATCTCCTTTCTTCGGGCCAGCGTATGTGCTCGGCACGTCGGCAGCGTGCCATGTGCATGCGCCGTGCACACTTTTTTTTTTTTTTTTTACTCCTGTGGTCCCATGGCACACCCGCAGCTGTGGGACCGGACGGCTTCCATAGTCTTTAATGGGAGCCGTCCGTGCGGGAAAGCTGCATGAAATAGAGCACGCTGTGGGTGGTTTCTCGTACGTGCGATCCACGCGTCAGGGAAAAATGATATTTGTAGGTATTTAATTACCTGCGGGTGTCAAATGATTTCCTATGGGCGCGGATCATGCGTGCGATAGACCTGTGCGGTTTTATTAATTCTTTTTTGCCCATGGACATTGGGTTAAGGGTTAGGGGTCATTTCAGTGTTAGGGTTAAATTATGAGCTGTAAATTCTTCCATGTCACAACGACCCCGCTCTCAAATGGAAGTATTTATAGCTAATAATGTAACCCTAACCCTCCATCCCAGCCATAAGTAATTACCCATGCTGCTAGGAGCTTTGGGCTGGTGTAAGCACAACTCCCCTGCAGCCTTCCCCCCTACCCGCAAGGTTACCACTGCCCCCGCTGCTGCCTTCATTCACATCAGCTGTTCAGCTGATGTGAATGAAGCTTTTTCACTGCGCCGCAGAAAGGCATACCCCGCTGCCGACTACACTGCCGTTTCGGACCCCACCGCTGCTGTATCAGAAGGCTTCCCCCGCCTGCGCCGTAGACTAACCAGCCGCTGGTGTGTGCTAAGGCTTACCCCGCCGATGACAACACCACCGCCGCCGCTGCTGCTCCTGGCCCTGACGCTGCAGTTTGAGAAGGCTTCCCCTGCTGCACTGTGGCCAATGACAGCTCCGTCCTCCGCCGCTGATTCTGCAGGCCCGCTGTCCTCTGGGTTTCCGGGTCAGCCTGGCCCCACAGCCGCTGTGTGCCCCCCAGGAGATCGTATGGGTGGCGGTTGTGCCAGCGGGGCAATCCACCGGCTGGCCAGCTGTAGTGGACATCGCAGCCAATCAGCTCCTGGGGACGTGAACGGGCTGTCAAGCAGCCTGTATCTTGTCACCACCCACACTTCCTGTGGTGACAAGTTACAATAGTACCCACTGTAACTACTGGGCACACTATTTGGGGTCATTGTTACTACTTGGGACACTATTGGGGGTCACTGTTACTACTTAGGACACTGTTTGGTGTCTGCAATACTGCTTGGGGCAATTATTGGTGGTCACTATTACTGGTGGGGCAACTATTGGGTGTCACTATTACTGATGGGGCAATTATTGGGGGTCACTATTACTGCTGGGACAATTTTGGAGGGTCACTACTACTGCTGGGACAATTATCGGTGGTCACTATTACTGCTTGTGGTGGCTATTGGGGGGCACTGTTCCCCAGTAGAGCAAAGTGTGATTGTTCTCAGTGAGAGAAACCAAGTAATCTTGTAAAAGGTATCATATCTACAAGGTTACTTGGTTTCTCTCACTGAGAACAATCACACTTTACAATGACCTGAGAAAACGCAGACCTCAAGGTTGGATTTCAGAAAGGCAAATTTTAATAGAATCAGAGGATAGGAAGAATCCAATGGCTGGATGTTCTTAAAGGAGTTGTCTGGTCACGCAGGGCGAAATCTTTTTATAATAGTAATGTTTTCCTTTCATTTTTTAATCCAAAATTCAATGACACCATGATCACTGCCTCCCGAGGTCCCAGCCACCCGTACTTCCTCAACGATTTCCTCCCTCTTGGTAAGAATTAGGCCCAAGATGGCAGGTCCCCTTGTTTTCTCTTCTACCTTTTGGAAGATAAAGTTGTCAGCAAGAGCGGATAAGAATTTGTTGGATCCATTACTTTTACCTGAGAGAGATTCCCAACAAATGTCTGGATAGTAGAAGTCTCCCATGATCCCTATGTCGTGCTTTTTTGAGAGCTTGGCCATCTGATGTAGAAATAGTTCATCCATATCTTCTGCTTGTTCAGGTGACCTATAGTAAATGCCCACAATGGTGTCCTTTCTGTTGTTCTCTCCTTGTATTCTTACCCAAACAGTTTCTACAGAACTACCATGCTCTGAAGCTTGAATATTGGTGGAAAATTAATGTTTTCCTAACATGCGAGGCAACACCTCCTTGTTCTCTTCTTGTATTCTTACCCAAACAGGTTGAGGTCAATAGAAACTGTCCAATCCACAGCCCAATCACATTTGACATTGCGGACAGGCCGCAGATTCCATAAGAGAAGCAGGAGTTTGAAAAAAATCTTTACTGTGTATGTGCACCGGATGGCACTTCCGCACACATCCGCAGTACAGGACTTCAAGACACGGACAGGTACGCCGGATTGCTGGCTACTGGCATGTGGAATTCGCGTGTGCCCGTGAACATGAGGCCCTAGAAAGTTTGCTGTATCTGTTCCCTCATCTCTGTCTTCACACCACCTGTGCCATCCATTCTGCTAATGATCTATGACTAAACTCATCCATAATCTAAACTTCACTCTCCCAACTCCCAGAATTTCCCGGGGCTTCACCAGTTCTCTGGAATGCTCTACCCCAGACAATCAAGTTCATCACCAATATCCACAGTTTGAAGCATGTCTTAAGGCCCATTTACACAGGACGAGTGTCGGGCAAACAATGCCCGACACTCGTTCCTGTGTCTCTGCGCTCCTGCATTGGAGCTAGCAGAGCAGGCTGGTTCACGGAGCGGCCAGCAGGAGGGCGGGGCAGTGCAGGAGATTTCTCTCCTCTCGCTCCCCCGCCCCCCTCAATTCACATAAACAATCAGCAATGAGCTTCATTGCTCATCATTCAGTTTAAACAGCCGCCATTCAGTAGTGAGCAGCCGCTGTGTTATGTGAATGGAGGGGGGCGGGGGAGCGAAAGGAGAGAAATCTCCTGCACTTCCTCGCCCCACTGCTGGCCGCTCTGTGAACCAGCCTGCTCTGCTAGCTCCCGTGCAGGAGCACTGGAGTGTGGAGACACAGGGACAAGTGTCAGGCATCGTTTGCCCGACACTCGTCCTGTGTAAATGGGCCTTTAAAAACATATCTTTAGGGAGGCCTACCATATTCTCTAATCTAAGGCCTCATGTCCACGGGAAAAACCAGGTCCGCTGCGGATATGTAACGCGGATTTCTACTACTGATGCAGTGCGGATCAGCTTAAAATTGTATTTGATTGCATGCGGGTAACATACAGATGCGTTTTTTTTCACACATGTATGCGGATGCAATTTTTACGCTGGAGGTGTTTTGCCCACTTTACCCCACCTCCTAGTACTTTCCCTACCTCCTAGCCTTGCAATCCGCAGCGGATCTCCCGCACCCATAGAGATCAATGGGGGTAACCCGGAGCGTGATCCGCACTTAAATGGAGCATGTTGCGTTTTTTTTCCCGCACATGAATTTTTAAAATGCCTTTAAAATACCATCCGCGGCTATTTATCTACCCGCGGGTGGTCAATGCATTCCTATGGGAAATTTTACATGCGGATCACACGCGCAGGTGATCCGCTGCGGATTTTAAAATGTATTTTCCCCGTGGACATGAGGTCTAAGTCTTCTACATTCTGCTTCAGAACCTGATTTCTTCATTCACCAGTAGCCCCCACTCCTCATGCACCCTAATGCACTTCACATCTGTACATGCATAAATACCGGCCGGTGATTGGCTCGTGTAGTTTTATGTATATTATCCTATCTAGTATAAGATGGCTGGACCATTGTAGAGAATAAGCACTCTTACCTCTGGTGTCACCCCTAATTCCTCATGGATTGTAAGCTCTTGTGAGCAGGGCCCTCACCCTTATTGTTCAAATTGGTTATTAGTTCACTACTGTATGTAGTGTCTGACTTTGGCCACCTGCACACGGGCGGGTCGGACACCGCATGCGGGATTACTGCAACAGCCGGTAACCCCTGTTTACCTGTCCGGAGTCCTCTCCTCTGCTGCTGATGTGCCGGCCGGCGCACATGTGCAGTACAGAGGACGCCACGCCGTCGCTATGGCGATGACAAGGCTGCTGCGGCTATTCTGCAATGATGATTGCAGAGTGGCCGTGCGACGGACGCCTTCCATTGACTTCAATGAAGCCAGCCATGCGTAGCCCACACAATATCACAGCATGCTGCGATTTCTCCCCTGTGAGCGGAATCTATTTCTGTTCGTGGGCAGGAAATTGCGTTTTACCATAGCATGATATGGGCTGGATTTGCTGCAGAATCCGGAGGTAGAATCCCGCTCCGGATTTCAAATGCAAATCCGCCCGTGTGCAGGAGGCCTTTGTCTGTTTATGTACCCTCTAATTTGTAAAGTGCTGCAGAATATGTTGATGCTACATATAGATTATGCACTTTATTGGAAAATCCAGCCATTGCACTGGTAAAACGTCTGTGTTACTGGAGTGCATGCACTAATTTGCTGTCCAGCAGCGCCTCCCTATAGTACAGTATGGTAGTACATGTCCTGTGCCACTCTTTACCTGTGCCAGGATGAGCTGCTCTGTTGGGCAGACCCACAGTATTTTACGCATATGCCCGGGGGCATGAGCCCTAAGGTTGGAGACACACATGTAGTTTTTGATCCAGTTTGAGATGCATGACATTGCCATGACTGAGGCTTCTGGCACATTGAGTGTGAGTTGTGCCCAAGAGGCTCAGGCGCATTCCATCAGACAGCATGTGGACATCAGTCCGTGTGCGATCCAATTTACATGGATGCACTTTGACATCCATGGAACGGATGGGAATAGGATATGCCATGAGGTTTTTCATTCGGACCATCAGTCCATGCGCATAGCCTCATAGGCCTATAATGGGTCTGTGCGCTGTCTGTGGATTAACACAGAAAACGCACAGACCCAAATACAATAGTATGCTCCTAGCTTAAGGACTATTTAATGGTCTCAAATGTATAAGTTCTGTATTCTATGGATTTTATATTAATTGAATAAAACTAAGTATTTTTATTGATCACTTTGCTGGAATCACTTTGTAATGGGGTATTATTATGCCTCTGGGGAAAACATTGACTGTATGTAGATTTTATAATTCACAGAATGTTCATTATTATTGTGGACACCATCCTGCAAAAGGCTCAGCTCTACTGAACCTCAGTGAAAGTAATCTGATCACTCTGTTTTGTGTTACTTGCGGTGCTGCTGGCACAGTCATGTATCCCTCAGGCACTGTAACAGGGTTGCCAAGCTAATTTTTTCTGGACAACTTATCCAACTTTTTTTTTTTAATCACAATCACAGGCATCTATCTTTTTACTTACAGGCACATTCGAAAAATATAATTCTGCAAATGATGAACAGTACAAGTCAAATATATATAGCTCAGAGTATAGAAAGGAGCACATTTCAGCTTTTACTGTGAACCGTAAAATGATAATTACAATTACCTGTTCAAGCTCCTCCAGCTTCAAACAAGAAAAAAACGACACAAGAGCATCAATTGTTTTCATAGGCACTGAAAAAATGTGCCTTATTTTTACTGAGTGTCCAGGAATTTAGGGACTGTTGGCAACCCTGTATAACAGGTGAGCTAAACGTTGCTTGATATAAAATACCACGTTCACGTGCGCTACCAGTGGATTGTGTCAGGACTTAGGTACTCAACACTGAAATCCTAACAACATCCACAATGTGTCAACATGGTCTAAAGGCACTTTTACACACAATGATTTGCTCAAAATTCGCTCAAAAAACATCTTTTGAGCCCTAATCGTTGTGTGTAAATGTGTGCCCATCGTGTACTTACCATGCACTTTTTGTCCATCGCTGACTTCAGGTCCACATGAAATGAGATAAGACGGACATATGCTTTGTTCTCCACGGGCAGCGCTCATAACATTCTTTAACAGCTGTTAACAGCCGCTAAACCGCTGGAGAACAATAGCAATGTATTTAGAGAACAGACTGTCTGTTCTCTAAATAGATGCACATGAAGTACTAAAGGGCTGATTAGCTCATTAGTACCTATGCACAATGATCGCTCAAAGCTGTCAGTTTCATCATCTGTGTGTATAAATGCACTTTAACTCTCCTCTTCTCCCCTTCAAGTGTTGGCTGCTACTTTGGTCGTACTTTCTACTGTCCTCTTAGTTCCTTTACTTGAACCACTTTTCTCTAGAAGTGATCTGTATTATCGTGCACTCATTTTAGGCCAAAATATATTATGCTGCTTGCACTGATGTACGTACTATAGTACAGTAAAAAAAATAATGGCACAAATTCTATATGTAGAAATGTAATATTTATTGAAAATAATCATGTTTCGTACAGAACAAAAGAAAGATGGGTACATATTTTTTCACATTTTTTTATCTCTTAGTTATACATTTATTGGATGGAACAGAAAAAACTTCTTTTAAAAAACCACCCTTTATATTGTTTAAAAGAAAAACTTGAAATACGCAAACTGTTTTCTATACAGTAAATGAATTGCCATGAGATGCTAATTAAAAAAATAAAGGTGTATTCCAGCTGAATCAAATGTGGCCATATATCTATGGATATGCTATCACTGGATAGGAGTCATACCAGAAGGACCCCCACCGATCCCAAGAACAAAGGGTCTGAAGCCACTTCTGTCCAGGTACTGTGTATTCAGGGGCTGATTGGCACTCTGTGCAATGTATTTGCAAAAGTTCAGAAGGAGCCACAACGCTGGACAGCCCATCAGTGCAGGCACTTCAGTAACACAGGAGTTGTGCCAGTCAAATGGTTGGATTTTCCAATAATGCACATGTGCCACAGATCCAGGCTGTGTATCAGCAAGTCACAGCATATCCATGAGCCATGAAGTTTTAACCTTAACCCTTTCCAATCCACTGTCTGATGTCTTCCAATATTCTGATTGAAGCCTGTACAGCTCCAATGTCGGAAGACGTCCAGCAGGGTATTCTTTCTGTATATTACTGGCCTCTCCAGCATGTAACATACTTCAGTACTGGCTCTAGCCAGCAGTTGGCACCATTGTAAAATGGCAGAAAGAGAAAGCCCCCTAGGAAACCCTGAATCCAAAATTGGATTGCAAAGGGTTAAATTCTACTACTTTGATTTTGCATATTATACATTCATATTTTACTGCTGCTTATGTTAAAGATGACCTGTCAGATAAAACTACTGCCTTATCCGTAGGCAGCATGTCATACAGAGTTTTTGTAGAGTTTTTTGATTCATATATGCGCACTCCCTCCAGATACTGGTTGGCAGGTCTTTCCGTATGCACAGTAACACAGAAGGACCTGCCAATCAGATAAGTAGGAGGGGGTGAGGGAAGTGTGTGTATATGAATATACATGAGCTGTTTTGGACTCCTCTCCGGTCCAGCTTTGCAAAGTTTTAAAATTAAGACTTTTAAAACCACTAAACCAATCTGTATAAATGCCAGAATATATATACTACATTCTGCTGCCCTCATTCTGGGCAGATTAAAGGACCTGACAGGTTCCCTTTAAGATCAGTTAATACTCGCATGTTCCGCGCAAAACATATCCAAAATCTATATATGTTGGTCTCATAGTTCATTCATGGATACATATCAGTGTATTTGCAGTGTTCCCTAAAAGCAATCTGCCCGTCTGCATGCTGAGGGATGTGGTTCTACACCTGTACTTCTCTTTTGTATCAATATACTAGTAAGTTTGACCATCTTCCAGGATTTTTGAATTGATATGTTCCTTTTCTGTGATTTGTTTGTAATATTAGTGTCGAGACCCGCAAGAAAACAAGGACCTTAACGTGAGTTGCGTGCTTGCGTTTTTTTGGACAAAATATTTACAAAATCCTCATATTTTTTGGTATTTCTCATTATTTTTGCAGCAAGCAGTCTGGCTTTAGAAGCTGGAGAGCTGGGGATGTCCGAGCCAGTGTGACTTACCTCTGAGGTGCAGGGCAATCTACTGGGCTAAATTGTATGCAGTATCATTAATAGGTTGTAAGCCTGTGTGGTGCACTACATGTATCAGGGGGACTGGCACCCATTGTATGCCTCATCTATGTGCAAGTATAAAGGCCCATTTAAACCCAATGATTCTCACTCAAAAATCGCTCAAAGCCCTCTTTTGAGTAAGAATCGTTGGGTCTAACTGCACGGACATCGTGCAGTTTTCGTTAACGAGTCATTCATCGCTGTCCTTCAGCAAGCTGAAAGAGAACGATGAGCCTTATCAGTGTCGCGCACTGATTTCTCAGCGGGATACCGCTGATACTATTGTTTCAGCTGGTATCCCGCTCGGAGAACACAGCCGGAGTATGAAGAAGACAGCGCTCCAGCTGTGTTCTGCATACCCCACTTGGAGCGCTCAGCTGGATACCAGCTGAGCACTCCAAGAAGACAACAGCTGTATACAGAAGACAACCGGCCTTGCTTGTCTTCTGCATACCCTGCTCGGAGCGCTCAGCTGTATACCAGCTGAGCGCTCCAAGAAGACAACAGCTGTATGCAGAAGATAGCGATCCCGCTTGTCTTCTGCGTACAATGTAAGCCTTCATTTACACACTTAAGCAAAGTGAACGCTCAAAACTGTCAAACTGCCGTTTGAGCGAATTGTGAGCGATCATCTTGCCGTGTAAATGCACACAACGATTATCGCTCAAAAGATGTCTTTTGAGCGATAATCGTTGAGTCTAAATGGGCCCTAATACTAAGCAGCCATTCCCCCCAATATGTGGTAGGTGTGCAAGTTGTTCATCAATACATTGTACCTGTGCAATGTTCCCCCATCTACCAATCTGTCTGTCTGTATGTTGAGGGATGTGGTGTCTATGCCTGCCCTTCTATTTTGTATCAGTAAATATGGTCGCCTTATATGATTTTTAAAACACAGAAGAGGTGCAAATCTCTACATCTTTATGTTCTCTATGTTTAGGTTCCACTCCTGGCTTTGGCCTACAGATGTTGATGCAAAATATTGACCAAAATACGTCAGTGTGAATAAGGTAAATTTCTTGAGCCTGGGGACAAAGTAGAGTACCCAGAAAAATCCTATATAGACATACATTATAGGGTGCAGATGTTTCAAAGGTTTAATTTAGACCTATAATCCCACTGACTAAAAAAAAAATGTTACCCGTTACTGAACATATTTATTCATGCATGGCATCCAGACTCTTAGGCTAACTTCACACAGGCGAGTGCGATTTGGGGCCAAGAATCCCGCCGCTATATGCGCCTGCCATCCATTTGAAATCCCCGTGGATGCGAGGCGTTTTCATGTTACAAAAAGCCTCGCATCACTTCGGATATGAAGGGAATCTTTCGCCCCAGCTGTCACAGCTGCAATAGAGGATCGCAGAGTTTCTCCCATTGCTGGATACGAGAGCAAGCAGCAAGATAGAACATGCCGCGATTTGTTTCCCACATCGCATCACGGTGCCATGCAGAAAAACATTGCTCATGTGTATGGACCCATTCAAAAGAATGGGGTTCATATTTGCACAAGATTCGTGCATCTCGGACAAGAATGCAGTTACTTGAGAAGAGCGAGGCTCGCTCAAGTAACTGACTTACCCGAGCGTGCTCGCTCATCTCTATTCATTATCACATTAGCACTTCTGGCATACACATATTTCCCTTATTAAAGCAAAAGACTTTCTGAAGTGTAGCAATTGCTTTCATACAGAATCTAAGAGACAGAAGGGAAGTGTTACAATAACCCGTGTATGTCTACAGTATTTATACTACAAAAGAATGATTGCACTGTTAGTAAAAATATAATGTTACTAAAATATCATGTTGAAGTCATTAGATGTATATACATGCCAGCTTTGCATTTCCGTTATTTCATTTTACTTACAATCCATATTTTACAACTTCCTATAATAACATAAAGCTTTACATAGAACAGTGAGATTTGTAGAGATGATTGTAATATATACAAAAACGTATACCCTGCTAAGAAAAGTCATTCAAAGGCACATACCACGCATTTTGGCTGACTCTAACGTACTATTGGGGTGTTTGTGCTTTCAAGTATTATTTGCTTCTGTATTTTAATACAGGACTCTGACAGCTTCTACAGCACTTGTGGAAACCACTGTTAGTCAATGCAGATCACATCTAAGCACGGGCTATGGAGTCTTGATTGAACATTTACCACTTCTGCTTGTGATTGATTTAGGTCCATAAGTGGTATTTACATGTGAAACAATGTGACAAATATCGCATAGTTTATATACAAGCGAATTAAATGCAGTCTTTTCAATCCTGAAGAGTGATAACTTCTTGCCTCCTCACTGGATGCCTCAGACGGAGCTCACTTCCAGATGAAGTGATAGGTAAGTCATTTTCCATATGGTACTTTATTAGGTGGCTCACATTTTCAAAAACATGATCTTTAGTTCTCACCTATTAGGCAAAGAAAATGTTTTAATTACAGCATTATAAAATTAAATATCCATGGATTAAATACTGTGTGTTTAATGTGAAGTATTAGAAAGAACTGTGTACTAAAGACTTATTGTAGGTCACATTAGAGATATACAGGGTTATTGCAAATGAGCTTCTCGACTTGAAACCCTCATAACTCACCTTAATGACACTTAGATACATAAATTTGATATCAATGGAAACAGAAACTTAATGTTTTATTTAGCAAAATTGTCTAACAGTAAGATGTTCTCTTTTTGCTATTATATAATGGTGCCATCTGCTGGCTAGAGCCAGTACTGCAATATGTGACATGCCAGAGAGGCCCCCGACAAGAGCGGCCAGTAATATACAGTAAGATTACCCTGCCGGGCATCTTTCGACATCGGAGCTGTACAGCCTTCAATCAGAATGTCTTTAGGCGTCAGACAGTGGATTGGGAAGGGTTAAAGATGTTCTGTCATTAGAAAACAAAAATTCTATACTTACCTATTCCTGCCTTCTTGCCCTGTCAGTCTGCTTACCACATCTTCTCCCCGCCGATATTCTCCTGTCTCCTGCAGTCCCCCCGGGTCACCTCACCTCCGGCCGGACGATTCTTCCTCTTCCGGTGACGAAGTGTCCATTCTCTGCAGTCTCCTTCCTGCAGGGCAATATATGCTATGTCGCTAGTGACTTAGGCTTCATAGCCTAGCAGGGAGTGCCGAGCTATTTCTGAGTCTGCACATGCATGCTGTATCTCTGCAATAGTATATGTACTCTCGCGGCAAGACAGCGCGCATGTGCAATCTTGGCAATAGATCAGCATTCCTTGCTAGGCAGTGAACATTATATCACTAGCGATGTAACCTACACTGACCTGCAGGAAGAAGAATGCAGAGAATGGACGCTCCATAACAAGAAGAGGATGCGGCCAGCTGGAGGTGAGGTGACCCGGGGGACTGGAGAAGATCAGTGAGTAGAAAATGCTTGAAGAAGGCTGCCTGGGGGGGAATAGGTAAGTATTGATTTATTTTTAATGACAAAACCCCTTTAATTTCTCAAGCTGCTGAGGGAAAATTAAAGCTGTGCTGTGATTGATTGCAATGGGAAACGAGGACAGTCTTACTGTTAGACAGTTTTGCTAAATGAGGGCCAAAATATTTTATTCTACCGTACTCATCGCTAGAGGAATATGAGACAATAGCTACAATGAAGATAGGAGAGTGTTTTGTGTCCTTAATTTCACGTCTACCAATCTGTTATTAGTGTGCAATGTCTTTTTCGAACAAAGTTCGGTGAAGAACCACCCAGCGGGCACACAATTCGTAAGTGGTACTCCAGTTTAAAGAAAAAAGGTTGCATCAGTAAGAGCTTTATGAGAGAAAGGAAGAAAATGAAAGCAAGGAAATACCTACTTTTCCCTCTGGGTCCACGAGCAGGAGATGTTTTGGGTGTCCACCATGAAGTCCACTCAATACATACTGACCAATCGATGTGGTGCTTTCTCGAACTAAAAAATCTCCATCATGAATAAGCAAGCTCTCTGCAAGCTTTCTATTCATCTTGCCGTGATACCATACTTCCCACTGCATTGAGCTGCTAATCGGTGTTTTGCTTGCCTGGCAAAGTTCTCCTGGATCTTGACTTACTACAAGATTTAAAAAATGAAAGCATTTTTTCTAAGGCTAAAGAAAATTACATCAGTATAATAGTATAATCGGTGCAATAGTATGATTAGCCCCTTCTCCCTATGCTGTCCATAATTTCGGACATATGAGACACAGAATTATTGAAAAACATGAACAATTTTCATAATTCATTCATGAGGAAGCATTTTATGAATTTAACATTTACCTAAAAGGAGTTGTCCAAGTTATGAAAGGGTAGCCAACGGATCCCCCCCATGATGTAAAATAACAAAACAGCTGATATTCATCGCTCCCATGCTTGTCTACTACCACTGTGTTGTTATTTACAGACTGCAGTCAGCCTATGGTTTCCTGTAACCTGCTGCTGCAGCCAATAATCACTGAGCTCTGTCACTGGCTGCAGCAGCTTGTTTGTACAGAGTTCAGGCTGGCTGCAGCCTCTAAAGATGATTTCAGTGAGACTGGAGCCAATGGCAGGGTACAAGTGGGGAGCGGTAAGTATTAGCCGTTTCATTACTTTACACCCCTTAGGCTGCCTCTTTATAACTTGGACAACCCCTTTAAAAATGTTAAAACATTGGGTTAATAACCAATATATCTGTTGTTCAGATATTGAAATGAGGCTATGGCTACACAGTGACTTGGGTTATTCCACCTTATAAACATGTCAGCTTGATGTAGCATAGCCTAGTACCCTCATTGAAATATGATTATGTGCAACCAGTAACAAATTCATCAATGTCCACTTTCTGCCAATGCTGTCACAGCTGGTAAAAATAATGTAGGACATTGTATTATAAAGCTTAATCACTGGCATAACTATAAGGGATGCAGAGGATCTGGTTGCACCTGAACCCAGGAGCCTTAGGGGGCCCATAAGGCCTCTCTTCTCCATATAGGGAGCCCAGTACTATGAATAAAGCATTATAGTTAGGGGCCCTGATACAGCTTTTGCATTGGGGCCCAGGAGGTTCAAGTTATGGCTCTTTGTTAAGGGGTTAAGAGAAGTTGGGGGGCCCCCCCAAGATAAACCTTTGCACCCAGGCCCATGAGCCTTTAGCTATGCCCCTGAGCTTAGCTTAGTTCATGTAACTGCTAGACAATAGGCAGCTATGTAAGCTATGATTATGGGTAATAATACATCACTACATATTAAAACAAGTCATGTAACAACGTAAAAATAGGTAAAAAGTAAATGCACATTATTTGCATACTTGTTTTTAAACAGGTTTTCCCCAAAATCTGAATTTTATCTTGAATTTCAGTTTTTGTCACTGTGTTCATATAACATGGATCATCCAAAAGGCCAGACCGCATATCTTGCGTGTGTTCATTCTGATTAATAAGACCTGAAAATACAATGAAGTAATCACACGCCTTTATGTGACCTCCAGTCATATGAAGATTATGTGAAACATATGTAAGGGTATAGAGAAAGATTATGCAGCTGCTATAGGGAGGATCTGGCTCCATTCCGCTTCCCAATGGCAAGTGTGAACTTGCATTGTGTTCCTCCTATGTAGTGTTAATGCACATTAATAAAACAAAAGGGAGGTGGAGGAGCGGCCCAAGGGTCATTCTGCCCGATTATCTTCCAAGGGCTAAGAAAGGAGGACAAGGGTCAAACTCTCCTGCCCTGGGTTTGGTGTGACATTAGGAGACCATCATTTTTGCTATGAAATCTTCCTCTCCTCTGCTTTTACTGGAATCGTGTAGGAATACTGTATAATGTTTTGCTAGGCTCTACTGTAAAGCAAGAATGCATGAAACATAGTATGACAATGTATGGAAGGCACAAAAATCCTTATTCATGTGTTTTTGAACACCATCCAGCAGCATCTAAGATATATACATATGTTTTTGGTTGTTTGTTAGCGATTGCAAATCTCTATAAAAACTAGGGCTCCATCCACATCTCTGCCGAGGCTCCACGTAATTTCCATTGTTCTACTCCATCCAGCCGAACAATGAAAATACCAGAACCGCCAGATCCGGCGCATGCTACAGCCAATCAGCACCAAACAAATCCTATATACTGTAATGAGATCAGTCTGGCGCCCAGCATTCCAACAACTATTTTACTTGGATGCATATAGTGCAGCATGCTGCACTATGTAATCCGAGATTTTCTGCCATCTCTGCACCAGAGCCTCTGAGCACAATCTCCAATGCAAATCTGAATGTGCCCTCATAAGTGTGCACTACAAGGTCTGGAGATCGCTGTTCACTTATTTGTTGGCCAATGACAGCACCCAGCAATTGGAATAGGTTTAACCGCTATACTTGTGATATAAATTCCACTGCAGAGTTAAACTGATCCAATCAGATCAACGCTATTATATTAAGGCCGGATTCACATGAGCATATGCGTATTTGTGCGCGCATGAGCACAGCGTTTTTGTGGAAAGAACCATCCATTTTTTACTGTACGTTTTCCATGCGGAAGGCATGTGCACTTGCGTGCAGCAAAAGGGTATGCACCGATTAAAATGGCTAATTAGTCTAATGAGTTCTAGATGTGCTCTTTTTCCTACACAGTTTTTCGCTCATCCATTTTGTGTGCATTTGTGCATTCCCATTCACTTCTATGGGGACTTGTGGTGTGCAAGTGCGCAGGAAAATAGATCATGCTTTGGGGGTTTTTTTTCGAGACCAAACTGCGCAGGAAAAATATGCGCATGTGAACTAACCCATTGAAACGAATGGGTTCTATTCTCTGCATATTGCATGTGCAAATTGTGCGTATGAAAATATGCCCGTGTGAATCTGGTCTAAAGGTCATAAGTAGTTGATCCTCCTAGACCCGGCGCTCAGGACCATGGCCGATTCAGCGCCCGCTGGCAGAGCTGGTATACAGCAGGATTCGGAGGTATACTGCTCCAACCCGTGTCGTGTGTAGTGGCCAGCGCTTGTAACTGAAGACTGAGGTCTCATTGAAATCATTGGAAGCTGCGCCTGCAATTACAAGCTCCAGCTACTACACAGGCGTCAGCACAGCGGCTCCAACCTCAATGTATATTCGCACTGCCCGTCTGTGCCCGATCAGCTGATTGAGCCCCGGCCAATCAATTATTGATGACTTATTCTTGTATCTTATCAATAGTATTTTCATGGAAAACCCCTTTAAAAAAAAATTAATATATAGTTCAGTGTTATATTTAGACAAGTAGCGCTAGACAGTAGTCAGTAACAAGCACCTCATACCTACTGTCTTCGGGTTCTCTAGACAGTTCTCATATATGTTGGCAGTTTTGGGGAAGCCCATCTAAAATAGAAAACAACATTTATTTTGTATGATAGCATTTTTTTTATTATCCAAACACATTTCTGCACAAATACAGTAATGTCTTGATACAAGTCATGCTATTTCAACAACCAGCAGTTTTCACTGCACACCAGCTGACTCACACATACAGTATTTTGGATTATGAGAGGAAACTGCAACAGCGAAAGCAGCCCTATATGAACATGCAAGCTTAGGCTGGGCATATGCATATAGGCAGCACAGAAAATATAAACAAAAAAACAAGTGTACAGCGCATGACAGCATGTGTGAAATACACTGTTATGCGCAGTACAATTTCACCGCCATATGCCGCAGTATGCCCGGTCACCGCCAGCTCCAGAGCTGTAAAATTCTGCGTGACCCCCATGTGAGCCTTGCCTTATGCTGCAGAGTTTAGACCAAATCCAGATTTCAAGATCTACTAAATGTGCATGTCTGCCACACTACAAGGTGGTGCACAGCAGGAATAATTAGTAACCCAAGTGGCAGATTTGTTGCATGCATTTCTGTAGCTGAAAATCTATTCTTGCATCTGAATGGGGTTGCTTCTACAGCGAGTGCATGAATTTCTGCAAATACCATTCTGTATTGGCAGTCACAGAAATTGCCGCAGTAAATCTGCCATGTAGGGGCATACACCAATGATCTGAGTTGTCTGTGAAGAGAACTAAAAAAATTTGCTGTCAGTAAATCTATGAATCTTTCTAAAAAAAAAATAAAAATCAAGCCCCCAGAAGGAGTTGTCGTTTTGCTGCAAAACTCAGCATGCAGTTACTTCTCAGCAGAAATGCAAATGATTAGAGTTGTGGTGTGATTTAATGAACAGTCTTGCCATATAAGAGATTTTGGCCAGTTAACAGAGTTTGAAGGGGGACACATTATTAGAATGTAAGAAGCTGGATGGTTGTATCGACGAACTGTCCACCACTTGAGCCGTTCTCTCCAGACTGTTAGGGAGGGTTGGGACTAGTGGATGCACACAAGGCAACTGGGCTTAGGATGCCCTCAACAGACCACCAAGCTTGAGCAGCTCCAACTGTTTCATTGTCCGCCATCAAGAGACAGGTGACACCATCGTTACACCCCTGTGTCTGTTGAAACCATTTCCAGGTGCTTGTTGAAGGATATTTGGTCTTACAGCGCCCAGTACTGCCTTTAACCCTTTCCAATCCACTGTCTGACATCTTCCTACATTCTGATTGAAGCTTGTACAGCTCCAATGTCAGAAGACATCCGAAAGGGTATTCTTACCGTCTTTTGCCAGCCACATCTCTGGCGCACACACACTGGCTTTAGCCGGCAGATGGCACCGTTATATAACAGCAAAAAGAGAAAGCCTTTTAGGAAACCCTGAATCCAAAATTGAATTGGAAGGAGTTAACACCCACCGTCACCTCCATTTGCAGTGGTGTCGTGAATGACAAAACGGAGTAGAACTGATTTGTCTTCAGCAATGAATACAGGCTTAGTTTGGGCACTGACGACGGCCGTGTTCATGTCTGGAGACCTAGGGGTGAGCGGCTAAATCCTGCCTTTGCTATGGAGTGGCACACTGCCCCCTGCTGGTGTGATGGTCTGGGGAGCCATTGCATTCAACCGTCCCTAGTAGTGGTATGAGGGACAATGACAGCTCAGCGATATGTTCAGGACATACCGCTGAGCTGACATATCGTAGAGCTTTGTGTGGCGCAGAGTGTGAAGGCAGCAGAAATGCAGTCCTAAGCTTTCAATCAAGGTTACGAGTTCAATCCCTGCATGGTTCAGTTAGCTGGCTCAAGGTTGACTCAGGCTTCCATCCTTCCGAGGTTGGTAAAATGAGTACAGAGCTTGATGGGGGGTAATAAATAAATTACCTAAAAGCGCTGCGGAGTAAGTTGGCGCTATACAAATAAGATTTATTTTACATCCTGCATCCACATGTGTTCCTGTCATGGCGGCTTCCATGCGGCTTCCTGCATGGTTCAGGTAGCCGGCTCAAGGTTGACTCAGCCTTCCATCCTACCGAGGTTGGTAAAATGAGTACAGAGCTTGGTGGGGGGTAATAAATAAATTACCTAAAAGCGCTGCAGAGTAAGTTGGCGCTATACAAATAAGATTTATTTTACATCCTGCAGCCACATGTGTTCCTCTCATGGCGGCTTCCAAGAGACATTTTCCAGCAGGATAATGCTCAGCCGCACACAGCAAGTGTGCCACAGGAATATCATCACAACATTGCCACACTTCCGTGGCCTGTCCGGCCGCAACATTTATGGCCAACAGAACATGTATGAGACCATCTGTGAAGGTAACTTCAACAGCCTACAAATGTCCATGAGTCTCAGTTACAGCAAATGAGGACCGATATGCCGCAGGATACCATACGGAACCTATATACCTCCATGCCCATCTGTATCACATCTTGTATCCAAGCCAGAGGCGGTACAACAGGGTACTAGAGCCTCCATGTCTGCCTGTATCACATCTTGTATCCAAGCTAGAGGCGCTACAAGCGCTAGAGGCGCTTGACCCTCCCTTCAAGGGGTCAGTTTTCTGCAATAAATTATCCTTTTGCTCTGATATTGTAATCCCTTACTTATATCTATGTTACAATCACACATAGAAAGTTTCATTTGATTCCGACAACATCTTATAGGGGAGGGATTTTTTTTGACAATAAGTGTGTGTGTGTGTGTGTCTATATATATATATATATATATATATATATATATATATATATATATATATATATATATATATATATATATATATAAAATAAATATAAAGCAGAGACACAATTACTATATTCAGCATATGGTGTCCGTCAATGTAAAAATAAGTTAAAGCTTTAGATGAATCTAATTAGAAAGTTGTAAGATCTACCTTAGGGTCTTTTGTATCGCCATCAGGTCTAGATCCTGTGCTTTCCACTTGCATTCTTTTATCAAGTAACCCACCAGCAGGGGGCTCTTTTCCTGGTACCTCATTGTAGTATTCATGGCCTTCCTTTCTTTCTGTTTTCTCATCTACATTATTAGTTCTTAATACTCCGCTAAACAAAAAATTCACACAGTCACATCAGTATGATTATAGTAATGCATATCCAAAAGGCAAGATCTGCAGAAATTAAAAGCATGTCCGTTATTGAATACCATTTTGCAGTTTACATATAGAATACAGAGGTATTAGTGTATCTTGACGCCACCAGGAATTCCTGGTGCAGTCAAGCTTGACAGGGGGGTGACGCCCTCTGCACGTGATTGGGTGGACAGTTTGCTCGTTTGCAGGTCCTTGCAGCCCAGTAGCAGACAGCAGAATGTATTTTACATGGAAGCTGCTGCGCCGGCTATATTCGCGCATCCGCCTGTGCAACAGCACTACTCCCCGCCGCCAATACCGCAGAATGCGGCACCCACCTCTGTGTTTAGGCACAGAGCGGGGTCGACAGCAGGGAGGCCAGACCCGACTAAGGCGACTTTTCCTTCGGCAGTAGGCCGACAAGCACGGCCCCCTCCTCCAGAGACATGTAAGGGAGAAATCTGTGCCGGCAGCATGGGGGAAGAGACAGTGACAGATGCTGGGCCCAGACTGCAGGCTGTGAGTGCAGGGAGACCACAGGGGCGCGGGGCACTCGCTGACATGCCTCCCCCGCAGACAGCTGTAGGCAAGTGCGGTGAGAGACTGTCACTGGTAGGCACTGGGCACAGACAGCAGCAGAAGGACAGCAGGGAGGACAGAGCGCAAAGAGGGGACAGCCGGGTACCTGCAGTCAGAGCGCTGGCCACTTGTATAAGAAAAGCAAGGTAGCACTACCTTCAGGCAAATCGGGAGCCAGCGGTGTGACAAGGGGTGTTCATCATCCAAGCCCTGTCAAACTCCTAGCTTCAGGTGGTGTCAAGATACACTAATACAGAATACAACTACATAAAAAGTTGTGAAACTTTGTTCAACACGGTGGATTTTTTGTGTGGATTTCGCACCAAAAATCTGCAGCAAAGTACAATGCAATCTATGTGAATGTGAATTTTAAAACTTGTAATGATCAAATCCACAGCATATTCTATTCTGCTGCATAAAGTTGCCAAATTTCTCCACAAGTTTAATCTTTGGCATTATATAGGGTGAAATTCACAGTATAATTTGCTTAAAAGTCTGCATGGGCATTACTTTCACTGCAGATTGGTGGCATTTATTTCCTGCAACAAATCTTACCTGTGTGAACATATAAAGTCCAGAGCTGTCTTTAGACTTCAGAGCTAAAATTTTCTAACATCCCTTCTTTTCTCACTACAGAGAGGAAGAGCTTACTGCCTGTCAGGGTCTGGCTCGCTGCATAGCCAGACTTCAAAGAGATTTTGGAGTAACAGTTGAAGCTGAACTGAGTTTAAAAGGGTTGTCCTGTTTCTAGCTGTTCTGCTGCAGCTCCAATGCATTGTGTAGTGCCCTGCGTTGGTAATGCAAGCTGAGTCCCATTTATTTCAATTGGGTCATCCTGTAGTACCAACCCAGGCCAATGTATGGAGCTGCAGCAAAACAGCTAAATATGGGACATCCCCTTTAAGAAAGCAGAACAGTAGAGACAAATTTAGAGACACAAATTCATATAATTGGGCACAAATTCAGATCTAAAAACAAGGTAAACTTTTGGTACAGAATTCATGGTACCGGTCTCAGGATTAACTCAGACAAAGAGTGCAGACAAAGTACATGAACATAGCGGAGGTCCAGCATTTAGATTGCTGAGGTTCAGGATATATGGGGGAGATAGCAGAACTGAGTCCGCAGAAAGAGAACAACCATCAGGAATAAGTTACAGAATTCAAGATAGCCTCCCAGGTCCTAGGGTTAAGGAAACGGGGTACAGGATTCAAGTTTAGGGACATAGTAGAGCATGCTGATAAGTGTCAAAAAGAAATGGATTTTGACATTTTTTTAGGTGAAATTCATGCGGAAAAGTTCCTGGTGAATTCCACTGTGTGAACATACCCTAAGGGTGTGTCCAGACAGGGCGAAATTTGCTACGGAGTGTCTACAGCCACGGCCGACTTTAGCTATAAACATTATATATCTTTAGCTGCACAATATATATGTCACGCTCCACAGTATGTAAATCCACTCACACTACCCACATTATATAATAACGAGTCTATATCACTCCCCCAGTATATAAATCCCCTTACTATATCTCCCCAAGTACATATCTTTCTCTACCACCAGTACTTCTCCCCCACATATCACACGCCTGTCTGTATATGTCTCTCCCCCCAGTCTAATATATTCACGCAGTATTGGACTAGGGTGCATAGGGCCCACTAGTGGAATTGATTCTGTGACCCACCATCTATCTATATAATAACACATGTTCAGCTTTATTGTTGAATTCTCATTGAATTAATGGCCTTTCCTTGAAGTAAGATATTGATGTCCCCAGGATAGGTTGTCAAATTCAGATCTGTGGGGATCCACCACTCTGGACTGCAGCCGATCAGATGTCTGAAGTGGCCGCAGTACCTCTGTCACTTAACAGCATACTAGGCAAAGTGCCACACATTTCAAATAGACTGTGTGTATTTCACTTGAATAGGGCTGAACTACTCTCAGGCCATATGAGTGAACTTGACATCAGCAGCCTGAGAAGAAGCATGGCTTCTTCTATCAGCTGATCGGTGGGTGTTCCAAGCAGCGAATCCCCACTGATCTGATGACCAATGTTAGTCTAGGAAAACCCCTTTAAATTAAGTAGTCCTCAATATCCTTAAGCACAATATTTTTCTATGTTGCTCGGATATTTAATAAATAAATATAGCACACAAGAAAACTAAGTGAGAGCAGAAGATAAGCAGAAAATATATATGCAGATATGGTACCAGAACCAAGCTTACTACATAGATACAGTAATAACACTAATCTGGCTACATAGATACAGTCCCAGAAATGAACTTACTCCATATATTTACTTGGTCATGAGATCAGTGGAGTCTGCCAATCGGGACCCCCACCGATCACCTGATTGAAGAGGCTGCGCCTCTTCTCAGGCTAGTGTTGTCATATCCACTCATATGGCTTGGGAGTAACTCAGTCCTATTCAAGTGAATGGGATTGAGCTACAATATCAGGCACAGTCTATTTGAAATGTGTGGACCTGAGCACTTTGGCCACTTGAGACAGCTGATCAGCTGCGGTCCACAGTGGTGGACCCCCATAGATCTGATTTAGACAATCTATCCTGAGGACATCAATATCTTAGTTCTAGGAAAACCCTTTCATTTAATGACAATTCAACACTAAAACTGAAAATGTGTTATCATGTAGACAGATGGTGGGTCCCCAGAATCAATTCCACGGATGGGCTCTATGTACCCTAGTCCAACACTTTGTGTATACACTCATTGTCAAAAAAAAAATCAAGTACCTAGAAAGAGTTGTCGGAATGGAATGAAACTTAATGTGTGATTTTAACGTTGATATAAGTAGTTACAATATCTGTGCAAAAGGATTATTTAATGTGGAAAACTGAACACTTGAAGGGAGGCTCTAGTACCCTGTTGTACCGCCTGTAGCTTGTATACAAGATGTGATACAGGTGGGCATGGAGGCTCTAGTACCCTGTTGTACCACCTCTAGCTTGTATACAAGATATGATACGGATGGGCATGGAGGCTCTAGTACCCTGTTGTACCGCCTCTAGCTTGTATACAAGATGTGATACGGATGGGCATGGAGGCTCTAGTACCCTGTTGTACTGCCTCTAGCTTGTATACAAGATATGATATGGATGGGCATGGAGGCTCTAGTACCCTGTTGTACCGTCTCTAGCTTGGATGCAAGATGTGATACGGGTGGGCATGGAGGCTCTAGTACCCTGTTGTACCGCCTCTAGCTTGTATACAAGATGTGATACGGATGGGCATGGAGGCTCTAGTACCCTGTTGTACCGCCTCTAGCTTGTATACAAGATATGATACGGATGGTCATGGAGGCTCTAGTACCCTGTTGTACCGTCTCTAGCTTGGATGCAAGACGTGATACGGGCGGGCATGGAGGCATACAGGTTAGCATGGTATCCTGCAGCATATCCGTCCACATTTACTGTAGCTGAGTCTCTATATCTTGCAAACTTGTTGGCTGTCGATGTTGGCGTTTCAGATTGTGCCATACATGTTCTACTGGTGATAAATCTGCTGACCGGGCAGTTAACGGAAGTGTGGCACTGTTGTGATGGCATTCCTGGGACCCCCTTATGTGTGCGGTCGAGCATTATCCTGATGGAAAATGCCTCTTGGAAGCCCTGTCATGATAGGCAACACAGGTAGTCCTGAACATATCTGAGCTGTCATTGTCCCTCATACTACTACTAGGGGTGATGGACTGTCATATGCGATGACCCACAGACCATCACACCAGCAGTGGGTGTAGTGTGTCACTGCACAGCAAAGACTGGATTAGGGCTCCCACACACTTGCGATTGCGTTTTTTGTTAAAGCGATTGTCAATGGGACTTTCTATTGTAAAAAAAAACGCAACACGCAACTGCGTTTTTGGTGCATTGCGTTGCGTTTTTAACATTAGAAAGTCCCATTGACAATCGCGTTAACAAAAAACGCAATCGCAAGTGTGTGGGAGCCCTTAAGGCGCTCACCCCGAGGTCTCCAGATAAGAACACTGCTGTTGTCAGTGCCCAAACTAAAATTTGATTAGTCGCTGAAAACAACTCAGTTCCATTCCGTAGCGTCTAGTTTCATCATTCACGATACCACTGCAAACGGAGGCAACGGTGAGTGTCAAAGGCAGTACACATAATGGGTGCCGAGGATGGCGGACAATGAAACAGTTGGATGATTAGATGATACTCTCTACTGCTGGTCTCTCGAGGGAATCCTGAGCCCGGTCGCCTTGTGTGTGTGCCCTCTAGTCCCAACACCTCCTAACAGTCTGGTCAGAACGGCCCGGGCAACCATCCAGCTTTTCACATTCAAATAATGAGCCTCCTTTCAAACTCTGTTAACTGGGCGAAACTTCTTTGATTGCATCATACAGGCATGTCTAGTGGTTAACAAGCTCTGTGCAAGCAGAAAAAGTAGCCTCTGAGAGCCTTTTTGTACAGGGTGGAATTACTTTTAGGTCTTCAGGTGGCAAGACTGTTCATCTAATTATTCCACAACTCTGCATATCTGTCTAAAATGTAACCGCATGCAGAAAAACAACAACTCTTTCTAGATGCGTGATCTCTTTGACGATGAGTGTGTGGGGGGAGAAGTGAAGGATATATACTTGGGGAGATATATAGTAAGTGGATTTATATACTGTGGGGGATTGATATAGTCTGGTTATTATATAATAATATTTGTGGGAACAGAGAAGGTAGTGTGGGGAGATTTACATATCGTAGAGGGTGATATATATATTGTAGGGTTAGAGAAATATAGTGTTTAGGGCAAAAAAGAATTGATAAAAGTTATTCAGTTCATTAAATGCATCTGAAAACCCCATTAAATATACAAGCAACAGGAAATAAGTATATGGCTAAAATATATTAGAATTCAATAATGAAAGGATGAAAAAAAACATTATATGGTATATTAAATGGTGTCAGTACACACACAGGGCATGCCAGGTGTCTGTGTATGGGGCACACTTGGGAGCCGAGCCCTCTCCATAGACGGTGGGTATCAGCCATCTTTGACAGCTAACAGTACCGATTAACATCCTTAAACAGAGATAACACTGATCTCATCTGTTAATCCTTTTAATGACTTGATTGTCCCTTGGAGGGGCCCAAACTGCACCTCACAATGAGATTGTGGGTTGCAGTACGAGTGTCATGGCAATCAGGGGCCTTCTTAAAACCCCGTAGGGCTGCCATGTATTTCTGCTTATAGAGGCTGCCATATATTTATGCCTATAGAGATATGCCTGTGGCACGTCTCAATAGATTACCTGCAGAAATATCATGTACAGTACTGTAATACCGAAGTATTGCACTACATAGTATAAGCAAACAAATGTTCACAAGATCAAGTCTCCTTAGGGTGTAATTTCCACTGCAACACGTGGTAAATTCCACACCAAAATCAGCAGGTCTACATGTGTATTTTGATGCAGAATTGAAAATGGGTTAAATCTGCCTGCAATTCTGCATCAAAATCTGCAGTAAGCCTAATACGTAATTCCACACCAGCAGATTCACTTGCATCTTGTAATTGTTACGTGTGCTGCTGAGACATGTTGTACTATTGTGATTCCAGCAGCACAGCACTCTCAGGGTTAATGATTGAGCTGGCTGGGTGTGGTACTGTCTGCTAGGCAATCCCCTGGATCTGTGCTCACATATAAACCCAGCTCCTGGTCAGTCTGTATGGCCACTAAGGTGAGTAGTCATGAATGCTTGTCTGGTGGAGTTTGCAGTGTAATCTGGTTCATGTCCATTTGTACGTTTAAATTCTGTCAGTTTTGTGTTAGTTTGCTGTGTGTCCTGCTATCTGTGTCCTGTCCTGTTGCAGCGTGTGGTGTGAACGGTGTCCGGTTCTGCTGGACTCCTGGTTAGTGTAGGGACTAGCAGTATTACCAGGAGCTGGGTTTATATGTGAGCACAGATCCAGGGGATTGGCTAGCAGACTGTACCACACCCAGCCAGCTCAATCATTAACCCTGAGAGTGCTGTGCTGCTGGAATCACAATAGTACAACATGTCTCAGCAGCACACGTAACAGTAATGAATCTTGGCGGAGGTGTATATCAGGAAATACCCCAGGTGAATACCTCCGATGGAAACCTCTGAATTAGGGGACGTTATATGCATACAGTAGTATAGATCAACCATTTGCTGTCATTACAATAAAAAGAAAGATGCACTATAAGTTTTTGCACTGTATGTGCCCAGCAGATTCCAAAATGACACATTTAAGGCATCTATCGGGTCTATAGGATACATTCAGAATTTATGTTGTTAGTTTTTCTGTCGCATACATTGAATGTAGTGGAGAAACTCTGTGAGAACATAACCTATGGGTTATGCATTACATGTTCTCAATTTTGCAATGAATTAGCAATTCCACAAGATCTCAGAAACTTTTCCTCTGCTTGTGTATTTTTTGCATCAAGCATGTCCACAACGTAGGAATGCATACACATGGGACTGGTAGATGTCCTCTCTGCATCATTGGTGTTCATTGTGGTAGAGCCTCTTAATAATCTGAATGCTAAAGATTCCTAAGGAGATATCTTGGGTTAAACATCCAGTTTACAACAGAATCATTCCTGCAGTTTTGAGGGAAGATGTCTAGACAAGATAGTTTTCTTTTAAAATACTTACAACAGATGATCTGTCTGGAAAGACTTTGGGGGACCAAAATGATAATGAGTATGTATATCACTGGCAGTGGGAGAAAGTCTGAAATATATTGTTCTAGGGAATGTATTTGATCAGAGGAGATCACTGTTGGTGGTATTCCCCTTTCTGATTACATTGTATTCAGATATTATTTTATCACATTTTTTTTCTTCAAGAATTACGATGTCAATGTCATTTTTTTTGTTAATTGCCACATCTGGAAGGTTTTATGTAAAACCCCTTATCATCTTCCATTACAGCATTCTGTGGCCTCCAAGGATTTCTCAGTTTCCGTATTATTCTCCATGGAAGATAAAGTTTTTTTTAAATGTGATAAAATACAAACACGGCTTATTTTCATTGGCAAGGGCTCTGAAACCGCTCCAAGAAACATGCAGTGGAAATGTCTGTATTTTATTTCCCAGAACGGTGAGGGGGAAAAAAGCATTTCCTCTCTCTTAGGCCGCCTGCACACGGGCAGATTTGCATTGCAGAATCCGGAACAGGCGTCCGCCATTGGATTCCACAGCAAATGTCGCCCATAGCATGCAATGGCAAAACGCGATTTCCTGCCCACGAGCGGAAATTGATTGCGATTTTTCCACTTGTGGAGGAGAAATCGCAGCATGCTGTGATTCTGTGTGGTTTACGTGTGGATGGCTTCCATTGTAGTCAATGGACGCCGTCCTTCCCCTGCAACCCTTCCGCAATCATTATTGCGGAAAAGGCGCGGGATCCACGTCATCGCTAGGTGATGGCACTGCATTATCTGTACTGTCATTTGCGTGTTGCTCCCTCCCCGTGGAATACCATGACAATTAAATGCCTAACTAGGGCCGCTGTCTTCTTCTCCCTGCCTTGTACGCAGGGTAACTCCCTCGTCTGAATCTGCCCTCAGTCGGAGAAGAAAAAGCCCATGTTTCAAATGAATGGGTGTTATTTATGCCCAATCTTCAGTCCGATTTTTTTTTTTTTTTTTTTTTTTTTTCCCGTCCGAGAATCGGACGGGAAAAAAGGCGGTGTGCATGGATCCTAAACTCGTGGATGTTCTCAATTTGTATGAATGCTGATCTATATTATACTTTGTAAATGTGCTTTTGGAAATATATAATAAATATCAGAAATAAACTGTGTAATCTTTTTTCATTCTTTGAAAATATCAAATTTTCTTGGGAAAAAATGGTAATATCTGTATAACGCTAAAAAGGTGTGTATGTAGGGGCGTAACTATAGGTGATGCAGAGGATGCGGTTGAACCCGGGCCCCGGAGCCTTAGGGGGTTCATAGGACCACTTTTTGCATACAGGGAACCAAGTACTTTGAATAAAACATTATATTTGGGGCCCTGTTACAGATTTTGCATGGGGGTCCAGAAGTTTCAAGTTGTGTGTGTGTGTGTGTGTGTGTGTGTGTGTGTATGTATATGTGTATGTGTATATATATATATATATATGATCTTTTAGAGAAAAAATTATGGCACAACAGATATGGCGCAGTAGATTTCTATTGAAATATTACGCTTACTGAGTATACTTTAAAAATGCTTCACATAGCACAAGAGTTGGCTGTTTCTGTATTTCCCCGTAGACTCTGCATATGCCACCAGCTTTCCACTGCCAATGGTGTGGTGGGCCAGTATAACACTACTTTCAGAATCAACTAAACATTAATCAAACAATCTCCATTATTAGGGTGACTATCCACTAGCGTTTCTTTCCCGCTGCAAATTCGCTGTGGTTTTTTTCCAATTGTCAATGGGACTTTCTAATGTTAAAAACGCAATGCACCAAAAACGCAAGTTGCGTTGCGTTGTATTGCGTTTTTAACATTAGAATGTCCCATTGACAATTGGAAAACGCAGCGAATTCGCAGCGGAAAAAAAAGCTAGTGGGTAGGCACCCTTAAAGTGAATATTTTTTTTAAGGTTATGTACTGCCATGTTACATGCAAAAGTAGGTTTATTTTGGAAGGGACCATGTACGGCATATAGTGTGCAATGCATACACGCAGCCATGATGATCTATGGAGGCTATTATAAATAATGGTGAAAGAATTTTTAATAAAAAACTATTATATGCTTTATATTATTCCCTGTAACATGGCTCCTTACAGAATCCCTTAAGTATCTATTCTCTGTAAACTCATCCTGTGGTTTAAGCAGATGCTATATGGTAGTAGGAAAAACTGGATTCCATATTCTTAGTGGGCTGCCTACACTGACATTATTGAAAACTTGCAAACCACAGTAGTCATAATAAAAATACTGATATATACTGCCAATAAGACTGATAGATACATTTCACACTTTCCAATCCAATTTGTATCCTGGTTTTCCTAGGGGGGGCTTACTCTTTTTCTGCTGTTATACAACAGCGCTATCTGCTGGCTAAAACCAGTACTGCATGAGGTGACACGTTGGATAGGCTCTGACAGCAGTGAGGCTGGCAATATACAGTAAGAGAACCCTGACGAACGTCTTCCAACATCAGAGCTGTATAGCCTTAAATCATAATGTCTTCAGACATCAGACAGAGGATTGGAAAGGGTTAAATATAATGTGCCATTGATCCACATCAAAGTTATGACCAGTGTCAATAGATGTTACATTTATTATCGAATTTACAAATAATTACAAAAGCAGTACAAATGGACAATGAAACAAACAAACAAAAATGACAAGTCCCTGTTTTCTGCGCCTGCCACTCATATAGTTCTGACCCTGGTGGCATGTGCTGATACATCATACCTGCTGATACTACTGCACAATAGTATAATAAATTGCTAACAGTTGGTGAGCTACATGGAAGGGTCCAAGAGCCACATTTAGGTTCCAAATCACATATTCAGAGCAGTAATTACCTTTCTTCTATGAAGGATGGACTCTTCAAAAACTGTTTGAAACGCAGTTCGAAAGCCTGCCCAATTGTATTGATCACCTCCTGAGCTTTGCTATTTGGGCATTCCAGAATGTGACAAGCTATAAAAATGAAGCACAAATTGTTACCAGAAATCTCAGCATCCTTTTCCTGTTGGTAAATATGTATAGTTGTATTTAAAGGGGTTGTCCCGCGGCAGCAAGTGGGTCTATACACTTCTGTATGGCCATATTAATGCACTTTGTAATGTACATTGTGCATTAAATATTGGCCATACAGAAGTTATAAAATGTTTTTCACTTACCTGCTCCGTTGCTGGCGTCCTCGTCTCCATGGTTGCCGTCTAATTTTCGCCGTCTAATGGCCAAATTAGACGCGCTTGCGCAGTCCGGGTCTTCTTCTCTTCTCAATGGGGCTCCGTGTAGCTCCGCCCCGTCACGTGCCGATTCCAGCCAATCAGGAGGCTGGAATCGGCAATGGACCGCACAGAAGAGCTGCGGTCCACGGAGGGAGAGGATCCCGGCGGCCATCTTCAACCGGTAAGTAAGAAGTCACCGGAGCGCGGGGATTCAGGTAAGCGCTGTGCTGTTTTTTTTTTAAGTCCCTGCATCGGGGTTGTCTCGCGCCGAACGGGGGGGGGGGGGGGTTGAAAAAAAAAAAAACCGTTTCGGCGCGGGACAACCCCTTTAAGTGAATGGGAACTAAGGAAACAGTGTGGACACAGCGACTTCTATAGGAAAAGTTATATAGTCTTGATTTTATGTGCAAGAACCCCCAATGTTCCTTCTTAGGGCTACATCTCACCGTGTGCTTTACAGTTGTGGCTGGCTGGGAGCAGTAGTGCACCAACTTTTGTATTACGCATCTAGGCCTGTTCCCCGCATTTCCGTAATAGCATTCTCAGCTTGCAGTGCCGTACAACCAGCTCTCACCATGAAACTGCACTCTAACATTTCCTAGCCTACTGCAAACTACTACAGCATTCTCAGTCTGCAGTGTATTACGCAGAGTTTAGGGACAGAGCTGCCTATATAGGGAAAGTTTTACAGGACTCCTAATCCTCTGTGCAAGAACCCCAATGGTCTTTCTTAGGGCTACATCTGACCGTGTGCTTTACAGTTGTGGCTGGCTGGGAGTAGTAATGCATCGATTTTTGTATTACACATCTAGGCCCCTTCCCAGCCCTTCAGTAATAGCGTTCTCAGCCTGCAGTGCCGTACAACCAGCTCTCACCGTGAAACTGCACTCTAACATTTCCTAGCCTACTGCAAACGACTTCAGTTATACCGTTCTCAGTCTGCAGTGCATAACGCAGAGTTTAGGGACACAGGGATTTCTATAGGGAAAGTTATACAGTCCTGATCCTCTGTACAAGAACCCCAACGGTCCGTCTTAGGGCTACATCTGACCGTGTGCTTTACAGTTGTGGCTGGGTGGGAGCAGTAGTGCGCCAAGTTTTGTATTACGTATCTAGGTCTGTTTCCCGCATTTCCGTAATAGCGTTCTCAGCCTGCAGTGCCGTACAAGCAGCTCTCACTGTGAAACTGCACTCTAACATTTCCTAGCCTACTGCAAACTATTTCAGTTATACCGTTCTATGTCTGCAGTGCATTAGAAAGAGGTCTCACTGCTAAACAGTACTCTAATATTTTCTGGGCCACTGCAAACTATTTCAGCTCTACCGCTGTGTCTGCAGTGCATTAGATAGAGGTCTCACCGCTAAACAGTGCTGTAATATTTCCTGGGCCACTGCAAACTATTTCAGCTCTGCCACTGTGCAGAGCGTCTCACAATACCCTTTCCTTGGTGGGGTCGAGATCGCCACAGTTACCAGCACTATCCACTGGCTTTAGAGTCTTCTCCCACTCCACACAGCCTCTCTTATCTACAAGTCTCTGCGAGCTGTAAATTACCCCTAGGTATCAGCGTAAGACAGCGGGTTAATTTTTTTTAAGTCACAGCATAGAGCCTCCGCTATCTACAAGTCTCTGTGTGCAGTGAATTAGCCACAGTTGTCAGCGCTGTACAGTGGGGTAATTTATTTTGGCCCTGCTCTATTCTTAATCCGCCATGATGAGGAGTAGGGGTTAGGGTTGAGGACGCGGACGCGGGCATCCAAGTGAGGGTGTGGGCACAGGACGAGTTCCTGGGCGTGGTGAATCACAGCCGGCTGCTGCGGGATTAGGAGAGAGGCAAGTTTCTGGGTCCCCCAGCTTCATATCACAATTTACAGGTCCCCGTGGTAGACCTTTATTACAAACAGAGCAGTGCGAGCAGGTCCTGTCGTGGATGGTAGAAAACGCATCCAGCAATGTATCGACCACCCAGTCTTCTACGCGGTCCACTACTCCTGGCCTAGGGACTGCAACTCTGAATCCTCTGGCTGCTTCTCCTTCCCCCCAGCCTCCTCACTCCATGAAAATGACATATTCTGAGCAGGCAGACTCCCAGGAACTGTTCTCGGGTCCATGCCATGAGTGGGAAAAAACGGTTCCTCTCTCACCTGAGGAGTATGTCGTGACCGATGCCCAACCTTTGGAAAGTTCCCGGAGTCTGGGTGATGAGGCTGGGGACTTCCGGCAACTGTCTCAAGAGCTTTTTGTGGGTGAGGATGATGATGAGACACAGTTGTCAGTCAGTGAGGTAGTATTAAGGGCAGTAAGTCCGAGGGAGGAGCGCACAGAGGATTCGGAGGAAGAGCTGCTGGGCGATGAGGCTACTGACCCCACCTGGTTTGCTAAGCCTACTGAGGACAGGGCTTCAGAGGGAGAGGCAAGTGCAGCAGCAGGACAGGTTGGAAGAGGCAGTGGAGTGGCCAGGGGTAGAGGCAGGGCCAGAGCGATGAATCCCCCAACTGTTTTTCAAAGCACCCCCTCGCGGCAAGCCTCTGTGCAGAGGGCTAGGTGTTCAAAGGTGTGGATGTTTTTTAGTGAGAGCGCAGACGACCGACGAACAGTGGTGTGCAACATGTGTCGCACCAAGATCAGCCGGGGAGCCACCACTACCAGCCTCACCACCACCAGCATGCGCAGGCATATGATGGCCAAGCACCCCACAAGGTGGGACGAAGGCCATTCACCACCTCCAGGTCACACCACTGCCTCTTAACCTGTGCCCCAACCTGCCACACAGATCCAATCCCCCTCCCTGGACACAGGCACGAGCACCTGCCAGCCTGCACCCACAACCTCACCTCCACCGTCCTCCACTCCATCCAGCAATGTCTCTCAGCACAGCGTTCAGCTGTCGCTAACACAAGCGTTGGAGCGAAAGCGCAAATACGCCGCCACCCACCCGCATGCACAAGCTTTAAACGTGCACATTGCCAAATTAATCAGCCTGGAGATGCTGCCGTACAGGCTTGTGGAAACGGAGGCTTTCAAAAACATGATGGTGGCGGCGGTCCCGTGCTACTCGGTCCCCAGTCGCCACTATTTTTCCCGGTGTGCCGTCCCAGCCCTACACCAGCACGTCTCCCGCAACATAAATCGTGCCCTCACCAACGCGGTTACTTGGAAGGTCCTCTTAACCACGGACACGTGGACAAGTACTGGCAGGCAGGGCCACTATAGCTCCCTGACGGCACACTGGGTGAATTTGGTGGAGGCTGGGACCCAGTCAGAGTCTGGAAAGCAGTGGATAAATAGGAGAAAAATGCATCCTCTATCACCTCAAAAAGGGGAAAATTAGCTTTGTGTATCCCTCTCGGATATTATTACTCCTCCTCCTCCTAAAACAGCATGTCATCACGCTGAAATGCCAATTTCTATGCGGCCCAAAATGCTCTGTTTAAAACTTTTAAAAGTTCTATCAGTTTTTAAAGTTTTAAATGTTAAACTTAAACCAATTTTTGTGGAGGGCTGCCTCCAGGCTCTGTTACAAATTAACCAATAGCAAGCTGTATCTTCAAAAAATGTTTGTGGGTTTCACCTGCCCTCACGGTTGAGCAATTTTTCAGGGGTACACTTGTACTCTTGGTACACCAATTTTCCAGGCCATTGCCAACACTGTTAGCAAACTAATTTTTCCAGGCTTCGCCTATACTCTTGGTAAACAAATTTTTACAGGTGTTCGCCTATACTCTTGGTACACCAATGTTATTGGGGTTCGCCTATACTATTGCTACAGAAATGTTACAGGGCTTCGCCTATACTTTTGCTACAGAAATGTTACTGGGATCTGCCTATACTTTTGCTACAGAAATGTTAGTGGGATCCGCCTATACTCTTGCTTCAGAAATGTTACTGGGGTCCGCCTATACTTTGGCTACTAAAATGTTACTAGGGTCTGCCTATACCTTTTCTACTGAATGGTTTGAGGGGTTCGCCTATACTCTTACTACAGAAATGTTACAGGGGTCTGCCTATACTTTAGCTACAGAAATGTTACTGGGGTCCGCCTATACTCTTGCTACAGAAACGTTACTGGGGTCTGCCTATACTTTTGCAACAGAAATATTACTGGGGTCTGCCTATACCTTTTCTACTGAATGGTTGGAGGGGTTCGCCTATACTCTTGCTACAGAAATATTACAGGGGTCTGCCTATACTTTTGCTACAGAAATGTTACTGGGGTCCGCCTATACTCTTGCTACAGAAACGTTACTGGGGTCTGCCTATAATTTTGCAACAGAAATATTACTGGGGTCTGCCTATACCTTTTCTACTGAATGGTTGGAGGGGTTCGCCTATACTCTTGCTACAGAAATATTACAGGGGTCTGCCTATACTTTTGCTACAGAAATGTTACAGGGTTCCGCCTATAGTTTTGCTACAGAAATGTTACTAGGGTCCACCTATTGGACAGCAATGCCAGCATGTAACCTAGAAGAAGAGGCAGTGGTGTCACCGACAGGCAGTGATTGTCCTTTGTTGCAGGTAGTGTGGTGCTTAGCTAAGATATGCCAGCGCGTGTGCCTTGCTAATGATGGTTTGTCCTAAGTTAATTGTTAGGGGGGTGATGCCAGACTCTTTCCCCCCATTTTGGCTTAATAGTGGGACCTGGGAGCCTCAGATGCAGTCATGCATGCTGCCCCTGCCCTTCCCTATCCGTTTCTGTGGTGTTTTCATGACTTTCTGATGTTTTCTGGTGTTTGACAAGTCATCACCTATGCGGAGCATCGGTCCCATACAAAAATGCTCGAGTCGTCCATTGACTTCAATGGGGTTCATTACTCGAAACGAGCTCTTGAGCATTATGGAAAGTTCAACTCAAGCAACGAGCACCCGAGCATTTTGGTGCTCGCTCATTTCTAATAGATAGATAGATAAATAGATAGATGAATATATATACAACCCCAATTCCCCAAAAGTTGGCACACTGTGTAAAATGTAAAGAAATAGAGTTCAACGATGTGAAAATCTCATATAACCATATGTCACATATTCACAACAGAACATAGAACACATATCAGAAGTTGATGCAATTAGTCTGGTTCAATTAGTCAATAGATCTGTTATATTTGATAACACAGTGTTTTCTATCGCTGTGCACACTATAAGGTAAAAGCTAATAATAAAAGTACAAGGTGAAAGAAGGGAGCACTAGGTAACCCTAGTAACCCTTATAGGCAAGAGTTGTCATAAATGCCAGAAACAATGTCCCGCTCTGATTTGGCCGGTCGCACACCATCATATTTTGAACCTAATTTTGTTTCTGTAATATGGATGTGTTTCCGCATCTGACCGCGGGTCTCCTGACCCAAACTGTGGGTGTGATAGATTCCTACGATGCTTGGGTTTCAGGTTAGAAACTCGCAGTCAGGCCAGGACACATGTCTGCATTACAAATACAAAATTGCATCCAGGAATATGGTGGTGTGTCATTGGCCTTATTTGGAGTATACAAACGTAATCTATCTGAAAATACACAATCATGCTTTGAGATGGCCAATCAGGACAGGACACATTATAGTCAATGGCTAAATGTGTATAAAAAGAGTATCTAGAGAGGGGATGAAATAGAAGAAAGGAAGGAGGAAAGAGAAGAAGCCACCACACTACGAAACAACAGGCTGATAAGTATCTTACCCCACTGTCCTATACTGTCCTCCAGATACCTTGCCTTGTACACCCTTATGCCTTTCTTTCCTCCCCTCACAGTTCTCCTCTCATAGTCCATATACTACATCCTTCATTCTGTCTTCTCATGGCTCTTATAATACACTGTTATCCCATTTATGATTTGAATAACATTAGCTATAGTGCCAGGTTGGGTAGGAGCCATGTGTGTATATGTATACATGTTACCTTATTGTACTCCGGCAGTGCATGATGGGTTAACCTTACTCTTCTTCCCAGCTAGGACCAAAGAATAAAGCCCCATTTAGATGGGATGAATGTCGAGCAAACAATGCCCAACACCCGTCCCCACACATGCTAGCTCCTGTGCACCTGCACGGGAGCAAGTATCGCTGGAGGGAGGCAGGAGGAAATTTCACTCCTCGCTCTCCCCCGCCTTTTTCCATTCAGTTAACATAGTGGCTGTTCAATACTGAACGGCTGCTATTTACACTGCACTGCCATGGTTAACCCCTTACTGACTAGGCTTTTTTGCTTTTTTCCATTTTTGTTTTTTCCTACTCCCTTTAAAAAAATCGTAGCTCCTTTATTTATCCATCGACGTCGCTGTATGAGGGCTTGTTTTTTGCGGGACGAGTTGTATTTTTCAATAGCACTATTTATTGTACCATATAATGTACTGAAAAACTTTTTAAAAATTCTTAGCGGAGAGAAATGGAAAAAAACGACATTCCACCATCTTTCAGTGCGTCCTGTTTCTACGCTGCACAAACTGCAACAAAGACGACCTGATATTTTTATTGTATGGGTCAGTATGATTACTACGATACCAAACTTATATAGGTTTTTTTTTGCTGTAGTACTTGTATTTTTTTTAAAGATATTTAATTGTTTTCAATTATTTTCTGCGGTCATTTTGTGCGCGCAATAACTTTTTAATTTTTCTGTCGACGTAGTTGTGCCAGAGCTCATTTTTTGCGTGATGTCCTGAAGTTTCCGTTAGTATCAATTTGGAATACATACAACTTTTTGATCGCTTTTTCTGGAAGACAGGGTAACTAAAAAAGTGTATTTCTGGCGTTCTTTATTTTTTTTTTTTGGACGACGTTCATCATGCAGGAAAAATAATGCACTACTTTGATAGATTGGACTTTTACGGACGCGGCAATACCAAATACATATTTTTATTTTATGATTTAGATTTTTTAGTAATTGATATGGCAAAAGGGGGGTGATTTAAACTTTTATAACTTTTTTTTTTTTACAATTTAAAAAACTTTATTGATCTTTTTTTTAACTTTACTTTGAAGTCCCCCTGGGGGACTTTAACATGCGATGCTTTGATCGCTCCTGCAGTATGACGTAATGCTACAGCATTACGTCATACTGCTTTTTGACAGGCAGTCTATGAAGCAGTCTGCTAAGGCAGCCCTGGGGCCATTCATTAGGCCCCCGACTGCCATGACACCTGCACGGATCCCCCGATCTCACCGCGGGGGGGCCGTGCGGGACCCCCAAACAGCGTTCGGGGGATTTAAATGCCGCTGTCAGAATTGACAGCGGCATTTAAAGGGTTAATAGCCGCGATCGGCCGAACGGCCGAGCGCGGCTATTGCCCGCGGGTGTCAGCTGTAATAAACAGCTGACGCCCGCGCTGTATGGAGGGAGATAGCGGCGCTACCTCCCTCCATACACATGCTGCAGCTGCAGGACGTAAAAACACTATAGGGTGGTCACTAAGGGGTTAAACTCATCGCTCATCGTTTATGCAGATTCTACTAATTAATGATCCTAATTAACCAATCAACTTCACTTATCTCTCATAAAGCATACACTGAGACATAGACCAGATGTGTTTTTTCTTCTGTTCAAAAAGGACTGGTGTTTCTTTTATCACAGGTCTTTTTATTTTTATCCCTTCTTTAACCCCTTCATGACCAAGGACATAAGGGTATGTCTTGGAGTGTCGGGATATGTTTTGAAAGCACATGTGACTACGGCAGTCTCAGCTTCTTGGGCTGTGAAGAGTTTTGTCACGCAGCAAATTGGTCTTCTTCTAACACATTTTTAAGACATTTTAGGCTGGGTACATCAGTTGGTTCAGAGGGGTCTTTTGGCAGGAAAGTACTTGAGGCAGTAGATCCTTGATGCATATCTACCTCACCCCCATGTTATTTTGTATTGCTTTTTTTGAAATTTTGGTAAGAAAAGTTTAACTTTTTTCTAGGAAAACTCCCATTTTAAATATGGATATGCTGTTACACAATTCACCACTAGATGTCAGTGTTTCTCTAATTTGCCACCAGTGACTTTCCAGGCTCATGCCTACAGTTGAGCCTTTATTTCAGTGCAGGAAGTCTACACAGTTCCCTAAAATAGCCTAGCCATTATGCTGTGCTGTAACAGGCTCCGTCAGTCACTGTGTACACAGATATTCTCACCTAAAAGTAATGCTTTCAGAAGAGAATCAATTTGTACATGTGGAGTTGAATGGAACATACATGCATCTCTATGGAAGTCCCATTACCATTGCAAATTCACAGTGATTCTGTTGTAAATCAGCATCAAAAGCCAGATGTTAGGCAAGCAAATTTTTGGTGTGGATAGCTCCTGTATGGATTATTTGGTCTGTGTGAAAGCACCCTAATGAGGCAGATTCTCATGGATAAATCCTGCATCTGAGGAACCATGGTTAATGCTAACTGAACTGATCAGTAAAGTAACTCTTTTATTCTCTTTTGCTGTATTACTGTCACTGCTAAATCAGATTTCCTGTATGATACTGGAGACTCTGTTCAGCTTTATTCAGACTCCTCCATGACTAATGCAGGCCACATAACCACAAAGAAATGCCTTGTATTTCATTCTGCATATTCCTAACCTAATACTTATATATCTGTAAACTTCATAGTGCTACTACAGGGGCGCATGGAAGGCAGTGTGTGCAGCGGGTATCCTTCTCCCATCTACTCCACTCCAGCGCACCTCTAAGTAGTGGAACCAAGGAGGAGAGGTGCGGGGAGGGTTGCAGACGCATACACTGTTGTCTGTGTGCCCCTGCAGCAGCACTGTGAGGTTTACAAAAGAAGTGATTACAACTATAAGGTACAGTGAGTGTCCGCATTACTTGAGGAGGGGACCAGGGGCACAGATGGATCACTGTCATGCCTCATGCACAAGGCACACACGGATTTCCGAAGTGGAAGGCCTGCGAGTCAGTGTGAAAATAATTTTTAAATGCTTGCCAGTGATGACATATGTGATCGCTTTTCCACATGGATGCACATTGAATTGTCCGCACAGAAAATAATTTGCAAGCCCAAAGTGACTGCTTTCCCCCACCTCCCTGCTTGGTCTCCAATCAAACAGAGAGGTATCTACCTACAAATCTGCAATACATCCACAATTAAATTTTGGATGCATTGCAGATCGCTCGCTTCCATAGAGATCAATGGAGCCCATCCGCATGGAATACGTGGTAAAATAGAGCATACTGTGATTTCTTTTCCGCACATCAAATCCACATGTGTGCATGAGGCCTTAGGCCTCATGTCCATGGGGAAAATCAGTCCCGCCGCGGATTCTTCATGTAGAATCCGTAGCGGGTCCCTCCTGCCCCATGAGGCCTAAAAATCAGAATAAACTCACCTGCTCCGGACGATCCGGATCTTCCTTCCTTCGTGGCCAGATCTTCTTTCTTCAGCCCGGCGGATGTGCTCGGCCACGAAGAAGGGAAGAACCGCATCGTCCGGAGCAGGTGAGTTTAATTCTGGTACGGGTCTCCCGCGGATCCGGACGGCTTCCATAGGGTTCAATAGAAGCCTGCGGGAGACCCGCACTAAAATGGAGCATGTCCATTTTTTTCCCCGCACGCGGAACCGCGCCTGACAGGAAGAATGACATCTGTAGGTATTTAACTACCTGTGGGTGTCCAATGCATCCCTATGGGGCGCGGATCCGCGTGTGGGAGAAACGCGGCAGATTTTAAGCCCGTCGACATGAGGCTTTAAGGAGAGTTCACACAGCGTTATTTAATACGCTGTGTGATTCCGTTCGGGGTTCCATGACAGCTGCAGAAAACAGTGCAAGAATAGAACCACTGAAAAGAAACAAACAGAACCATTCGCTTGTACAGTGAAAAGAACACCACTTTGTTGTCCATTTTACAAGGATTCTGTTCATTTCAATTTTATGTAGAGTACAGAATATCGCGGTTGACTATGGTATTCTGTACTGCAAGTAAACCGGAAATGAACAGAAATCTTATAAAACAGACACTTAAGTAGTGTCCATTTCACAGTACAAGTGTATGCCCCCATTCGTTCCCGTTTGAGGGTCCCATCACAGTGCTGTTTTTTGCAGCTGTCACTGAATCCTAAAAGGAATCATACAGCCTTTTGAATGTGGCGGCACACAGGGACCACTGTTAGGCTTTATTCACATTAGTCTTACGACTTTCCATCTCTCTGTTCCATTTTTTGGAGCAGAGAAATTGAAATAAACGAATCACTTTTTTTCCCCCCATTTTCAAAAAACACAAAGCAAACAGAAAGCTGTCAATTTGCTTCCCTTCCATTGGATTTCTTTTTAGCAACTGAACAAATAACGCAGTCTGCTGCACTATTTGTTCAGGTAAAAAACGGAACCAAATGGAATGGAAGCAAACTGTGAAAGATTTCCAATTGTTTTCATTTTTTTTTGTTTTTTTTTGAAAACCTATTAAAATTAAAAAAAATGGATCAGGAGGGGGCGTGGCTAGCCAGCAGAGGGAGCACACGCTGAATCCAGAGCTCCTGGCAGCAGCATCACGCCGGTGGCTTTTTCGCTCGTCTGAGGGCCCCCACGGAGCCGAAAACACCACCGCTGACACCTCCGGCCCTAGACCAACAAAGAGACCTTCCGCGGGTCTCTAGCCGGAACCGCGATTTTGCGGCCTGCACTTCCAGGCGCATCCCCACCTAAATTTCTGGACGCGGCCGACCGGAAGTGAGGGCCGGCCGCGGAAGACAGCACCAAACCCCTGCTGGGGAGCCGCAGGACCGGGGGAACAGCTGCTGAGACCCAGAACACGCCGGGGAACGGGCAGAAGAGGCAGGAGAGAAGGCGGCAGACTCATAAAAGTAAGTGCTGCCCAGTGCAGACCCCTGAAAGCCTGCACCAATCCTGTGCTGGGGAGCAGAGAGATAAAGGGGAGCAGAGGGGATACCCCAGGAGTTTACCCCCAGAACCTCCCCCCCTCTCTGAAGTGAAGCAGCCTGCAAGAGGCCCAGAGCCAGCACAGCATAAAGCCTGTCTGCACACCTCCCCTGCAGCCCCAGACCTGCCACACCAAGGATGGCACAACACGACTGAGAGATGTAGTCCCTCCCGACACACGCGGCTCTAAACCGGCTCAAAACAAAGGCCCCCTAGCACCAATGAGCATTTAAAACTACTCTAACTAACCGGAACACGTCTCCCACGGCTCTACAGAGATACCACCCCCTCTGGTGAAACGGACAGAACACCAAAAGAGACTTTCTTACCGCATACTTTGCAGATTCTATCTACTCGCAATGGTGAAACGCCGCACCAAGGCGATTGCCCCAAAAAGACTCTCGGAGTTCTTCCCTCCGGGCCCACGGAGCGGTAGTAACACACCGGCGACTCCACACCCGAAGAACCCCGAAGTAGCAGAAGCAACCATCTCTCAAAGCTCTGAGGCCCCATTGCAAAACCCCTCCCCGGGCTCCCTGTCTCCTTCCCCGGGCAGTTCCAACCCTCCCCCCAAAAGCGGGGACAAGAGGAATGTTCAAGACTCCAATCCATCCACGCCTTTACCCAAAGGCCCCGCAGCAAAGAAGACCCAAAGCAATAAACCGCAAGAAGCCTCTCAGCAATCAGCTACTATCAACAACCTACAAGCCTACCCAGACTCCGAGAGCCCTTTAACCATAAACGCCCTGAAAAACATGTTAATATCGCTGCAAAAAGACATCTCCAACGATATACAAAACCTATCCGGGCAACTCCAATCCAACATAGACCACCTAGCTACCCGAACAGATCATATTGAACAAAAACTCGGGGAATTCACAAAAGCCCACAACGAGATGGTGGACGCTCATGGCAATTTAGAAGATGAAGTAGCCCGGCTGCGAGAGAAGGTTGTCGACCTAGAACCGTCCCAGAAGGAATAATCTTAAATTCAGGGGAATCCCGGAGGCCGTGCCTCCTTCTGATATACCACAGTACCTACTCAAAATGCTACAAACACTCCTCCCGGACCTCCCCGAAATAGAATATGCAATCGATAGAGCCCACAGGATCCCGAAAGCGCGATCCGTCCCTGAGTCCGCGCCTAGAGACGTCCTGGCAAGGATCCATTTTTACAAAATAAAAGAGGAAATCCTATCAGTGGGAAGACGTAGGGGTACGCTGCCAGCCCCATATGAGAACATTCAAATATTCCCAGATCTTTCAGCGGCCACCCTGCAGTCACGTAGACTATTCGCAACAATTACATCAGCCCTTAGAGAGGCTCACATCAAGTATAGATGGGGATTCCCAACCAAGCTTTTGATTTCCAGAAACGGAACTCTCCATATTGCGACCACAGTAGAGGAAGGCATCTCCCTTCTACAACAATGGGAAATCCCCACAACCCAGCAATCCCCGAGGACGGCGGGGAGCCCACCTTCGAAAAAGACTGGTTGATCGCCGACAGGTGAGGCAAACATGCGTAACTGGTGCTTAAAAAAGGCCTAGACCCACTTTCATTCTTCATTATAGTAGAGCCCGAAGTGGATGGTTTGAAGATTCTATCCCCCCCTAAAGTCCATTCATCCAGTGCACATCGGCGCTGGGTGAACAATGTTTTGATTATGTTTAAAATTGATGTTTATTTTCATGTTTTATTTAGTTATAAAATTGTTTTTAGGAGGTCTTTCCCCCCCTTACACTCCGCCAACCCTGAGAGACTAAGACGCCACGACAGTCCAGCCCACAATCTCCCCAGTAGACATGCCAGTTAACATTTCTTCCCTAAACGTAAAAGGATTAAACAGCCCTTTCAAACGAAGTATGCTCTGGAGGCAGGCCATCAAATCCCACTCTGATGTTTTCTTTGCCCAAGAGACCCATTTTCTAAGGGACAAACATCCCCCCTGTAAACACCCTAAATTTCCATACATCTTCCTGGCCTCTAAGGGGGAAAAAAAGAAAAGAGGAGTAATGATAGGAATTAGTCAAAATGTTTCATTCTCCCAAAGAAACCTATTTGCAGACCCAGCAGGTCGTTTCCTAATATTGGTGTGCGAGATAAACAACACCACGTACACCCTGGTAAATGTCTACTTCCCTCCCAATAGACAAGTTAAATTCTTCAAACACGTCATGACAGAAATGGCCAAAATTCGGGAAGGAAACCTAGTTATCGGAGGAGACCTAAACTCAGTGCTGGACCCTGAGCTGGACTCCACGGCGAGCAACAGGGGCATATCCCCTGTTGCCCCAATTATCCACGCTGAGGGGCTTTACGACGTGTGGAGATGCCTTCACGGGTCGGAGAAGGATTATACCTTCCTCTCGGCGCCTCACGCATCCTATTCCAGGATTGATGTATTCCTGCTGCCGCAGAGGGGCCTAGAAAACACCCTCCAGGCTGAAATCGGAACAATCTCATGGTCCGATCACGCCCCCATATCCCTGTCCCTTAGAGAGTCAGTCAACTATACCCCATCATCTCCATGGAGATTGAATGAGTACACCCTAAACCTCCCTGAACACGAATCATCCCTTAAAGAAGAGCTGGAGAGCTTCTTCGCAAACAATATAGGTTCGGTCCCGAACATGGCTACCGTATGGAACACTCATAAAGCTTACATGCGGGGCATGTTTATTAAAATTGCAGCCAGAGCAAAACGAAAAAGAGACGAAGAATTCAACCGGCTGATCGGGCAAATCAAGTCCCTAGACTCCTTAAACAAAAAAGAACCATCCTTACAAAAAACAGCAGACCTGTTCAACCTTAGAGCAAAGCTCCAAAACCTATTAGTCTCCAAGCACGACATCTCTTTTCTAAAGCTAAAAAGGCAATTCTACGCTCATGATAACAGGACAGGGGCTTTGCTAGCAAAACAACTAAAAGAAGTAACAAAAGACAGAATTAGACACCTATTTGACCCCCAAGGCAGAAAAATTTTCCACCCCCAAGAGATTACCAACGCGTTCGCTGCATATTACTCCTCCCTATACAATCTAAAAGACAACCCAAATATTCACCATCCCCATAGGGTGGAAATACAGAATTTCCTACATAGCATAAATCTCCCCTGTCTTTCACCAGAGCAATTAGACTCCCTCTCTGCGCCAATCTCCACACAGGAAGTATTAGATACAATTAAATTATTAAAGCCTCATAAGACCCCTGGCCCTGACGGCTTCTCTAACGGCTACTACAAAAAATTCGCCCCAACTCTTGCCCCCCATCTGGCGTCTGTGTTCAATGGAGCAATGAGGAGTGGTTCCTTCCCGCCTGAGATGCTGGAAGCCTTGATTGTCACTATCCCTAAGCCTGGGAAGGACAACACATCCCCGGCTAATTTCCGCCCCATCTCTCTCCTGAACACAGACGTTAAGATATACGCAAAACTTCTTAGCACAAGACTACTCTCGATCCTCCCCCTATTAGTGGCAACAGACCAGGTGGGATTTGTCCCCCAAAGGCAGGCCCCCGACGGAACCCGAAGATTCTTGAATCTGGTCAGGGTGGCAGAAAGGAATAAAACCCCGGCCCTGCTTCTGGCGTTAGACGCCGAAAAAGCGTTTGATCGCATACACTGGGGATTCCTGGAAGCCACCCTGGAAAAATTCGGTTTCTTAGGACCCATCAAATCTGCTATCTTGTCCCTGTACTCGGCACCGACTGCAAGGGTCCTATCCTCAGGATGCCTCTCCTCCCCGTTTGCTATATCCAACGGCACGAGGCAAGGGTGCCCCCTGTCGCCCCTAATATTTGCCCTGATCATGGAACCGCTGGCGGAAACGGTCAGAGGTAACCAAAACATCCAGGGAATAAAAATAGCCTCGCAGGAACATAAAATTGGATTATATGCAGATGACGTTATTCTCGCCATTACAAACCCGTTGTCCTCCCTGAGACAGGCCCAAACTGCTCTAGCCAAATTTGGTGAGGTCTCATATTATAAGATCAATGATACCAAATCCCAAATGTTAAACCTTGGCATAGACGCGAAGACCACTCAGTCTATCTCGGAATCCTTCCCCTTTTCCTGGTGCAAGGGTTCCCTGCCATACTTAGGTATCAATATAACATATCCTAGCTCCCTAACCTTTTCCAAAAACTATACACCACTCCTACATCGCATCCCGAACATTCTAAGTAAATTCCTCAAACCCTTTATCTCCTGGGCTGGCAGAATAGCAGCGGCCAAAATGATGATTCTCCCACGTATATTATACGTTTTTAGAACGGTCACTATCCCAGTCCCCACCTACTTTATATCAAAACTCCAAGCTCTTATCAACAAATTTATCTGGGGAGGAGCACATGCCAGAATTAAATTCTCAACTCTGGCAAAACCATATGAGCTAGGGGGTATGCAAGCCCCTGACATTAAGAGATACTTCGCCGCAGCTATACTGGACCAAATTAAACATTGGTGGACCCCTGTATCCCAAAAGAAATGGGTGAGCATAGATTCAGCATCCCTGGGAACCCCCTTGATCTCCCTCTTAGGAGCTTCTCCCCCCCCCCCCCCTCCCGCCCCATTCTTTACCAAGCATTCAAGCGTCTGTACAGATATGGAACCAACTAGTCTCTTCGTCCTCCGGGGGGGTGCCGGCCACACTCCTCCCACTGAGATTCCTATATTCCATCCTCCCAGATTTTGAATATGGGACCTGGGAGAAATCTGGAGTTAAAAAGATTGGAGACCTCTATAGGGAGGGGTCCATTATAGACTTCCCCACAATAAGTGAGATACATAAACTCCCCAATAAACTAGGCTTCTCGCATCTAAGACTAAGGTACGCTCTACAATCTATAGATGTTCAAAAGCCAATATTCCCTAAGGTGGCCTTCATCTTTTATTCACTATCAACAGAGGTCTCCGGAGGCATATCTACCTTTTACGAGTCTTCATTCTCCCAAAAGGCCCAAACTAAATCTAACCACATGACCCTATGGGAGCTTGACTTCAAACAAACTTTCAGTCTGGAGGAGTGGGGCCGGGCGCTCTCATGGACGAAGAGGATTTCACATGGTATCTCCCACTGGGAATCTTCCCAGAAGATATTCCTCCGCTGGTATCTTACCCCAGCTAGGATAGCGAGAATGAACCCCTCAATCTCAGAAAATTGCTGGAGAGAGTGCGGTGCAAAGGGTACCTACTTCCACATGTGGTGGCTATGCCCCACTATACGGTCCTTTTGGAACCTAGTATTTAATTTAATATACTCTGTCACAAACCAGCACGTCCCCCCGGACCCTAAACTCGCTCTTTGTTTCCTGAAAACAGACAAATTATCCCCTTTCTATGCAGCCATCACCTCCCATATTATCTTAGCGGCACATCTAGCAATAGCTAAGCACTGGAAATCAAAAGAAGCTCCATCCATAACAGAGGTTAGAAACTCGGTGGAACTCACCTTCCACCTGGAGGAAGCCTACTCACGTAGATTTGTTTCTCAACACCCCCGTACATCTTTTTGGGCAACTTGGCTGGACTACACAACCAAGAACCCCCTCTAGAGTAACAACCATTTCCGTAAATAAGGAAATGTACCTCCGCTAATTGTGTTTATGTTTGTATATCTGTATATGTTTTTGTTTATGTTGATGTTTGAATTCCAATTTTGCGATGAGTACCGTTCACCTATTTAAGGTGTCTTTCCAAAACGGTAAAATGTTGTTTATGTTTATTATAAAAAATTCTAATAAAAACTCAATTATTAAAAAAAAAATGGATCAGTTTATTTTCATTTATATTCAGCTTCTGTGCTCCAAAAATGTCTGCAACAAACATGCCTTAACCCTTTCCAATCCACTGTCTGACCTCTGAAGACATTATGATTTAAGGCAGTACAGCTCCGATGTTGGAAAACGTCCGTCGGGGTTCTCTTGCTGTATATTGCCAGCCTCTCTACTGTCGGAGCCTATCCAATGTGTCACCTCATGCAGTACTGGCTTTAGCCAGCAGATAGTGCCATTGTATAACGGCAGAAAAAGAGTAAGCCCCCTAGGAAAACCAGGATACAAATTGGATTGGAAAGGGTTAAAGTACGTTTTTCATACATTTTTGTTTTCACTGTTCCATTGTAAAGTCTAACTGCACTTGTCGTGCACCGGACAGCTGCATGGTGGTTAAAAACCTTACCGGTTCCTTTATTAAGGTGAATTCACGTGCATCTGAATGGGGTTGTTTTGGCGCCAATCAGATGAATGCAAGAGTCACAGAAATGTATGGAGTAAATCTGTTGTGTGCAAATGCACCCGTCATTAGGCCGGGACCACATGTGGTAAATTATTCCACTGCGAATCCGCTTGCAGATTTGTGAAATCTTCTGTGACAATCCGCAACAGAAGTTGATATGTTGCGGATTTAAAAATCTACATTTTAGAAGTGGAAAAACACTGATCCACATGCTAGGTTCTGCCATCAACTGCCCCTGCAGACCAAAGTCTGCATCATCTCCGACCCGCGTGCCCTATCAATCCATCGAGTCAGAATGAAGGGGGGTTTTGTTCCAAGAAAAGTACTACAACTCCATTTTCGGTGACACATGCTTAGTGCGCGGGTCTAAGAGAGGGAACATTAGTGACAGTTTGAAAAACATCATGTGACTTGTAATGCATGCCATACCTCTTTGGTTTACTGGATCCTTAGCTACATATGCAACATAGTCAGTTGTGTCCTGAAAAAAATCAAGTACATTTTCAGTATCAAAAATCCATAGACCATACAAGAACACATGGCCAATATCAGACCAGAGATATATGAGGTAAAGTAGTAAGACATTGGGGCAAATACTATTCTGGACATTAGGTTAGTATTCCTATTGAAAAACATTACATTTAACCTCTCCCCCGATCAAAAGGATTTCTTACAGGCAACAATAGAGTAGTTTTTTATACATAGCAATGAGTGAATAGATAACATTTAGGGTTTGTCATCACAATAAATGGCAGATTAATTCCAGGTCTTTGATAGCAAATAAAATGCCTTCTCATTTTTATGTAGTCTCAGAAAGTAAAAATAACATTGGGATTACGATTAAAATTAGGATATTTTATTGAATTGTGATAATATACAAATTATATAAACAGGCATCTTTTCTGGGCCAAAGCTCCATTGAAGGCAATGCACGGACCTGGATTCACGCGTGTTTGTGCACGTACGTGGGTGCGCACCTATGTACGCCCAAAAATACACTTGTGTGAAGCCACCCTTAGTTCATGGAGTGGTGTACACTGTCCAGTTTTGGTATATTCCGTTTGCATTCTGTGTGAATGTCATTCTGCGTCCGTGCTGTGGCGAGGTGCACCCGGTGGACATGACACCGGTGTTATCTACATACAGCTGTTACCTTTAGTGTAATCCTGCCTGTGATGTTAGTGAGATGACTGCTACAAAGGTTTGTCTACAGAACAGGAAGCATCAGACTAATATTAGGCTCTTGATCAGTGTGAAAAATCCAGGATTTTAGTTTTTGTTTCTTTTTTTTCATATGGATTGTGACTGAAAGTTTAAAAAGTCACCAAGAATTATTTAAAAATATGTTTAACACAAAAATCTGATTTCTATAATAGGTCATTTTCTGATGACACATCCCCGTTAAAATAGAAATAATAGAATACTTACTGGATCTCCACCAGAAGCGAATGATATTGACTGCATGTGGTGGTTTGCAACTACCTGGGAAATAAATTACATTTACACAGAGAAGGTGAAAATGATGGCAATACAATTTGTTTTTTATTATAGCACACACAGAACATAAGCCCAAATTTGTAACGGCATGGGGACAAACATCTCGTGGTTTGTAGCTCGTTTTGTTTAATCACTCCGTATCTTGAATCTTCTCTCAGAAGAAATCAGGACAGAAGTACTTTGGCTACTAAGGAGATATGCAGACATATATTAATGTCTATGTGTTCGTCTTCAGCTGCCGAGGAGTCGACAGGCAACGATGACAGTCAAAGTAGTATAGTGATGGGTGAGCACATGCTGTCCCTTCATTTCAGTGATCAGCTGGGGTCTCAGCACTCAAAACCCCATTGATCAAAAATGTTGACATGTCAGAAGTTTTTTTTTGTTTTTTTTAAATGAACTCAATAAATCCTCAGTAAGTCAATTTATGTTGTGGATTTGCTGTGGATTTTTCTCATTGACTTTATTAAGAAAGTCAAAATCTGCTCTAAATCCACAATGAAATATACAGCTGTGAATTTTACTGCCAACTACTTGTTCAACAAATTCAAAAACATTCATTCAACAATTCAAGTAAAGGTAAGGATTGATACATCTTTAGGCCCTGACTTGGAGATGAGATTTGACACTGACAGAATTCCTCTGTAAAGAACAATATATAATGAAACCCACAAGTCCATATGTCATGAAATCACAATGGTCCATTAGCTGTGATTTGTCAATATCAAAATCAAAATACTATCAAAATACTACCACCTTTCCGTCCGTGAGAGAGTTACATGCTCCACCCCTGCTCACATTACAGTGACGTCGTCACATGTCCTTCATCCTGAGTGAGTTACATGCTCCACCCCTGCTCACATTACAGTGACGTAATCACATGTCCTTTATCCTGAGTGAGTTACATGCTCCACCCCTGATCACACGACAGTAACGTCCTCACGGTCCTGTAGGCAAACTGCTGCTGTCCGGCTAGGTGTTCGTTAGTATCCGATAGTAACTGAAACCGCAGGGGGTTTGTAGGGGATGTAGTCTGCCTGTAGTCTGCAAGTGATCAGGGGTGGAACATGTAACTCACTCGGGATGAAGGACCTGTGATGACGTCACCGTCCTATGATGAGGAGTGGAGCATGACAGTGACGTCATCATAGGTCCTTCATTCCGAGTGCTGTGCTGCTTGTGATCCCTGTTGCATGCGATAAAAAATGTATGTAGCAGAGCTGTATGTGATGTACATGTAGCAGTGCTGTGTGTGATGTGCATGTACCACAGCTATAATTTCCTAACATTTGTCAAAATACTAACGACCACCTATCTGTCCATGAGTGAGTTACATGCTCCGCCCCTGATCACATGATGGTGACATCATCACAGGTCCTTTATCCCTGTGCAGATTACGAGCAGACTACATCCCTTACAAACCCCCGCGACCTCAGTTGCTATGGAATACTAATGACCACCTGTCTGTAAGTGAGTGACTGTGTCAGCTACGTGTGAAGATGCCACCATCGTGGTATCTGTCACTGGGGCTCTGAACTTTATTAAAAGAGTGAGACAGCAGCCGCATACTTACAGCACCTGTGATGATGTCACAGTCATGTGATCAGTCACCTGTGGGAGAAGTCCTGGGTTTCATGACCATGCGTGATCAGTGTGTGTACGACTCTGCTGTGCTGGTTGTGATCCCTGTTGTTTGGGATGAAAAATGTATGTAGCAGAGCTGTATGTGTGTGACGACGATGTAACAGAGCTGTGTGTGAGATGTGCATGTAGCAGAGCTGTGTGTGTCACATGCCTGTAGCAGAGCTGTGTCTGTCTGACTTGCAAGTAGTAAAGCTGTGTGTGTGTGATGAGCATGTAGCAAAACTGTGTGGGTGACAAGCATGTAGCAGAGCTGTGTGTGAGACGTGCATGTAGCAGAGCTGTGTGTTAGACGTCCGTGTAGCAGAGCTGTGAATGTGACGAGCATGTAGCAGAGCTGTGTGTGTCACATGCCTGTAGCAGAGCTGTGTCTGTTTGACTTGCAAGTAGTAGAGCTGTGTGTGTGACATGCATGCAGCAGAGCTGTGTGTGTGAGACGTGCAGGTAGCAGAGCTATCTATTATCTATCAAACACCCTAGAGGTGCAATGACGGTGACGTCATCGCAGGTCCTAAAACAGCAGCCGAGTGCTTACAACTCCAATCCTTTTCACTATGTTAGTAAGTGGCACATTGCACCACCTAAAAACACTGGTACTATACCTTGCTAATAATTACTAGTTTAGTTATATTAATAGGCAGCAGATTTGCTGTGGCAATATTTCCATACATTTGACTGGCATTTGTAAAAATCAGTTATAGAGAGTAGATCTCAAGTCACATAAGCTGCTACAACAACTCTATCATATTGTGAACATACCCTAATATTATAACTACACTGTATATTCATGCAATCTTTCCCACATACCTGCTGAGTGTCAATATTTGTCAGCATAAGGCTGTTAGTAGAGACGGTCAATTTAACATTAATCCCAGAAAACTGGAGGTTGCTCTTCCCCAGTATGGTGGAAAGGAATTTTACAGGAGGCTGAAAATAAAAAGGCAAAGAAACATTTATACGCATTTCATATTGGTGCCGTCAAAAAAAGCTGGCCATGAACTGTATATAACTTGGCTCCACATATAAATTGTCAATCTTGTACTGCACCTGCTTGCATCATCTGACATAACTGAGAAATCCACAGTAACAATATAAATAAGGCTATGGCTACATAGATGATTTTCAGGAGACAGGATCATGAAACGCAAGCATGACTGCTAGATGAAGACACAGAAATAAGACACACGGTCTAAGGAGTTGAAAGCTTTTTGCATTTTCTTTTTGCTAGAGGTTCCCAACAAAAAATAAACTTATCATGGGGTGTCCTGCTGATGGGACCACCAGCAATCAGCACTCTGTGGGATAACTTGGAAGCAAGTGTTCTACAGCTGCATCAATGAGAGAATGAAGCATTACATGGTGATCATTACAATCAATAGCCTGTCCATGCAAGGGCGTAGCTGAAGGGTCATGGGCCTGGGTGCAAAAGTTTAGCTTGCTCTCCCCCCTCCCTGCAGCTATTCTGCTTGGCAGCCGGCCGTGGTCCACCCCCAACAAAATGGACAGATACATTGCATATCTTAAGGGTGTATTCACACAAGCAATTTTCCCCATTCGGTTTGTGGCTGATTCTGAGATGGACAGAACTCGCACAAGAGAAAAACAAAAACTTTCATTTGAAGGGGTTAATTCACATAACTGTGAATTATAAGTCCCTCCTTATAGCCACTCTAAAACCCTTTATTGATTGCCTGATAAGAGTATGATTTTCTTAACTAGACAATCTCTCTAAGGGCTCTATCACACGGGCGTCAGTGTTTTTACGTTCGCCCGCCGACGACGTAAAAACACACAAACGGGCCACAAATCTAACATTTGTGTGACCGTTCGGACGTTTCAAGCCCAACGTATATACGCAGAGCCCGCAATGCCGTTGGGCAGGGGCTCTGCTAAACGGTCTCCCCATTCCCTCCCCCTCGCCAGCTCTCGGGGGAGAAGGCAGGAGCTAGTGTGCCAATATACGTCCATCTGAACTGATGCCAATGCCAAGGGGAGAAGGTGGGAGCTAGTGTGCTAAGATACGTCCATCTGAACTGATGAATTGCAATCCAATCCATCAGATGGTAGCGTATATCGGCCAGCCGTGAAAACGGTGGCCGATATACACTCGTGTGAAAGAGCCCTTAGGTTGCCAATAATTCTGCAGTAGTTTGCTGTGTGGTCCTACAATTAGGTAAAAACTTGACAATGCCTACCCCTCTGTTACATATGCTGATGGCTACCAGAATTTCTATCGCACAATTCTGGAATGGCAATTCAATTCCTTCTATTGCAGATATAATCAAAGCTGGGAATAACAACAGCTGGTTTGAATATATGCATCTTTGCACATCAAATAAAAAAGGAAAATTCATGAAGAATTGGATCCACAGCAATTTTTGTTACATGCCAAAATCACATTTGCTTTAATTACTCTTCTCATGTACCAGTCCGATGACTTGATCCAAAAGTTTACAGTTTTTGGGGGTTTTTTTTGGTTACACATGTGAACCTCTCTGTAAGAGACTCTGTGATGACCTAATCAATGAGGTTGTTATTTGTTCATTACTACTACTATAATTACTTTGTAAAACCTTTTCAATAAAGATTGAATGTTCAAAAAAAAAAAAAGCTTGACAACAACTTGACAATTACATCTGGTCCAGACATGAGGCTCTAGTGCTGCTATGTAGTAGCAGTGGGGCCAGCGCAACCCACCAGTTGATTCAGGTTTTCCTGGTTGTAGATGTCCAGCTGTACATTATGACTGCACCATAATGTATAAGAAAAAACTCCCTACTGTATGTAAATCACTCTCAGTAGGAGAAACAAAGTAATCTTGTAGATATGATACCTTTAATAGCTCCCAAAAAGAAATGATATTATAACAAGCTTTTGAAACTACTTAGTAAACTAGGGTGATAAAGAAACTTGAGAAGTTTCAAAAGTTTGCTGTCCTTATTTCTTTTTGGGAACCAAAAGCTATTCTATCTACCTGATTATTTAGTTTCTCTCTATTGAGTGCAATAACATTTTATTCTACTGGCTATCATGGTACCAGACTTTTTTCTTGCTGCCACATCAACACAAATGGCAAAGTCACTGTCTAGTCAAGGGTGTGTATGGCCAAAGTCATTTGACATTTTCAGCACCTGATTATAAAGTGACTGTAGTGATTGTTTTTCTTTTTAATTATTGAAAACATTCCACCTAAAACCCATTTCCTTGAGGATTTTACTTGTCTAGAACAGGGGTCCCCAACTCCAGTCCTCAGGGACCACCAACAGGTCATGTTTTCAGGATATCCTATAGTAAGAACACCTGTGGCAATGTCTGCGGCACCGACAATAATTACATCACCTGTGCAACACGGAGGAAATCCTGAAAACACGACCTGTTGGGGGTCCCTGAGGACTGGAGTTGGGGAACACTGGTCTAGAACACTATTACTAGTTCATACTAAGCTCTCTATTGATGCAAGTATATATGCAAATGTTCATGGCTTTTCTTTCAGTCTGTATTTAGAAGTATTCTTATGTAATAAATGTTATGTCATAGACGTTAGGCCACCTTTATCAGCCTTTGTTGCTTGGTATAAATGTTACAGCCACTAATATGATTATTATAGAATTTGTATACAACTGTCTTTATTATGCATCACTTACATAATAAGTTTATTTTATGACATAGACCATTCCATAGGTTATGGAGGATTATCTCATGGATTCTGTATCGTTTCTCGATTGCCTTCGTTATGAATCCAGACAAATTTGTTGGATGGGGAATTATATGCCAATTTGCTAATTAAAGGCTGCACACTTCCCTATAAAGATTCCTCCCTTGCTCTGGTCATTCAGAGGATAACTTTGTGAAAATGACTGGAAACAAAGAAGTCTTAGATAACTGCCCGGAGATCACATGTAATGAGATATTATGTTTCATTTCTTGCTGAAATTTACAGACTTGCAACTGACCTCTGTGGACCCTGTGCTTGGTAAAATGGCAGCAATGGAACTATGTTTTTCATTTCTAATAAGCTCATTATCATAGAAACACAAGGTTGTTTTGGAGAATCTAGCAAAGCGTTATTCAGTGATCAATGCCAAACAATAGCAAAATACTCCTATGTAGAAAAACACGTTCTACACTTCCTAACTCTTGATAAGAATTTCTTTGGGTGCCTTAAGGGCTCAGTCACATGAGCACATCCGGCAATGGAACCGGTCATGTGTTCTTTCTTCCGGCGCTGCAGAGAGTTGTCCGTACCTGCAGTGCGTCCATCTTCTTCGTGCAGTAAGACGTGCGCATCGGCACCCGGATGCGCCCCTGTGACTGAGCCCTCATATTGCATGTGCAGTGTTTGCCACAGGCATGCGTTGGGAGAATTTCCTAACAAATACCTTCTATAGATGCTACTGCATAGGCATATTGAGGCATCCATTGCCATAGGCTCAAATGATAAAAAAAATGCATTGCACATAGTATACATTTTTTTCTACTGGATGGTTCTGTATGTATATCACAGCTGAGTGTTCTATTCCAAACAGCAGGAAGAATGTCTAGTGGCATATACTAGCTGACAGAAGCGTTATGCGTCAGCTGAATGAGGACCTATAGGTTTCCCACCGCATATGCCAAATGAACTATGAAAATGAATCCCCCATTAGGTTACAGACACAAGAAGCAACTGCCAAGTGGCTAATAACAGCGCCGCTTTGTACATCGTTGTGGTTTCCAATTGAATGGCTGCGCAATTTTGTGAAAACAATAAGAAACTGCTATTTTCCTGCAAAATTGTGTGGTAATGAATTAAAAGACCCTGAGATGAAACCTGTCACTATGAAAATGCTGTCCAATGCTGTCATGTTATAGAGCAGGAGGAGATGGGCAGATTAATATGCAGTTTTCTTGGAAAAGATTCAGTTTAAAAGGCCGTAATTGTATAGAGAGTGCAATATCGGTGTGAGATACTCAGACCAATATCACACTCTTAAATCTGCAATTTCTATGAAAGTGCAATGCATTTTTGTGAGAAAATCAGATCATCTTGCGGTACATGCCATTTTTACAAGTGTAAAAATCGCATGTCTCAAGAAACAAGAAAAAAATATTGCATTGCACTCACATGAAATTCGTATGTATATGCAAGTTTCATGTGAGTTCGATGTGATTTTTAACTCGCCCATAGCAAATAATGGGTGAGTTTTCTGCAATATCACTGAAAAATTGGACATTCTGTGGTTTTTCTGTCTCGCAGCACTGCAGCATGAGGAAAATTGCCTATGTAAATTAACCCATTGGAAACAATGGGTTAATACATTGCACAAGTTCTATGCGTCCTCCATATAAATAAGCCCCAACATAATTTATTGATAAAAGTCTCTGCTCATCTTGGGCCCAAGCATCCACTGGGTGGTTTCATTTAATGATTGACAGCCCTTCCTGTGTGAAAGTATTGAATTATATTGTGAAAGTATTAAATTATATTTTATGCATTAGTGTCATGTGCATACTATTTGTGCTATGTACATAGCAAGAAGTATGTGTACAAGAGACAGGCGTTGTAGTGAAATTTGTACTAACAGGGTCTTAGATGCTGAGCATGCAGCTTTTTCATTATTAACATTTGTAATGTTTTACTAAGAAAGAAGTATGACACATACTGTAGACTTTGAATAGTTTGCTTTCTGGGGGATGCCACACTATATAATCTCTTGCATTGGAACAATACAACTGAAGACTTGTAAACATCACTTGAATGTTTCTCATTGTTTTCTTCTCCATACTACTATGCATTGAATATTTAGGCATACCTAATTGATAAGGCTAAGATATCCTTTGAGTATCACCTAAATTAAGTGATTACTTCAACACCTATAGGAGCATGCAAATAGAGATAGTAGCTGTCGATCACTGATAGGACCACCCATTTGACCTCTAAACCCAAAATGTACAGAGATATATATTAATCTGTTTAGCTCCTCCCGCTCTGTAACGAACTGCTGGCAGATTACACTGCATGTTCATGTTAACAGATTCCCTTTAATAGCCACACAATTTTGTAGGTAAAACAAGAGTTTTACTCCCAAAACCACACAGCTATTAACAATCAATTTGAGAACCCAAAACAAATTAAATATCAGTGTAGTTTCTGGTATTGCGGCCACTGGACACATTCTACATCTGTCCATACACTCAAGCTATTATCTTGTCCATTTTTTAGTATTGTTTCAAGACAATAAGCAACAGCTAAGTCATAGTGGGAATTCTTTTGCACAAATCTTTTTATATGTCTATCTTAAATTGTGAGATATATTAAATATTGTGTGACACGCATTTCTCAAATAAGGCTGTGTTCTCATGCGTACTCATCCTTTCAGTCATAGAAGCCAAAGAATGAAAATAATAGAAATGCTGAATCCGGCACAAGACAAGCATGAACGGCAAGTCACGGATTCCATTGCTTATAATTGGGTCCATCGGGTTTCCGTCATGCCACCCCGCATAGCAGCATGCAGTATTTCATCTGGAATTTTGAGCTAGATCTGTGCCACAGATTGGAACAGAGCCTTAAAGGGGTTGTGTTTTAGCACAGTTTGTATCCCTCCGCCATTATTATTCAACTCTGAATCTAGATGGATTTTCCAGATTAACTTGGTTGCCCCTTCAGGCATGAATGAAGACTTATTGTTTACTGTTTTTCTTGTTATAATATTAATTACAGCTTTTTAGTCGTAGGTTATTATGTTGAAATTTCCTGGTCCTGAATGGCTATTCAGTTTTCTATAAGTGCTATCTGTATGGTCCCTTGACTTTGACCCTTCCACTGGGATTCTATCACCTGCTGCAGAAGCTTTTGAAGTAGATTCTCCCTTTTAACCCTTTCCAATCCAATTTGTATCCTGCTTTTCCTAGGGGGCTTACTCCTTTTTTCCATTATACAATGGCGCTATCTGCTGGCTAAAGCCAGTACTGCATGAGATGACACATTGGATAGGCTCCGACAGCAGAGAGGCTGGCAATATACAGTAAGAGAACCCCGACGGACGTCTTCCAACATCGAAGCTGTACAGCCTTAAATCATAATGTCTTAAGACGTCAGACAGTGGATTGGAAAGGGTTAAGTATTTAGTGCAACATTTTGGAACTTTAGCCCCTTTCCTTTAAATATTATTGCTTATTGGCCATGACATATTCTTTACTTCAAGGATTTATCTCTCATCAAGAGTAAATTCAGCATGTATAATGGATGTCTAAAATTTTGAAGTCATCCCACAGAGAATTGCTAGCAAAGGGCATTTACAACTTTGCTTTTTTGGATTTTTCCTTTATATTGTTTCTTATTTTTTAATTATTATATAAGTGTTTTTCTATTTGTATTGGGGGTATTGGTATAATTCATTATACTTGACTTGTAGTATGATTTGAAATAGCCTCTCAGAACTTCCTATTATATCCTTTTCAATACTTATTTGCGAATAATAACCCTGCATACTCATTTGTCATTAAATTGTGTGCAGTATATACACTATTTACCAAAGGCTTAGTGTTCACACAACTTCTCAACTCCCCTCTACCAATAATTAACTGTGTATGTGTTTACTGGAACTGTGCATATTATACAGTATATCGTTTACTCCACAGGCTGATATTTGTTGGCTGTGTGCACGCGCATAAAGAATGTGTGGAACTAGTTTCTATGCTGTATGTTTTTCTGGCACATGTGCATTCAATCTAATGATTGTGACCTCTGATATAATGATCTATAGCACATCTATAGTACATATGCCTTTTTAGTCATACGCATTATGAATATCTTGAATGATGTAGTGCTGATTAGAGATGAGCGAGCATACTCGCTAAGGGCAATTACTCGATCAAGCATTGCCCTTAGCGAGTACCTGCCCGCTCGGGAGCAAAGATTCGGCTGCCGGCGGCGGGCAGGGAGCTGCGGGGGAGGGCGGGGAGGAACAGAGGGGAGATCTCTCTCTCCCTCTCTCCCCCCTGCTCCCCCCTGTCACCTGCGCCGGCAGCCGAACCTTTTCTCCCGAGCGGGCAGGTACTCGCTAAGGGCAATGCTCGCTCGAGCAATTGTCCTTAGCAAGTATGCTCGCTCATCTCTAGTGCTGATAAATACGCTGCATGCTTTATGCTGTATTCACTAATAGCCCATACGCATGGTCAGCGCCGTCTTACTTAGTATAAGGTAGGTGTGGTCATTGGTAACTTCATTTATCATGCTTTTGAGCCAGATGCATGTCATGTAGCTCATCATTCCACACCTGTGTTTAGTACATCATCCATTTGGTTTGACCATTCACTGCTCCATGGGATTGCTTGTACTACTGCTTAAAGACACACATATAAGACTTTATTACTCCCCGGATGATGCTGCTATCATCAGCGATATGTGAACGGTACTTCCCATAGTATCTGTAAGCAATGGTGCTACCTTGGCTGGTGAAATCCTCCCTTCATGTTTGGGTAATAGCTTAGCCCATGTGGGACTGCTTTGCTTGAATGTAACTTTTTGCTATGAATGGTTTATTTTGTTCCATTTTTTACTTTAGGTTTCTGTGCAGTGAATATTTGAACTGCTTTAGAGATATACTCTATTTCGTAAGCAAATCTTTATTTATAACAGAGGAAGACAATCGTAACATTGTACAATAAGGTTAAAGCGTGTGGAGTACAGATATTTCGCAAAGTCGTAAAACGTGCAGGTCAACCAATGTAAAGAGGGAGGGAGGAGTAGTTTGCGCTATGGTGAGTTGACCCAACAAGATTGTATAATGTAGACAACGCAAAAATTACATAAGTCATAAAATAAACAGCAGAAACTATTTACATAGTTCCTTTGTGTGCTAGTAAGTTGAAATTAAGGCAACTCAAGATATGTATATAGGAAGTTACAAAATGAAACGTATTAACCTCCAAACTGCTGCGTCTGACCACAAACCCGGGTAAAATCAGAAGAAAGGACTGCTTCATTAAGGCGGTGGCTTAACAGTAGCATGGGAATTATGACTCTTAGATTGTTGGCATATACTCTATTTCAATGATTTATGTGCCATCCGCTATTCATTTACCACTGTTCATTTTAAGATTGGCTGATATGCGGCTATATTTACTGATGTTCCTAGTGATGTCTCCTTTGTCCCATTGGATTTCATACAGTGTTGCTCTTTTAATAAAGTTTGTCTATAAATTATTTGGAATTTGTATATTTCATACTGTGTCGCTATCTTCTTACGTTTCTAAATAGTGTTGGGCTCAGGTGTTGCACCTCTGTCTATTATTTAGTACTGCCTACACTCTTTTGCTTCTCATTTCTCAAGCTTGAATGTACAAACATACTAAGAACTAGCCACGTATTTTACTTTTATTTGCCATCACTGTGTGAACATTTGTTTCTTTACAATCCATTTATCACATTTTATTACAAGGAAATACAATATTTAACTGTAAGTTGCACATGCGGTCAAATAATACTTATGTACAAATTGATAATTACCCTACGTTTCTTGGCAGCTCCTTTTGCACAAGGGACGGCCTCACAGAGTCGACTTATTGCTTCCCTGTAGACAGTTATAGACAATATATTAGATACCTGAAATGTCTTACAAAATTATGTTGCTTAATGAGTTCTAGAGCTGACAGTGAAGGTAATCACTTGTTGCTAGGGCCTATCGCTTTTGAGATCTGATAGTCCTAAATGATGTGGTCTGTGGTTTAACAATGAAATTAAAAGCTGACTTGTATTTGTCATTAATAGCTGATGGGAAGGTCCTCAGAATCACTTGAGAACCCAACATACTCCAGTCCAACAATGATATTAAGGCCTCATGCACACGGGCACGCACAGATTCTGCAGTGGGATCCGCCAGTGCACGCAGACATGGGCATTAAAAGACATTTTCTTACCTGTCCAGATCCTGCACGGGTCTCCTCCGTCGCAACCGGATCTTCTTTCTTCAGCACGGCGGATGCGTCCGGGCACGCCGGCCAACGCCCCCGGAGCAGTGCTTTTTTTTTTTTAGACTCCTGCTTTCTAACGGATCCACGGCACGTCTGCAGTGTCAGCTGCGGGTGTGCCGCGGACCGGAAAGCTTCCATTGACTTTAATGGAAGCCATTCCTTCGGGATCCGCAGGAAAATAGAGCGTGCTGTGTTTTCTTCCCGCGTGTGCGATCCGTACGCCCGGAAAAAATCACATCCACATGCTTCTAGCTGCTCTGCGTGCGCCCAAATCAAGTGCAAATCAAATCCGCCCGTGTGCATGAGGCCTTACACTGAGTCCTCTTACAGCTATAATCCATCCCCTTCTGCTACCTCTACATTTTCAAGACTGTTCTGACTGTATGACTGTCAGGTCTCATTTATGGAGAGTGTATGGTGGGTAAAGAAATTCATGCATTTCTGTTTTACAGAGGCATAGGCACTCCAGGCCCTGCTAAGTGCTGCCTCCGTACAATACCTTTTTCTCCCACAGAAGCAGTGCTTTCATCAGAGAAACCTCAATAATGTGATGCCATTAAACATCTGAAGGGGCTGCAGGTGCGGAATATGACTTATGGAGAGGCTTTACATGAGTTCAGTTGAACAAACAATGCTTTACTGAATACACAATAAAGAATAATATGGCAATAACATATAACAGTATTATTTGGTTACAATGCAAACAGTTTACTCATGTTCAGTTCATGCTATAAGACAGCCGGTCCCTACAAATATGGTGTCCTTAATATTGTATGCTCAATATAGAATTATCACCATCAATAGATGGTTTTACCCAGGCCAGGGATAAATAGCTCCAAAAAGATATAGAAGTCTCCTCTGAAACAACGTAGTCTTGTAGGAACTTCGGTTAACTAGATTACTAAATTTGCTAACTGAAATATGCAGTCAGTGTCTCCTGAACACATGATGTGTCTGGGTGATGGTGCTCAGGGTTACACAATACTGAAACTTGAATATCCGGATATAGCCTGTCTGTCTATCTGTTCTCACTGGTGGTCCTTCTCACGATGACCTTTCAGCACTTGTAATCAGTAATTGCAGCTGATGTTTCCTTGAGTGATCAGCAGACCCCAGGAATCCAGGTTGCACTCTCTCTCTCTAGTATAGGAAATCTCTGCTCTCCAGTAGCAGTGGGACAGCTCACTTCTCACAAGGCTCACTGCAAAAATTGAGTCAACATGTAGCTCTAGGGAACAGCAGTTGTCTTTTATACCTAGCCCATCAGCGGCATGGGCAGCACACTCCTTGTTAATCCACAGCAGCAAAGTTAGTGTAAAACAAAACACAGTCATGTAACCTCTCTGAAGGAACATATATAAAGTTAAGCAGTAAAATACATAATTATATATGCATAGGCATTAGAGATGAGCGAACGTGCTCGGCCACGCCCCTTTTTCGCCCGAATACCGCGAATTCCGAGTACTTCCGTACTCGGGCGAAAAAATTCGGGGGGCGCCGTGGCGGCACGGGGGGTAGCAGTGGGAAGTGGAGGGGAGAGGGAGAGAGAGAGGGCTCCCCCCTGTTCCCCGCTGCTCCCCCCCGCACCGCCACGCCTCTCCCCACCCCCTGGCGCCCCCCGAATCTTTTCACCCGAGTACTGAAGTACTCGAAAATGGCGGTACTCGGGTGCGTAAGTACTCGAAACGAGTACGTTCGCTCATCTCTAATAGGCATTTAACCCCTTACACATCCACAATAGTTTTTGTTATGAATTCATAAGAAACTGTATGAAATCATAGGCATACAGAGGTGCAGTATAAGTCCTTAGACCCATTATTGATCTGTACAACACAGATCTCTAATGCAGCTGTGTGCATGAGGACGCCATGACCAACATTATTTCTCATCTCCCACTGAGGAGCAGATATTAGCATATTAACTGCTTTCTTGATACACTTTTACAACTGGATATAAATGTTTGTAAACCTACTGCCACGTGTATGACTGGTCAGCACTGTACAGAATTTCTGATAATGTACTTTACAAGGATTATCAGATACAGTTTTTAAGAACTATTCCAATAAATAAAAAGTCAGATCATATTTTTGGATTGGCTGTAATTGGCTGTTTGTACAATGAACTTTAAAAGGGTATTCGCAGAATTAACATTCATCATCTATCTTTTGGAAAGGTGATAAATGTCTCATCGCTGGGTGTCCCCACCAATCAAGAGAATGGTGGTCCTATGTACCCATTTGAATGGAGTTATGGCTGAGCATGTGTGCTGCCACTCCATGCAACTCCAAGGGACAGGCAGAGATACTGTAGCTTCGCAAGGTAGTTGGCTTTTCTTTGGCAGTTAGGTAGAACCCAATGGAGCAACAGTACACATGCTCGGCTACCACTGCATTTAAGCTTTTCCTTATTGCAGGCGGTGCAGTGAGGAGGAAATGGGACATGGGAGCCCCCTTCTCATGATCAGTAGGGTACCAACTGTGGGATCCCTACTGATAAGACATTTATCACCTATCTAGAAATAAGAAGTACTGGGAATGTTGGTTCTAGCATACCCCTTAAAATGTGTTTTTGAAAAAACCTAGGATATTATACAGTGCATCGGTAGTTGGCTTTGGAGAATAATGACTGAGACAGAAGATGCCCAACTGTTGTAGATACAGTTGGAATAGTTTGTTTCGACTGATAATGACTTAATCGCTATGGCCAGCTTTAGTCTTTGATGTGCTCTCACTATCATAGTTCGTGTTTTGTGGTAACACAATTGCATCATTGAGTTTACCGATCTTTGAACTGTATAAAGCATATTTTCTTCACTTTCAAAGTAGAGGTTGTAAATATACAAAAGCGACATAATACATACATTCTCACGATATGCAAGGGCATGTCCAACTTTACTGTCCCAGTCACAGCAAGTTAACTAACTAACACTTTTTTCTAGCACTTTTTCCCAGGCCTTAAGGCTGCAAGGAAAACTAATAATGAATTGGCTTCCCCAGTTTCCAGTTTAAGAGGGGGAATGGTGTGTGTCAATCCAGGAATGACTAACTGGATAATTCATGAACTAGATGGCTGTTACTGGAAAATCTTATTTTGTATTTTCCTGGATTATGGCTTTACATACATATCCAACTTTTATCTGTTTTTGCCCACTCAGTAATCACAATTACACTAGCCCTCTTTGTTCATTGTAACTTGGAGAACAGAGGGATGATATAAGAGGTAGAAAATTCTATTGGAAAAAAAATTGCTTTTAAGCAGAAAAAAGTACAGCTCGTCACTGAACAGAAAGCTTTATTGTTTGAGCAAAACGGAAACATCTTATGTGAACAAAGATAGTTATTCAGCAAAAATCTGTCCAACGTAAGATGCAGTATTACTAAAAAGACATTATTGTCTAGTTCTGAAAAGAGTATGGAGTAAATCGCGTCTCTGATCAAATTGCTTCAGTGCTTCAATTATTCTAGCCCGGTTCATGCACATGCAAAAGTGGTGTAAAATCTAGGAAAAACCACTATAAATTAAGCAATTTTTGGATCAGAAGAATATTTTGTAACTTGAAGGGGGTGAGTGATATGACTTCTCTATATCTCAAGTGATACTTTTAAATCACACAATGATGTTTTACATTCTAAAATATATTTTAAAAAAACACGATGTGAAAATACATTTATTTAAGTTCATAACATCTTTGCAGGGTTTAAAGAAATCTCCAGTAAGTTGGTACGCCCTATTAAGCTATAATGCTGGATGTCCCAGCATTATTATAAAGGGTTTTGTTCTGTATTGATTTGATGCAGTGTATGGATACGGATTTATCAAAAGTGTCCAAGCATACAACACATGAAAGCGGTGTTCCCCTATTGGCTTTCCCCCTATCAGTTGAGATGGGAAACCACTGCTATGGTTACTGACCACCCGGACAGAGCCTATGGAAAGAACCGAGCTCTTCAGCCAAGCATTGTTTTCATTGCTCTTAATGAAGTGAATAGGAGCTATGGAAACAGTATAGCATAGCGCTCTACTCTGTTTCCATAATTCCCCAACTTACAAAAACACTGTAATACACTGTGCTACTATATGCTATTTCCATAGCTCCAATTCATTTCAATGAGATCTATGGAAATAGCATTTGGCTCCGATAGGTTGGAGCAAAGCGCCAAGTTTTTCCATCTTGGCTACGAGTTTTCCCGTTTAATACTAATGGTGCACATGGCATAATGTGATTAGTACATTTAAAGCACATAATAAATTTGGCACACACAATGTACTCCCTTTTTATGCCGCATTTTGCTTCTCTTATCCCTGACATTGAGCTTTATGTTTAAAAATTAATAAAATGGATGAGATAACCATAGAGACCAGATTATAGCATTCATTCATACAGTGTATCTTAGGCTAGTTTTACACCATGATAAGCAATTATATTAGGCAGGACTTTTAAAAATGGTCTGTTCAACATATGCCTTAGGGCGCCCACCCACTGGCGTTTGCGATTTTCGTGCGTGAAAAACGCAGCGTTTTCCGCTGCGTTTTTTGCGGCTTTTTCGCGCCTTTTCCGTTAATTTCCATTGACATTCATGGGTGCATTAAGAGAAAAATAAGGACACATATGCAACTGACAGTTCCTATGTTAAAAATTGCAACGGACTGAAAAAAAAACGCAAGTGGACAGGAACACATTCAATTCTAATTGCTCTTGAGAAAAAACGCAAAACGCAAAGGAAAAAAAATCGCCAGTGGGTGGGAGCCCTTAGACATATATAACTGTATGCTTATGTAGTAAAAAGAAAACCTACAACACAAGATATACATTTTTTTGCATAAAATCACAACAAACTGTACTTTCAGTTGAGGTAAAATCGGAAGCACAAGCCCCAAGATGCATATTTTGCCCCATCCCACTACAAATATTCATATATCTGGGAAAGGATATCTATAAGACAACTTTTGTAACACTTGCAAATGTACAATTCAGGCAGCACAACTCCTACAGACAGTATATGTGGGTATACGTTCCTCTAGGGTTGACCACTACGCATACAATATTGTTCACACAGTGAGAGAGGTGGAACAGCACAGAGGATTGAAATACTTGAATACTTTTTATTGAATCCTTGTACATTATGATTCTATTCTTCTGTTTTTATTGTATTATTATATGAGCGTGTATTGATTTTATGTATGTTTCTACCCTTTTTAGCCTGACGAAGGGTAATCTTAACAGAATCATTGCAAACAGTTAAAAGTCTATACAACAGCATTACTTATTGATTTTCTTGATTCAGTAAAAAATTTTCAAGCATTTCAATCCTTTGTGCTGTTCCATCTCTGTAACTGTGTGAACTTTTATAACACAGCATGTTTATATACAGCTCTATATTTCATAGTACAGCTCTAAATAATACAATCACCAAATAAAAGGTGGATACTAGCTCTACGCAGTGAAAAATTTAAACTGTGTAGTTAAATCCAATGACTCAAATGATGTCTACTATGACTGTAGTCATCCACATTCTCTCTTCATCTCTATCCCAACCCAGACCGTCATGAAGGCTTCTTCCAGCCACAAATTGTCTCTGCACAAATTCTGTTCTTATTCCTAATGCTCCTTGCAGTGCTTCATATATGGTAAAATCTCCCTTCCACTTTGTGCCCTACACAGTACTCATTACCCTCAAATTCTCCCATTGCTCGCACCACAAAGTAAAATTCCCTCTTTTGTGCCCCTTTAGTAACAGTGCTTTCCATTGTATCACCACACAATAATACCTTCTCTGTACCCTCCTTTTGCACTTACACAAGTAATAATTCCCCCTTTGTGCCCTCATGCAGTAATAAAACCTCTTTTATAACTCCCACTTGTTTAGGGTACCAATTTGTATCCTAAAGTAATAATCCTCCTTTGTGCCCCTGAAAAGTAATAGTGCCCTCCAAAAGTAGTAATCGCATTTGTGTCCCCACAAAGTAATAGTGCCCTCTTTGTGCACTCAAATTAATAATGCCCCCTTTGTGCCCCATAGCAAAGGTGCCCTCACGTAATAAGAATGTTCCCTTTGTGCCCCTCTGCATCACCCACAAAATAATCATGCCTATCTTGTGCCTACAAAAATAATAAAACCTAATCTAATCCTATTCCCATGTCAAACCAAGCAGCTCATATCCCATGCAATGGGCTTGGCACAAGCAGAGCAATGACATTACTGCATCATCTTGACCTGTGCATGGTCCTGGTGTTACATGGTTTACAGCCCCCAAAAGTGCTATAGTGAATGAATGGAGCATGGAGCCAGATGCCCAATGCTAGTAATGACCTTGGGTATACCAGCCTGTTATAACCAGTTATATGCCAAATTAGCTTTTTTCAGCATATATGCCAAACGTGCCCCAGAGAAATGTTATGCGTAAGGGAAATAATTTGTTTCAGCAACTGATCCTCTTCTCCTGTATTAGTTTTTATACAATGTGGGCCACGGAAAAATAGTCTATCTTCAATCCTGGCAACACACTCTTTGGAGAAGGCCATAGCCCTTTCATTTTACCTCGGCAGTGCAAGAAATGAAAATTGTGGTCAGGAGTAGCTTTACATCAGGTGGCGCCCTGTGTGAAATTTTCTCTTGGCTCCCCCCTATCCTAAGTATAAAAAAAAACAAAAAGGAAAAACACCAAGTAAAACAAGCACTGAAAATTAACATGGTGCGTTCACACAGCAGAATTCACCACTAAATTTTCTGCATGAATTTCTGCAGTGGTTTATGGCATAAATCCACATATGGATTTAGCCTTGTCGATGAGCAAAATATGTACGCGGAATCTGTCACGTTTCCACGAGTTTCTGTGTCAAGAACTGGCATATCACTTTTTGATACGGAAAGGTGATTTTCCACGTCGCAATTCTGCATGCGGATTTTGCCTATTGACAAGGCGAAATCTATGTGTGATCCACGGCAGAAAGCTGTGCTTTTTTAGAGGCGAAATGCACGTGGAAAATTCTGTGGCAAATTTCACTATGTGAACATATTGATATGAGCCAAATTGGCTGTGGACAGTTTGCAGCAAACCCACAGCGCTAAATCTGTGTCAAAGCCTGCAACATTTGGAGGGAATTTGGTTGTGGAATCCAACTCTCATCTGAAGGGGAGAAATCCGCAGTGCAAATCCACTGCTATAATTGGCATGGTACGAATCCAAAATTTGATCCCCTGGTCAATTTCTGCACAGACATTGTAGTTAGAAATCATGGCCAAATCTGCACAATTTAAGGGTAGATTTGTCTACTGTGGATTTTCAGCATATTTGCTATGGGTTTTCCTCTGCCTGCAGCAGATATATGTTGTATGAAGGCAGCCTAAAGGCCCATTTAGACACAATGATTATTCCTCAAAAGCCATCTTTTGAGCGATAATTGTTGTGTCTAAATGTGCCCATCTTTCAGTTTTCTGCCGAATGACAGTTTTCAGTTCGGCTTGAAAACCATCGTTCAGCAGAACAGCTGATAAGCAGGACCGCACACTGTGTTCTGCCTAGGGACTGCTGAGAACAGCTGATTGCATTGTCTCAACTGTTCTCAGCTGTCAGCCCCGCCGAAAATCAACTTGGTGAATGTCCCAGCAAGTTGGTGTATCACGAACGATGTGTCGGCGAGTGCTCAAATCTCTGAACCTGAATGCATACCGAATAACATGTCCAGGGACAGAAGGAGCTTAGCATGTAAATTACTGTGCATGGCTGCTAGAGGACTTTTAGACCCATTGCTGTATATTATGACTGACGAAGCTTGGGTTCATATAACATGTAAATTCATAGAATATGAGGAACTGGTCTACTGAAAGTCCCCAATAGGCTCAAGACACAGCACTGGGCAACCAGAAAATTGCCATTTTGTGCACTGTCAAAAAAACACAAACTGTGCGCACAATTTTCTTCTGATCAACTGTGAAGATTGCAGTTTATCTGGACATATTTGAACAGTTTTACAGCCAATTAACTCCATTAAAAAAATGCATTTATTTTTCCAACTGGATGGGGCAACATGCCACACCTTTCTTGACTCAGTGACATGGCTTCATGAATTGTTTACGGAAGAGCAAACTGTGAGCATGGGGTTATTGCCACCACATTCCTTGGACTTGTCCACATGCAATTTTTATCTGGGGAAATATAAAGCAGAAAGTGCACACCAATAATCCACATACTCTGGATGAACTAAAGGTAGACATCACAAACACTATCTGCAGCATCACCATTGAAGAGCTGCAGGAAGTATCAGCCAACATGTTGCGATGTGCCCAGAGATGCATAGGTATGACCGGGAACCACTTCCAGCATCTGTTGTAACATAGTTAAATCAAGAAAGATTTGGAAAGAACAATCCACTTGCTCGTTCTTTCTGTCGCAGTTTTTGTCAGAGGTGGGCTACTTTTCCGTGGCAAACCCTGTATAATAGGGCCAGGACACCCAATACAGGTGGTGGTCTATCTGAAACCACATCTATTTTTTTTACTGTGTGCTGTGGGTGGGTGTTTCACACAAAGTTCCCTCTTCTAGAAACTTGAAGTATGAACCTCAGGTGTCACAAAGGGAAACTTTGAAACCAAATTAGACAAACAAATTACCCACATGTTTTCCATTATGTCGACACATATCTGAACCAAAACCAATACTGCAAATTACACAAGAGACTGAACAGCTTTTTTTCAGGTATATACAGCCAAGCACAGAATAAACTTCTGAAGGAGTCTCGGGTTCACATGAAAACCTTGTGACAGATCATTGGTTACATGAAAGAGATTACCAATTAGCTGAAATGCATTAAGGCAAATTTTCCGGGTCTGTCTTGTTTGTATGCATCAAACAATCTGCTCGTCTCGGTTACATAAACATAAAGACAGTCAACAGAATACCAAAAACCAGGACAGGCCATGTACAATCAAATTCTTAAAGAGAGTATTCACGCAAAACATAAGGATATGTTTGTAAAGAAATACCAGAAATCAGTATGAGCATAAACTTCAGTAAATAGATTTATTTAACTTATAGAGAAATGATAGTTTTGTGTTTTGTTACAATGGCCATAAGAGAATGTGCAGCCATATTGGTTGATATTTACTTTGTATATCCTAAATATACCCCTATCGATCCCTATGTGTTTAACCCATCTGTGTAAACAGATTCTGATCTGGAATTAACAGAAGGTGGATAATGCTCACTCTTACCCCTTAAAAGCATAACAGCTGAAAGCAGATCTAAGATGGGTGCATTGGTTACCTATATCATCTTTTGTCCTGCAAGGGCTCAATGATTAGGGTCTAGTAGGGCAAGACTGTTCATTTCAGCATTTAGAAGGCTTCAGCTGGATAATATTCCTAGGTGATACTACACAGCCTCGGGAGCTGGGTGAGATTGAACCTGCTTTCTCTTTAGTTTCTATTGATATGCATACTTGTGATTTCTTTGAGGGTGCATACATTGTAGGCAGGCAAACTTTTATTTTTATTTAACTTTATTTGTTTTCTATTTTGGAATTTGTTTCATTTTAGTTAAAGGAGTAAAAGTTTAGCTTTAGGGCTCCGCCAGCGGAATATTGCAGCGGAGTCTGCCACGGCGCCCCCCCTAAAACTGCCATACTTACCACTCCGGATCCTCCATACGTATCCTGCATGGAGGGCCAGTGCGCATCCGCAGTACAGCACATGACGCGGCGGCGGTGTCAGATGACGTGGCCGGCAGTGGGCGGGGCCGCGTATTCACGCGATACTTCCACTGTGCTACAGCAGAAGTATAGCATGACAGGTGGCTTTCATTGACTACAATGAAAGCCAGCCATGCATATTCCTGCGGCATTTAGAGCATGCCGTGGTTTATTTCATGCTGCAGAATTTCGCGGTGGAATTCCGCAGCGTGGACATTGAGCTATTAGTTTCAATAGAACCTAATAGCTGTAGGGCAATGCTGTGGATTTCCACCGCGTACAACGCGGTGAAAATCTATCTAGCCATGGGCATTAGCCCTTAATCAGTAACTAGGGGTGGTTTTACACCTGCATTGGAACCTTCAGTTAGAAAAATCACAGCATGCAGCGCTTTTTTTTCAGCTAAAAGTTGGGCAGCTAGGTGGACGGAAAATGAATGTAACTCATTATGGTCAATGGGGTCTGTTCGGCGCTGTTTGGTTCCGACCTAAGACAGAGCTGTTCAGCCACGGAGATTCCCCTTTCCTATTCCCCCGACGCAGATGTGAAACCACCCAAATCTCTTATGAATTGTATTCAGTTCATTCCTCTGTAATGTGGTACAAAGAAAGTTGCAATCAACTCCCATGAGACAGTGGTTTAAAGCAGTAATCTCCAATCTGTGGCTCTGGGTATATTGGGATTATACTAGTAGTATTTTTTGCAATGGGGTTCTTCATGGATGCCATTTACACAGGGGTGCATAGATTCAATCATATATTGCTTATTTGCTTTGTACATCTGCCATGTTTATTCACCTTGTAGACATCTCTATTATAAATATATTGAGCTAGTCTTCGTGTTTGTTTTATGCACCATAGGGCTGTTTTGTATGTGCTTTGTTCTGAGTGGTCGGGCTGTTTATGAAATCAGTATGTCTTTTGTGATACCTGGTGTACAGGTACCCATAGGTATACACCACTTTTCGGGGGAGAAGGAAAGAAGGGTAGGATTTGTATTCTTCCAGCATCAGAAACCAATGGAAAATAGAATAATAAGAAAACTATGGCAATATTACCATCTTTGTTTACTAAGAGAGAATGAGTATGTGACAATGATGAAGTAATCACTAGTGATAAGTTTTAATTGCTAAGAATCCATTTTACCTTGTGACTTGTGTTCTTGTGCCAAAATCAAGGGACCTCATGGACTGCAACACTTCAATACAACCCATGTACTGCAAAACAAAGACAGAGTATTTGAATCTACAGTCATTTATGTCATTCTAACAGGATTCATACATTTTCAAGTGCATTGAGTAATTGGGCAATACATTTTTATGAATGCAAAAAAATTAGCAAGTGTTTAACTGTAGCCATTTGTTTAAGCAAATATCTTTACTCCCACTCAGCTTTACTTTAAAAGGGATTTTTTCACCAGCCTTAGGGCGCCCACCCACTGGCGTTTTTTTTCCCTGCGAAATTCGCAGGTTTTTTTTTCTCTGCAGTGGTCTATGGGACTTGTAATATTAAAATCGCGATCGCGCAAAATCGCAATTTACCGCGAAATCGCGATTTTGCGCGATCGCGATTTTAACATTACAAGTCCCATAGACCCCTGCAGAGAAGAAAATGCTGCGAATTTCGCAGGGAAAAAAAACGCCAGTGGGTGGGCGCCCTTAGGGTGCATTCAGACAACTGTATATCGGCTGGGTTTTCACGCCCAGCCGATATACGGCGTCTCTCTCTGCAGAGGGAGGAGGCTGGAAGAGCCAGGAGCAGTGCACTGAGCTCCCACCCCCTCTCTGCCTCCTCTCCACCCCCCTGCACTATTTTCAATTAGGAGAGGCGTGACGTGTTTGGTATCGCTGCGTCCGTAAAAGTCCATTCTATCAAAGTAATGCATTATTGATCCCGCACGGCGAACGTGGTCCGAAAAAAAAATAAAGAATGCCAGAAATGCAGTTTTTTGGTCACCCTATCTCTGAGAAAAAATTTAATAAAAAGCGATCAAAAAGTCAATTGTATACAACAATGGTACCTACGGAAACGATAGGATGTATTGCACAAAATGAGCCCTAACATAACTATGTCGACAGAAAAATAAAAAAGTTATTGTGTGCAGAAAATGGACACAAAATAGAATAAAGTTATCAGGTCATTTTTGTTGCAGTTTGTGTGCCGTAGAAACAGGACTCATCGAAAGATGGTGGAATGTAGTTTTTTTTCCATTTCTCTCCACTTAGAATTTCTTAAAAGTTTTTCAGTACATTATATGGAGCTAAGATTTTTTAAAAGTGAGGAGGAAAAAACGAAAATGGAAAAAAGCAAAAAAGTTCTGTCACTAAGGGGTTAATCGCTCCTGTGAATACACCCATATACTTATTTGTATTTTGCAGCAACACTACTCATATAAACAGAAGACTTAATGTAGTCAAGTATGTGTAGTAGAGTAACACAATGCAATATTGATTCTGAGTTCAATTCTTATATGCAATACTGTGTAAAAGTTTTAGGAAGGTGTGAAGTGAAAAAAATGCTGTAAAGTAAAAATGCTTTTGAAGATAGAAGTGTTAATAGTTCACGTTTGTCAATTAACAAAATGCAAAGTGCATGAAAAAAAGAGAAATCTAAATCAAATCATTATTTGGTGTGCCCACCTTTTGCCTTTAACACAGCATCAATTCTTCTAGGTACACTTGAACAAATTCAGGGGGTTTGTAGGCTTATAGTCAGGTGTATGAGTAATCAATTGTACCAAACAGGTGATAATGATCATCATTTTCATATGTAGGTTGAAATACAGACATTAACTGAAACAGAAACAACTGTGTAGGAGGCTTACAAATGTGTGAGGAAAAGCAAAAATCTGCTACAAAGGTGAGGTTGTGGAAGATAGTTTCATGGCACAGGTCATACACCATGGCAAGACTGAGAATGACAACAAGACATAAGGTAGGTAAACTGCATCAGCAAGGTCTCTCCCAAGCAAAGATTTCAAAGCAGACTGGGATTTCAAGATGTGTTGTTCAAGATCTTTTGAAAAAGCACAAAAAAACAGGCAATATTGAGGACCATAGATGTGGTTGTCGGCCAAGAAAACTTAATGCAGCAGATGAAAGACACATCATGCTTACTTCCCTTCAAAATCCTAAAATGCCATCAGCTCAGAACTGTCAGAAACCAGTAGTACCCAGATAGTCTGCAGGCAACAGTGAAGCTTGGTGGAGCTTCCCTGCACATTTGGGGCTGCATTTTAGCAAATGGGGTTGAGGATTTGGTCAGGATTAATGCCGAGAAATACAGGCAGATAGTTATCCATCATGCAATATCATCAGGGAGGCGTCTGATAGGCTCCAAATGTATTCTGCAGCAAGATAACACCAAGCATACAGACAATGTCATGAAGAACTATCTTCTATCTAAAAAAGAACAAAGAGTCCTGCATATGGTATTCACAGAGTCCTGATCTCAACATGATCAAGTCTGTCTGGGATTACATGAAGAAACAGAAGACTACATTTATGGAAGATCTGTGGTTTGTTCTTCAAGATGTTTGGAACAACTTCCCTGCTAAGTTTCTTCAAAAACTGTATGCAAGAGTACCTTGAAGAATTGATGCTGTTTTAAAGGCAAAGGGTGGTCACTAGAGATGAGAGAGTATACTCGCTAAGGCACATTACTCGAGCGAGTAGTGCCTTAGCCGAGTATCTCCCCGCTTGTCTCTAAAGATTTGGCTGCCGGCACGGGTGACACGTGAGTTGTGGCGGTGAGCAGGGGGAGCGGGGGGAGAGAGGGAGAGAGAGATCTCCCCTCCGTTCCTCCATGCTCTCCCCTGCCGCTCCCCGCCCCCCCGCCGGCCCCCGAATCTTTAGGCCTCCCTCACACAGGGCGTTTTCAGCAGCGTTTTCAGCCCTGTGCTAAACGCTGTACAAGGCTCCCATTCATTTCAATGGGGCTGCTCACACAGGGCTGAAAACGCTGCTTTGAAAAACGCTGGGTTTTAAAAAGCGCTGCATGTTCTATTCTTGGGCGTTTTCAGCTGAGTCTCCCATTGAAATGAATGGGCAGCCTCTTCAGCTGGGCTGAAAAGGCGGCTGAAAGCTCAGCTGAAAAGGCAGCTGAAAACACAGCTGAAAAGGCAGCGTTTTGCAAACGCCCTGTGTGAGGGAGGCCTTAGAGACGAGCGGGGAGATACTCGGCTAAGGCACTACTCGCTTGAGTAATGTGCCTTAGCGAGTATACTCGCTCATCTCTAGTGGTCACACTAAATATTGATGTGATTTAGATTTCTCTTTTGTTCATTCACTTTGCATTTTGTTAATTGACAAAATTAAACTATTAAAATGTCAATTTTTAAAAACATTCTTACATTGCAACATTTTTCCACACCTGCCTAAAATGTTTGCACAGTACTGTATATACAAAGTATATACAGGTTTTATGAGAACATGTCTAATAGCTTACAGCAAGGCTGTCAAACTCATTTTCACTCAGGGCCACATGAGCCTTATGGCTGCCTTCAAAGGGCCGATAGTAATTGTCTAGTAAGGGCTTGTTCGCATGAGTGTATTTGTGCAGCATATTAGGTGTGCAACTTTTGCGCACATAATACGAAGTGAATAGACCCCATTGATTGCAATGGGTTTGTTTACTTGAGCGTTTTTTTTTCACACGACGTGCGATAACGCGAAAAATACACGGCATGACCTATTTTGGTGCATATTACGTACCGCAATAGGCCATTAAGCGAATGGGCAGATGGAAATACACAGTGAATACACAGGAAACCCGCGTATTCAGTGGATATTTGCGCATCATTTCAATGGGCTAGTCTGCATTCTTTTTTGCATACGCAAATGCATAGTGTATTTGCACGCATAAAAGCACGCTGGAGTACCCAAAAAATGTGGATGTAAGTGCATTTCAGTCACACAAATACACCGCTTATTTGTATGACGAAAATGCACTTATGCCCATGTGAATGAGCCCTAATAGTAACCCCCATAGTGACCACAGTACTAACAGTGACCCCCATAGTGGCCCCAGTAGTAATAGTGATCCCTATAGAGGCACTAGTAGTAATAGTGTTCCACATGGAAGTCCCAATAGTAACAGCAACCTCCCTATTGGCCTCTGCCCGGGCAGCATCCCTACAGGCCTTCCGATCACCCAGCCTGCAGCTCTGGTCCAGCAGTGGCAGCCACTGCTGAGTCTGTGACTGCTGATCGCTCACCGTGGCGTATGCACAGAGTACAGGACGGCACACATAGACATTGGGGGGGAAGAGGTCACAGACTGCAATGTTGCCCCCGGACAGCAGCTGCAGTAGAATTACTGTTATGTTTGATCCACGGCCGGTGGGCCACATAAAATGAGGCAGCGGGCTGGATTCAGCTTTGCTGGGATTTGTAGTTACACAGATTGCCTGCACTGCTCAACCAGAGATTCTGCAAGTCCTGCACAGATCTTCATTATGTATTCTGGCTATGTTGCATGCAAGGATGCTCTCAGCCAGCACCTCTCCCCTGTCATTGATAAAATGAAATATTCAGTGGAGTAGGTGAGTCATGCGCTGAGATCATATGATGATGAGTAAGTGTTCACTTGCCTCTGTGGCTTGTGCGTGGGAAGCTACTCTAAACTAAGAAGAGAAAATCAATATCGGAATTACTCAGAGGAGAATACAGGCCGATGTTATCTTTTATTTACAGATGGAGCGTTGTGCCTGGAATTGAAATACAGATCCTTTTAATTCTCAAGTAATTGAAGGGCTTGAGACCAATATAAAAAATGTTTAATAAAATGGTAATTCGGGACATAGAAAACCCTCCCACATCTCACGGGGTTTCTCTAAGGAATAGACTGATGAATATACACAAAAACACTTTTCAAATTGATTTTTCTTTTAGGCACTTAGATTTCAGTCCAATGCGCAGTTTGCAGTGCTGCTTTTTATGCTTTGTTCGCTTTGTCTCCTAAATACATTGTAAAAGAAGAAAACTGATACCATCTTAAGGGGACATACACCAGACTATTGCACGTCTGTAAAATGTCCGAGTTGTATGAAGCCATAATAGTGTGCCCACAGACTTCTATGGTGGCCAACTGATCCCATGCACGCCTTTGTATTCATAAAAGGGAACAGGTCTGATTCACACGATATTAGGTCAGATCCATGTCAGATTTTTTACAACATGGACCTGGCCCTTAATCCTTGGCAGAAATCCAAGGTTGAACCTCAAGAGTTCTGTTGCGGATATTCATGAGGATCTACACGTGAATTGTATCCCCAGTGTTTCTGGTGGCGCAATGCACCACACAGCTCTGCTACATGCACGTCACACACAGCTGTGCTACATACACAAACACACACACAGCTCTGGTATATGCACGTCACATGCACACAGCTCTGGTACATGTACATCATATATAGATCTACTACATACATTCTTCATCCCATACAAAAGGGATCGCAACCAGCACAGCAGAGTCCTGCACGCACTGATTACCCCCACAAAGGTAATTACATGCTCTGCCCCTGATTACATGATGATGACATCATCACGGGTCCTGTAAGCACACAGCAGCTGTTCGGCTCTGCAGGTTTTTAATAAAGTGAAGGACCTGTGATGACATCACCGTCATGTGATCAGGGGCGGAACTCAAAGCCCAGGTGACTGATCCCATGACAGTCACTGACTTACACACAGGTGGTTGTTAGTATTCCATAGCAACTGAAGAGGCCGTGGGGGATGTAGTCTGCCCGTAATCTACACAGGGATGAAGGCCCTGTGATGATGCCACCGTCATGTGATCAGGGGCGGAGCATGTAACTTACTCAGTTATGGACACAGATCCCAGGTGACTAATCACATGACTGTTACATCATCACAGGTCCTGTAAGCACACGGCTGATGTCAGGCTCTGCGTTTTTTTATGTTTTAGGACCTTTCATGATGTCACTGTCATGTGATCAGGGGCGGAGCATGTTACTCACGAACAGGTGGTCGGTAGTATTTTGACAATTGTGTGGATTTGGGTGCAGAGTCAAATTCTGCTCTGTGAATGAGGCCATACAAAATGTTTATTTTGTTGGATTCATATGGAAAATGAATTCATTGTGGAATGTTCTATCAAATGTGCTACTTCTAAGGTATAATATAAATATCTCCACAATATGATGGCAAACAAAGGCACCATATGACAGCTTATGGACTGTCTACAACTTTGCAGTAAGGAGCCACAGAGACTTGGTGTACCTCCATAAAGGATCTGTGCGCAGCATTGCTGTGTGCATGAGGTCTAGCCTCAATATCTCATCCAGTACCTTAAACTGATGATACCCTATATGATATATGGAGAATTCCACCTTTATCTTCCCATTAACTTTTTAGAATCTTGCATCAGTGGAGATCCAGAGAATTTCAAACCATGATCAACTGTTCTATTAGTCTATTAGCAAGCTATAGATCAAGAGTATCAAACTCTGGCCCACGGTGTAGTTATATTTGGCCTGTGACAGATCGTACTGTACTTGCGGGAGGAGGCCTAATACTACAAATCCCCAAATGCTCTGCTGGTGCGTTGGCACGACAATCAGTATCCACAAGCGCCCCCTTCTCTGATGAGATTCATTACTGCTTCTGTCACTCATACTACCAGTCACATAAGGCCACCCCTCCCAAAAATGGCCAAACCAAAGGTGTAAAACAGACACTTTCTAGAAAAGTGGGAAACAGAATATCTGTTCACAATTATAAAGGACAAACCTGTTTGTGTTGTGTGCGGAGCCAATGTAGCTGTAACCAAAGAATATAACATAAGAAGACATTGTGAAACGAAACACCATGACAAGTACAGGGACCGGGACATGGAGCAAAAGCACCACAAAGTAGAAGAGATGAAAAGAAGTTTGGTTTCACAACAGGCTATGTTCACAAAACCCATATCACAAGGTGAGACTGCTGTAAAGGCTAGTTTTATTGTGGCAGCAGAGATGGCAAAACCATCCCGGCTCTTTAATGAGGAAGAGTTTGTCAAAAAGTGGATGATCGCTCAAACCCAATTGTAAATGTTCAAGATACCTTTGAAGTTTAAGGTTATAAACTTTCCCATTGTCCCTATCCTTTCCCCCTCCCCCCCTCCCTACTTTTCCTCCCCTCCCTACTTTTCCTCCCCATAAAAGATGTTATATGCAATGATCTAGTACTATTAACAAATCTAATGCATGTTAATCTCAATGCTGTATATCTTGAAAATGCTAATAAAAATTCAATGTTTAAAAAAAAAAAGTGGATGATCAAAGTTTGCAACGTTGTGTGCTCAGATACAAGACAAGGAATTTTAAATGTGAAACGCAGTAGCTGATCATGCGTGTGATCTTGCTATAAATCTACATAAATAGCTGGTGGAAAAGATTTAATTGCATTCTCCCTTGCTGTGGATGAGAGCAGCGACACGTGATGCTGCCCAGTTGTCAGTCTGCATCTGTGAAGTGGACTCAAATCTATGCATTGCAGAGGAACTTTTGGGATAAAAGTTAATACATGGCAGAACCACGGCAAAATAAATCTTGAAGAGTTTTCCAAATGTGTAACTCAAATGAGGCTACCTTGGGATAAACTTGTGAGTCTAACAACAGATGGTGCGCCCGTGATGTGCGATTAAGAGAGTGGATTGGTGGCCGGGATTCGGGAGAAGATGGGGGAAGAGAACTGTGCAGATGAGCTAACTGTTAATCAATGCATCAGGAATGGTTGGGTGGCAAAGCCCTGAATATAGTATGGAACATGTTATGAGCACCATAACACGAGTAGTTAACTTCATAAGAGCTAAACATGGTTTGACTCACCACCAGTCCAAATCTTTTCTGGAGGAGTGTTTGGAATACGCAGAAGTGCCATATCACACAGAGGTGAGATGGTTAAGCAGAGAAAAAGTACTGAGTAGATGTTTCGAGCTGCGTGAGGAAATTATTTCAGTTTCTAGAACGCAAAGGGAAAGACACAGCAGAGCTCTGGAATGAAGAGTTTCTGTCTGAGCTGGCATTTCTCTGTGACTTCACGAGCCATCTCTATATGCTGATCCGGCATCTTCAGGGGTTGGGGCGCTTTATCACAGAAATGTACGCCGCAGTTGGAGCTTTTAAAAACAACATTGTGCCTATGGGAGACTCGGGTGCTGCAAGAAAACCTGGGCCATTTTCCTTGCTACCAAACCATAAAAACGCAGTTCTCTACTGCTGTGTTCTCAAGTGCACAGTTTGCTGAAAAACCCAGCATACTCAGCACCAAGTTTAACCGGCAATTTGCTAACTTTGATGCCCAGAAATGTAGGTTTCAACTACATAGTAATCTGTTTGCAGTTGACGTGAAAAGCGCACCAACTAACTTCCTAATGGAGCTGATTGAACTTCAGTGTAGTGACATGATGAACCCAAAGCATGACACTATGGGCGCTGCAGAGTTTCCATGTTAGATGCCCGACGCAATGCCCCAGCTCTGTACCCAAGCTGCTCAAATGTGGTCTATGTTCGGGAGCAAATATCTGTGTGATCAACTATTGTCCTTGATGAAGATAAACATCACACAGGAGTCGTCTCAGATGAACACCTTCACTCAATCCTGAGGATTTTCTCAGCTGAGAGCCTAACCCCAACCATTAATGAACTAGCATCCAGGAAGAGATGCCAGGTATCTGGCTTTGACTAGTGTGCAGCAGAGTAGATCAGAGTGTAGCAAACTGAGCTTGAATTAATGTTTTTTAATGCACTTCTCCCTGCTACTCCAAAGCATGGACTTGAATGGTTGAATTTTCATTGAAGGAATTATTGTTAGCCTGTTCCAAAATTAAAGGTTCATCACTCTATCTGATGAAAAGGAAGAACTTTCTCAATTGTACAATTTTTTAAATAAATATCAAGGTTGGCCCGCGAATTTGTCCAGGTTTTTAATTTTGGCTCACTAGTCACTATGTATTTGAGTTGGACACCTGTGCTATAGATTGCTTTCTCATATATGTCGTAACCTGTAGTAATATGTTTTCTTCATAACTATAATCTGTTTTACCCTTATTACCACCAATGCAGTTCTCTACAGCTTTTCTTCAATTTCTCCATTAAGTAATACTTCTAATATTTAAAAATTCTATAATGATGGGGCTCAGTTTCACAGGACTGGCACATAGTAAATGTGGTGCTATTATTCAAAAAGAGGTCAAAAAGTGAACCCAGAAACTACAGGCCGGCAAGTCTAACATCTATTGTGGGTAAAATATTTTAAGGTTTTTTTAATAGATGTTATCCTGGAGTCCCTCAATAAAAATAATAAAAAATAAGTTCATAGCATCAGCAAGGATTTATGAGAAATACTTATGAGGGATTGATCATGTCAAACTAATCTGTTCAGGTTCTATGAGGAGGTAAGTTCTAGGCTGGATCAGGGTGAGGCTCTATACATACGGCCACCGACATGGTACTCAGTGAGAAATCGTTCACTTGGTGCAGTCCCTTAGTTTTCAGCAGAACTAAAAGTCAACTATTGGTCTGTGTAAACAGGAGCCGTGCAGTGTTTGAGTGACTTATGTTTACTGTGAATGGAGGCAGCTGGCCAGAATGATCCCTAGCTGCTGTGCTTCCATTCATCCAGTGTAAGAGGAAGGTTCTCACATGAATAGATTTTCATGTCGGAACCCGCAATCACTGTCTACGCAAAATATCCGTGGTAAAACACGGGCATTGAAAGGCGCGTATTTTCGATTTTTCATTCACACTTGTGGGTACAAATTGCGTATTTCACAAGCAGAAGAAAATTTGTGCCATGCTCTATTTTAGCCCAGATTCCACATTGACGGCCCCCATTGAAATCAACATTTAACATTGTGTGTGAGCGGCGGAAACTTTTGCAACTTCAAAGAAAAAGCTGGAATGGAGGGGAGAGACAGAGATCATTTTTCCGCGCGGACGATACGCTGTGCACAGCGCACATCCGCGTGGAAAAACTCTTGCATCCACAATCTTCCATGATCACTTGCTATTACTTTCCCCAAATGATCGCAGGCCTTCTACTGTGGAAATCTGCATGCGGAATCCGACCCATGTTAGCCCAGCCTAAATGGACCTAAGGAGTAACCTTGTTTTTCCAAGAATCAGTCATTCAAGCCCAAATCAGCCTTGAGATTACCCAAAAGTACCAAGAATGATAAGGTTTCAGTAGCTACATTATTGCTAGATTTACAATTTGGATTTGTCAAGCGAAGTGCTATAATCCATGTATCATTGATGATAAATCATTTTGTCATGCTTCAGTTGTTCAATGAACCAGCTGACCTGTAAAATCTTTCCCTTTACTAGATGTCCCGGACTTGTAATAAGGGCACATTTACATGCAGGAGTTATGCTGTATTCTCGCATGCGATAATGTACTATAGTAGTTAGATAAAGCAGGTCTGAAGCCGCTGATATGTAAGATTAAAACTGTAAGGGAAAAAATGGGCCTCTACCAGAATTTAAAGAAAACTAAGATTATGACAATTGCAAAAAATGGCCAAATTTAAATAAAAAATCAACAATGAGGCCGTAGCATGCATGTAAGACTTCATCATCCTTGGCTCAAAAATTGACCAGGCTGGAGAATCTATGCCAGAGATAAGATGTAGGATAGCATTAGGGTGAAGTAGGGATATCGGCATAGCAACTAAACGCAGGATAGTGCAAACCACCGCTTTCCTCATAGCCACGTATGGATGTGAAGGCTGGACTGCGCAAAAAGCTGATAGGAGGATTGATGCGTTTGGCGAAAGCTGCTGTGTATACTATGGACAGCAAAAGTAACACACAGAGAAGTCCTGAATCGTATAAGTCTCGATATATATATATCATTGGGAAGGGAAGATGACCGGACTCAGGCTCACATATTTTGGCCATGTAATGCGAGCAGAGTCGCTAGAAAAATCTATAATGCTTGGACAGATCAGTGGCAGGAGAAGACCTTGCTTTAATTTGAAATTGCTCCTGGCTGTAAATGACAACGGCTATGTATGCAGTTCAGTGATATAAAAGTGTAAGTCCAACAAACATGACATTGGGAAACTGAGTCATGATCAGAACCAAACATTCGTAAATATCCATATGAAACAGATTGTCATAGGTCTCTTTATTGTAAATGGAAGTCATGATGATACTAGTGTGAACAGAGCCTTAAGGCTTTTCTGTCCTAGTGCTGTGTGTGTATTTCACGGATACTACTAGGACCCATTAAAGTGAATTAGGTGAGCTGGTTTTTTTTTTTACACGGACCAGAATCGCGTATATGCAGTGTTCACTGCCCTCGGGGATCAGACAACATATGGACATGTATCCATGTACTGTCCGATGCGAGTTTTCCCAGATGAAATCCTGGATGCAACTCACACTCAACCATCTGAATACGGCCTTAGGGTGCTCTCACATGCATCAGCTTTTTCTGCATGGAAGCACCCACATCTAACATTTGGATTTTAGTATGAACTTACATCTAAAGGTGCAGATTTGCAGTAGTGATTTCACCATTGCAAATCCGCAATGATTCTGCTGCAAAACCGCACCAAAATTTGGGGGCAGAATGTTTCCACTCTGAAAAACATATGTAAAAGCATCCTTAGGGCTCATACACACACGGGTGTAATACGCATCACTGAATCACCATAGACTTCCATTGAAGCTTTCAGACCTGCATCTTTTGTATCACGGACCAAAATAGCCCATGCAAGTCTTTGGAGGCATTAAAAAGACAGTGAATATGCATGATACATGCGTATTTACGCAAGAAGGAAGAAAAGAAATCTCTTTCACCTTCCTGCATCGTGGATAAATACGCAATACTCACTGCGTATTTACATGCTCAAAACGCATACACAACGCCCCTGTGAGTGAGCCCTTACACTGCATTTTATTTTATAATTGTGTATAACTTTGCAGGTGTTCTACTTTTACTGCAATGACAAATATTTATGGAGCCCATTTCTTACCACTTCCTCACTCAGAGCACAAATATTGTAGCACTGACTATTGCGCTAGTCTGTACACGCCATGTGCGTTACGTTACTAGAACACAGCAGCCATGTATTTTCTGATTAATTTCATAATGAAATGGACAAGTACACGGCTACACTAGACAGAGCTAGGAAAGAAAATATCTGAATCACTGATGAGATTGAACCACGCATGAGTCACTCATGATAATTCAACTTCCGACAAGGTCGGTCTGTTTTTTATTTAATGGTAAAGATAAGTGCCAGGAAGATCTGGTATCCATACAGTGTCTTAGTGACTCATGCTTCCTCCACACTGTAATATGCAGCAGTTCGTCCTGTGTTAAATCCGTTGACTAATTCACTTAGACATACTGTTGGTCTGAATAATGCAGTCTAGAAATGAGAGGGAAATAAAGAATCTATGGCAAAATCTACAGCAGATTCAGTTTAGTAGGACTAGAATCATAAAGTGAGGGCGATGAAGTTGATCGATGGATTGATCGTGTTCAGAGGACAACCTGAAAGTTAAAGGGAACCTGTCACCTGCTACGAGCACCATAATTTAAGTTATGGTACTCATGCCGCAGGTTCCCAGGAACCCGGGTAGTATATCTTATACTTACCAGCTTCCCCATGCCTGCAATGTCAGCCTTGAAGGATGGCCATGCATCAGTCTCAAAGCTCCAGGTTGTGCGTACGCACGCCTACTGATCTCTATTAAGCTTAATTAGTTAATTGGTTTAACCCTTTCCAATCTACTGTCTTTCTACATTCCGATTGAAGCTTGTACAGCTCCAATGTCAGAAGATGTCCGACAGGGTATTCTTACCATCTGTTGCCAGCCGCTTCACTGTCAGTGCCTCTCTGGTGTGCACACACACTGGCCTTAGCCAGCAGATGGCACCGTTGTATAACAGCAAAAAGAGGAAGTTTTCTAGGAAACCCTAAATCCAAAATTGGATTGGAAAGGGTTAATGTGTGCTATTTTCATGTGCAATACGCACGAAAAGAGAACATGTTGTGTATTTTTTGTGCAAACGAAATGTAGGCGCAAAATACACTCATGTGAACAAACCCATCAAAATAAATGGGTTCTAATCACATACATTTTGCACACATAATATGCAGCACAAATGTGTTAGTGTGAATAAGCCCTGAGGCTTGTGTTTGAGTCATGTTGCACACTACGGTCACATGTGGGATATCTATAAAATCTGCACATTTAGGGTAATAAGTATTGAGTTTTGTTTATCTGATAACTTCTGTTGTGTTACAGGAAAATAACTATTAAAATCAAAAATCTGCAAGGAAAAATGAAATTTTCAAATTTATCTTCCGCTTTACTTTAGTTCCTGTGAAACACTCAGAGAGTTAACTAAACTTGCAAATGCATTTGGAAACTTTGAGCGGTGCAGGTTGTTAAATGGGATGATTTATGGGGATTTTTAATTTATAGGTCTCTTAAAGTAACTTCAGAACTAAATTGTTCCCTTAAAAAATTAATGGTAGTCAGAATAGTCCCTGGATCAACACTCTTCAGAGAAAAGTTCTTTCCTGACTCCGAATCTGGCTGTCAGAAGATGCCCAGATCAACAACCCTTTTGGCTATTTAATGTCTATATCCTGTAATATCATAGTGGTCTAAAAAGACATCTAGTCCCCTCTTAAACTCTTCTATCAAATTTTGCCATCACCACGTCCTCAGGCAGAGAGTTCCACATTCTCACTGCTCTTACAGTAAAGAACCCCTTCTATGTTGGTGATGAAACCCTGCTTTCTTCTAGATGCAGAGGATGCGCTCTTGTTATCGTCGCAGTCCTGGATATAAACAGACCATGGGAGAGAACCTTGTATTGTCCCCTCATGTATTTACACAAGGTTATTTGTTCGCCCCTTAGACGTCTTTTTTCTAGGGTGAATAATCCCAATTTTGATAGCCTTTCTGGGTATTCTAATCCTTCCATTCCGTTTATTAATTTAGATTTTGGATATTTGCATTAAAATGATAAAAACTGCCCCTTTACTTACACACTTTCTGTTGTCCAAAGTAAATAAAAGGATGCTTTCAAAGTGATACTAACATACAGCACACATATGGTAAATCTGTCTTAGGCTAGTTTCACGCGGACGATCGAGATTTTGTTGTGAGAAAATTGCGGCAAAATTGTATATTTATTCTCGCGATTTTTGAGCGTCGGCGCTGCTTTTTCTCACAAAATCATTGCTGCCACTCGCGATTTTCTCACGCATTTTTATCGTGCGATTTTCCCGCGATTTTTTGTGAAAGTCAATAGGACTTTCTAATGTTAAAATCACATTGCATCGCAATGCAAGTTTGTTGCGTTGCGATGCGATAAAAAGGAAGCTCCATAGGGAAACATGGGGGATAAAAAATGGGGTGATTTATGGGGATTTCTAATTTATAGGTCTCTTACAGTAACTGCGGAACTAAATTGTTCCCTTAAAAATTGATTTTCGATATTTGCATTAAAATGTTAAAAAACTGCCCCTTTACTTACACATTTTCTGTTGTCCAATACCAAAAACAAAATCAAAATTGCTGGGCTTTGCCAACAGCATGTGTGAGAGTGGCCTCAGTCTGAGATTGTTCAATGGCGCTTCCTCAGTCCTTCTTAAACGTACCTTCAGGGGGAGCTTGAGTTAACTGAAATGTGCTTTCTGTCTGAAGCAATGTCTGTCTGTCTAGAAAAGAAATAAACGGCAAGTGACATACTGTCCCCTTGCAAAGTTAAAATTTATGGTGTTTTGCATTGTAGCATACTGTATGTCAATGTGAATCATGGAATGGTAGAGTTGGAAGGGACCTCCAGGGTCATCGGGTCCAACCCCCTGCTCAGTGCAGGATTCACTAAATCATCCCAGACAGATATTTGTCCAGCCTTTGTTTGAACATTTCCATTGAAGGAGAACTCTCCACCTCCCGTGGTAACCTGCTCCACTCATTGATCACCCTCACTGTCAGAAAGCTTTTTCTAATATCTAATCTGTGTCTCCTCCCTTTCAATTTCATCCCATTGCTTCTAGTCATTTCTTGTGCAAATGAGAATAGGGATGATCCCTCTGCAGTGTGACAGCCCTTCAGATATTTGTAGACAGCTATTAAGTCTCCTCTCAGCCTTCTTTTTTGCAAGCTAAACATTCCCAGATCCTTTAACCATGCCTCATAGGACATGATTTGCAGACCGCTCAACATCCTGTTAACTCTTCTCTGAACTTGCTCCAGTTTGTCAATGTCTTTTTTAAAGTGGGGTTACCAGAACTGGACACAGTATTCCAGATGAGGTCTGACTAAGGAAGAGTAGAGGAGGATAATAATGTGATCTAGACTCTATGCTTTTCTTAATACATCCCAGATTTGTGTTCGCCTTTTTGGCTGCTACATCATATTGTTGACTCATGTTCACTCTATGATCTATTAGTATACCAAAGTGTTTTTCACATGTGCTTTTGCTTAGTCCAATTCCTCCCATTCTGTTTGTTTTTCTTTAATTTTTCTTGTCCAGATGTAGGACTTTGCATTTCTCTTTGTTTAATGCCATTCTGTTAGTCGCCGCCCATGTTCCAGCTTCTCTAGATCTTTTTGAATACTCTCTCTCTTCCCTAGTGTTAGCTATCCCTCCTAGCTTTGCATCGTCTGCAAATTTGATCAGTTTCCCCTCAATTTCCTCCTCCAGATCACTTATAAAAATGTTGAACAACACTGGGTCTAGGACAGAGCCTTGTGGTACCCCACTTGATACAGTCTACCACTTGGATGTGCAGCCATTTATGACCACTCTTTAAGTACAATCACTCAGACAGTTTTAAATCCACCTAGCAGTTGCCTTGTTAAAGGGGTTGTCCCGCGGCAGCAAGTGGGTCTATACACTTCTGTATGGCCATATTAATGCACTTTGTAATGTACATTGTGCATTAATTATGAGCCATACAGAAGTTATAAGAAGTTTTTCACTTACCTGCTCCGTTGCTAGCGTCCTCGTTTCCATGGAGCCCGTCTAATTTTCGGCGTCTAATGGCCAAATTAGACGCGCTTGCGCAGTCCGGGTCTTCTTCGTTTCTCAATGGGGCCGCTCGTGCAGGATGCCGGCTCCGTGTAGCTCCGCCCCGTCACGTGCCGATTCCAGCCAATCAGGAGGCTGGAATCGGCAATGGACCGCACAGAAGCCCTGCGGTCCACCGAGGGAGAAGATCCCGGCGGCCATCTTCAACCGGTAAGTAAGCAGTCACCGGAGCGCGGGGATTCAGGTAAGCGCTGTGCGGATTTTTTTTAAGTCCCTGCATCGGGGTTGTCTCGCGCCGAACGGGGGGGGGGGGGGGTTGAAAAAAAAACAAAAAACGTTTCGGCGCGGGACAACCCCTTTAATCTCATATTTAGTCATTTTTTCAATAAGTATAGTATGAGATACTTAGTCAAATGCTTTACTAAAGTCAAGATATACTATATCCACTGCATTTCCCTGATCAACCCAGTCGGTGATTCTGTCATAGAAGGTAATTAGATTCGTCTGGCATGACTTGTTTGTTACAAACCCATGCTGGCTCTGGTTAATTACTACATTTTTATCCAAGTACTTGCATACATGTTGTTTAATAATTTGTTCAAAGATCTTCCCCGGTATAGAAGTCAGGCTCACAGGCCTGAAGTTTCCTGGATCCACCCTCTTCCTTTTTTTGAAGATAGGGACAGCATTAGCCCTTTTCCAATTTTCTGGGACTTCTCCTGTTCTCCAGGAATTTTGAAAGATTATGGCGAGCGGTTCAGCAATTATCTCTGCTGCTACCTTTAGTATCCTAGGATGTAATTTATCCCAACCTTGAGACTTGAATTCATTTAAGTTAGCTATGTGTTTGAATTGTGAGTGAGATGATGATTACTACAGTGTTGTATTGTGATTGCCATGTACAAACAGCGTGTAGGAACCCCTTTAGGCATACAGTAGGAACTTGTGTGTCATCATTGCAAAAGTGTCATCATTCCTGTGTTGATTGATGACACCAGGAATGATGTGCCTGGAGGAGTCATTTAGAAGGGACAATTATAGGTGCCCTGTGTCTGACAGTGGATGTTGTGACACTACTGTGACCTTGTGTTTCAACATCACTAGCTAGGGTCCATATAACCAAGTGTTTTTGATGCCTCTAGCGAGTATGTGTGCAGTAAGTGCATGCATGGCAGCGAGATCTGCTACAAGACTGAGCGAAGGTTTTAGCCTATACAGCCATTGAGGAGCACATTGGTGGGCTGTGAGAGAGGAAAAGTCCAAAAGAGTTATTAAAGTCTAAGAAAGAGAGCAGTACCTGAAGTTGCTATTGAGACAGTGTACACTAGAAAAAGAGTCCATTCTTGGATCTGGAAACCCTAAGGGGTAACACAGTGACTGTTGTAAGAGAGCCAGTGGTTGTGTATTGTTCGAAGCCTTATCCAAGCTTTAACCAGTTTAGCTTTCTACTAGGACTGGTACCCCTCAGCCTAGACATACCCCAACTGGAGACTCACACTGAGAGTATGTGGCGTGAGTGGAGGAAGGCAGGGAAGTGTCTACAGATGATGGAAGCAGTTGATGCCATATGATGCCTTATGATGTTTATGATGCCATAGCTACCCTTCTCCTGAAAGTAGATCACAATGCAGAGGCACCAAGAGATAAGTGGTGTAAATAGCAAAATGTTCTGTCTAGCTAAACTGTCTGTTGTGTTGTAAATTGAAGTAGTACTCTACAAGAGGCATTAACGCTATGATAAACTACGGGCTGCAATTGTGCTAAAGGGACTATGCTCCAGAAACATTGCAAGTGTTGTTCATGTGCAAAGCTAACTACACACCATTAAAGATATCCAGTATGATTCTGGAAACAGGGAGTGACATAGCGATTACAGACACCCCTGTTGGAGCTGGGGCATTGTATTCAAGTGGCTGGTAAAACCCATCGATTAACATCAGGCAGCAAAAAGGGGTTTGGCAAGAACCATCAGCAGTCTTAGCGGTGATCTGACTTTAGACCTCAATAAAGACTGTACAAGTGTTCTGCAACTGTTGTACTGCCTAGGAGACTGTGCCTATATCTTGTGAAAGAAACCATCAAGCAGTGTAACTCTTCTAGTGTCTAGAACTATTAAGCTTTTGTACATGCTTAAAGGGGTTTTCCAAGATAATTTTTTTAACAGCTAGCAATGCTAAAAAAACAATAAGAGTGTATGCTCACCTGTCCTGGACCCCCACAGCTCCAGCACAGCATATACTGTTTTCTCTACCAGGTCTGTTCACAAAGCTGCAGTCGGTTTGTAAATGTAACTGCACAGACAGCTGCAGCCAAAGGCAGTCCTCAGTGGTGCGCAGGTCTCAGCAGGAGATGTGCCACTGGATCTGTGCGGGTCTGCGCCGGGGAAGTATAGGATCTTTTATTATTTTTTACCATGGTCAGCTGTTTAAAAAAATTATCTAAAAAAACTCCTTTAGGCCACTTTCACACGGCCGAGAAAATCATGTGAGATTTTTGTGTTGCACGATGCAGAAATCTCTCACAAATATAAATCCCATTCTTTTAAATGGGATCATATACATGAGCAATTTTTTCCCGCATCGCGGTGTGGGAGAAGGTCTTGGCATAACCTATCTTTGGGTGTTCCCTCAGAGCGCGTCGCCCATTGTTTTGAATGGGGCCTGAAAAAACATCACACGGCATGCGAGGTGCTCGCGAGGGCAATGCGAGGTTTCCCATTGAAAACAATGAGAAAAACTTGCCAATCCTTGCTACTTCCTTGAAGTGATAGGAGAACTTTTGGACACAAAAACACCTCCCATCCATGGAGACATTGCACGTTCCCAAGTGTGATATTGAACCGAGTTTTATGGCCCGATATCGCGCTTGCCCGTGTAAAATTAGCCTTAGGCTTCTTTCACATGAGCGCATATCGGCCGGCTGTTTTCACGGCCAGACGGTATACACTACATTGGGAGCGAAAAAACTGGTAAATGGGTGCACAAATCAAATGTTCGTGCGCCTGTTCATATGGCCTGGTGAGGACGCCGAACTCACCAGGCCATCGCCCATTTCCCCTCCCTTCCCATCGCAGGCTTACCTATCTTCCTCCCAGCTCAGTCTGTGCAATCGAAGGGGCGGGGTGGGGTGGAGCAAAGTGCCGGTCAGCCCCACCTTCTCCCATTGATGGCTACGAACAAGGGGCGGGGACAAGGCGGTCGCTTAGCTCTGCCCATGCCCCACCCCATGTCCATAGCCATCAATGGGAGGAGGCGGGGCAGATCGGCGCTTAGTTCCGCCCCCACACCTTCCCATTGCAGAGACAAAGCGGGGAGGAGAGGTAAGCCTACACGGGGAAGGGGAGGAGAACAGAGGGAGGTAGTTTAGCAACCACACTGCTAAGCTCCCTCCCACATACGGCCGCTGCCATGGGCTCCCATAGGAGCCCATGCAGCGGACAGACGTATTCCGGCCCAAACATAGTTCCAGAACTATGTTTTGGCCTTGACGTAAAAACGCCCAGCACTATATTGGCCGGCCGGGCGATTTTACGTCTCACAAATATGCCCATGTGATCTGATGCATTGGAAATTCAAAGCATCAGATCACAGCGCATATTGCCTGGTCGTGAAATGGCCGGCTGATATGCGCTCATGTGAAAGAAGTGATATGTAGCGGAAATGCTGTGGATCTGCAACAAAATCCACAGCATTTCCGCATCAAAAACAAAGTCAAAATCCACACCACTGATACAGATTTTGACAAGCTTTCAGCTGCAGGTTCACAGCTGATTTCAGCCACAGACCTGCAGCTGATTTCAGCCTTTCAGCTACGGCCAGTATTTAAGAGGGGCGATCAAAGGTACTAATCACTGCTCATTGCCCCCCTTCCTCCTTGAAGTGCTACAAAGCACTGTTCTGCATCAGCTGACCCACTTGGGGGGGGAGGCAGTGAGTGGTGCTTTGAGTCAAGGGAGGAACATTGATATGTGTCTTTAACTGTTCCTCTTAAATACTAGCTGTAGCTGAAATCAGCAGCAGACTTGCAGCTGAATCGGAATCAAAATCGGCACAAGTGCTGTGTATTTTGACTTGGTTCATGAAGTGAAAAAGCTGCTAATTTTTGTGCAGATCCTCAGCATTTCTGCTACATGTGAACATACCCAAAAAGTCACAATACTGGAAAGAGTGTTGTTCCTCTATGTGAAGCTAAATCATTCTGGTTTCCACCAACCAGTGTCTGTGATATTCTAGGTTTATTACTACCTCTTACACATCCTTTCTATAAAGGGTCCAGTACTAATGAACTTCATTTCAAGAGGGGGTTCACAGAAATTACTATTCGGTTGCTGTTCTAACCCCTTATAGGTGCCATAATTTCAAACAGCTTTAGGGTGCGGGCAGACGAGCGTAGGCGTATTTACGTTCGCACGAGCGCAACGTATAATCGCCCGAGCGATCGCTTTTCACCGATCACGACCAGAGCTAGAAAGCGTATTTTCGTTTGTTTCTACTTTGCAAACGGTCTTTTCGGCGATCGAATATGCGTTGGCGCGTATTTCAGTCGCATATGTTCCGTTTTTTTTCGAATTTCCGTTTTTACGCGCCGTAAAATCGCCCATGTGAACGAATATATTCAAAACCATTGCCTCAGATGGTCACGTATATACGTTTGGTCGCAAAAACGCGCCGTTTATGCGCTCGTCTGCCGGCACCCTAAGGGTGCGGGCAGACGAGCGTAGGTGTATTTACGTTCGCACGAGCGCAACGTATAATCGCCCGAGCGATCGTTTTTCACCGATCACGACCAGAGCTAGAAAGCGTATTTTCGTTTGTTCCTACTTTGCAAACGGTCTTTTCGGCGATCGAATATGCGTTGGCGCGTATTTCGGTCGCATATGTTCCGGTTTTTTTCGAATTGCCGTTTTTACGCGCCGTAAAATCGCCCATGTGAACGAATACATTCGAAACCATTGCCTCAGATGGTCACGTATATACGTTTGGTCGCAAAAACGCGCCGTTTATGCGCTCGTCTGCCCGCACCCTTAAAGTCGATGTTGCCACCCACAGTTATTATCTTCATTTATCTCAAATTAACTTAACTTTATAATTTTGTGCTTACAGAGACATATATTATTCCATAGTAACAGACTCCAAACAAACCCAGTCTCGTCTGATCCGGTAGTGAAATGTATGCTAGCAAAACGTAGGGCCAGAATGAAGGAAGTGTAACAGTAGGATCAGACTACACAGAAATGATTTGTAGTCTGTTACCATGGAGATACATTAATCTGCCAAGGATCTATAAACACAATACAATAGGACATTTTAATCACGATCTACAGTACTGTAATGTTATTTTTTCTTCATTTTTTGATATTAGACACATTTAGAATGGTAAAACACTGTTGTAATGGTGTACCTAGCCTTTAAAGTGCTATGACAGTACAGCAGTTTTTATGATATGTTAGCAAAATTTTCATCACATCAGCGTAAATGCATTTTAACACAAACTCAAATTCATCACTGCTTTGATGGATAGGCAGCTATGAGTCTTCAACCAAGATAAAATATGTTGTCTGTCCCCAATACAGCACTATTCTAAGAATATGCTATTATGTGGTTAATTTTACCATCAGAGACACATGTGGGGTGTTATATGGAAATGCAATATCTGAAATAGTGATGACATTTCAAAAGGGGCTCTGTACTCCATATAAATATAGGTCTGATTTACCAAAAGGCACAAATGTTAGCGCAAATCTACATCCGCTCATGGCAGGCATAGATTTCATTTTCTGACCTTAGGACAGTCTCAAATGCACCAAATTTAGGAGATGTGTGTTCTGGTACTGTTGTGTCTTGTCTCCACCAGAATAATGGGTGGAGTCATGCTTTCGCAGTGCTGAGTTGAAGGACACGTCCCCAGAAGCTGATTGGCTGTCGCAGACCTGCCCTCCTGAGCTGGACGTCTTGCCTCATCCTCCCGGGCCACACACAGACATATGCTGCTAGAAGCACGGCCAGCCCTGAAGCTGCAGACGCTACTGCTGCTAGAGTGACAGCGGTCCCCCTCTGCAGCGGCCACAGGGAGAACAGCAAGAGCGACAGCATTGCCGGCAACAGCGCAGATGAGCCAGAACAGCAGGGCCCTGAACAGCACCGTTCGGAGGCAGATCAGCACAGATGGCATGGGACCATGTGAGATGGTGGGGTCCTGGTCCTGGTCCTGGCTTCAGCGTGGACAGAGGACGCCATGGGAGACCTCCGCAAATGTGACAGGGACGTGGTGAGCGGAGATTCCACCCTGGCGGCGCTAGGACACTAACAGGGTTGGCAGAAGTCGGCGGGGGGAAAGACACAGGGTTGCCAGAAGCTGACATGGCATGCCGCAGAGGCCATCTGTGAAACAGCCGCCAGGAAGCATACATGCAGTGTCAGCCTAGCCCTTTACTACTGCTGTCCCCGGCCAACCCATGTCTACACCCCTACTTACGGTGTAGACAAGATACAACAGTACCGTGTGTTCTTAATAAATTTGTCACCATTCACTCCAACAAACTTTTTCTAGATTATTTTTTTTGTATTCATAGTCAGTCTTAATAAATGTAGTCCTAGAAGTCCTCACTGTTTGACTGAGGCTGCATTCAGACGACCGTATATCGGCTGGGTTTTCACGCCCAGCCGATATACGGCGTCTCTCTCTGCAGGGGGAGGAGGCTGGAAGAGCCGGGAGCAGTGCACTGAGCTCCCGCCCCCTCTCTGCCTCCTCTCCACCCCCTCTCCATCCCTCTATTTTCAATGAGGGGAGGCTGGATGGGGGCGGAGCTAATTCCTGAGAACTTAGCCACACCCCCATCCCGCCTCCTCTCATTGCAAGTAGTGCAGAGGGGCGGAGAGGGGGTGGAGAGAAGGCAGAGAGGGGGCGGGAGCTTAGAGCACTGCTCCCGACTCTTCCAGGCTCCTCCCCCTGCAGACAGAGACGCTGTAAATCGGCCAGCGTGAATACCCGTCCGATATGCAGTCGTCTGAAACAGCCCTTACAGTATTGAAATCCTGGCCCTCAGTATGAACCTTGAGAATTGCTAATTCCATCTTTATATATTTTCTTACTTTTTCCCGTATAGTAATGTTCATAGATACAGTGTGTACATAGGGATCAATGCATGTATTATGTCCATAATATACTGCTGCCTGTATGTAAGTAAATTTAAGAGAATTTCCTGGAAAATACTATTGATGACCTATCCTCAAGATAGGCCACCAATAGTTGATTGGCTGGCGTTCACCACTCAGAACCCTGAGCGATCAGCTATTCTGACACCCACAATCACCAGCAAAATACAAACGGTACAGAGCGGAAGCAGATCACCTGTGAAGTGATGGTGCTGGTAATTGCAGGCGCAGCCCTCAATGATTTTCATGGGACCTGCACCTGCATTACCAGTGCCGGCCACTGCACAAGGGGCGAAGCATCAGCTTTTGCTCCAATTCCTGTATTTTGCATGTGACAGTGGGTGCCTAAACAGCTGATTGGTCAGGGTCCTGAGTGGCGCATCCCAGTCAATCAGCTATTTTCTATCCTGAGAATAGGTTATCATTAATATTTGCCCTGAATAAACCTTTAACAGTTTTACTAGTCTGGGACTGAATTTCAACATGTACAATATGACAAATGCTCCGGTACATAGGACTATTTGCAGACATCTGCACCCCCTTCACTTCTGCATACTTTCTAAAATATTCTTGCAGTATAATCTTGCTGCATCCACTTCAGTGTTTGATCCGCATTACGCAGTACTTTACAGGACGTCTGTATATCTCTGCAGGCATTAGTGATAAGACATCCTAAAACTCACACCTTATGTATACAGACAGATTTGTAGGATAATTCAGAAGCTGTATTTTTAACTCCAAGTGTGATATTGCCCGTTGCTTCCATCATTCTCAGGTTTCAGTGTGAAGGTGTTGATGGGTAGAAACTTTTTAACACCAACCATATTAAAAGAAATTATTAATCTGCTGAAATAGCTACCTGCAATTCATGCCCTGTCTGATGAAGCAATATTAGTCACAGAGGAAAGCTGAGTCACATTTCCAAGTGAGAATTTAGCATCACACCTCTTATTATCACAATATACTGCTATACAGATGTGGAGGCTCATAGCTATAAATGGCCAGGCACTTTAATTATGGACTATTTAAAGCAAAACCTCTTCAATTGTTTTGCTTTCCCTCTGTGTCCATTTGTTACTGTTATGCCTGAGGAAGGATCCTGAGTAGTGATGAGCGAGCATACTCGCATACTCGCTAAGGGCAATTGCTCGAGCGAGCATTGCCCTTAGCGAGTACCTGCCTGCTCGAGACAAAAGATTTGGCTGCCGGCGGCAGGCAGGGAGCTGCGGGGGAGAGCGGGGAAGAACGGAGGGGAGATCTCTCTCTCCCTCTCTCCCCCCTGCTGACTGCCGCTACTCACTGCTCTGGCACCCGAACCTTTTGTCTTGAGCGGGCAGGAACTCGCTAAGGGCAATGCTCGCTCGAGCAATTGCCCTTAGCGAGTATGCTCGCTCATCTCTAATCCTGAGAGGTTTGAAAGCATGCAAAAACAACATATATTTTTGCTAGCTATTAAAAGCTATCATAATTACAAGATTACTTGGTTACAATCACATTTTGGGAAAGCTGGGTGACAGCAGATAAATCCAACATTACAGCTTCCACAACTTTTACAACTACACCAAACTTTTAACTAGTTATACATCTCAGCATCCATATTTATGCAGACTAGTCAGACTTGCTGCTAAGGAAACTATGAAAGTTGATGGTGTTACCTATAATTCTGGTACATGGCCCATACTGGAGTTTACATACTAGCTGATATTTAAACAATATGATTACTTACTTTTACACAATAGGAGATGATTGGTCCCATATTCACATGCTGTATGTAGCTGCTGTTCTGATCAAGTGAAGACTTCTCACTTTCTGGTAGTATACAGTCCTCTTGGGGTTTTGCATTCAAGTCCACATCCTGCCTTACTTGAGAAGAGCTCATGTAGCTGTTAAAAGTGTTGTCTGCAGATGTTGGGCTATTTGGAGCAGTGTGACTATCTGTCAGTTTTAATCTAGGCACTTGTTTACTCCCCAGGGAGAAGTGCCTCAGTCGCATCAGACTAGAGGAGCTAGACAGCTTAAAATGAGGCATTTTGGGTATAAAAGTGCATAGTGTAGTTGTACTGTCCTGTGGTACCAAGGTGAGGTCTTCCACTGGTAAAAAGTTGGCACAAACTTTGGCATTTAAAGATGAGTTCGGTGAACATTCTTCTGTAGTTGTTACAGAGTCATTCCTGAATCGACTGTACTTGGCCCTTTGAAGCATTACTGGGTATCTACAAAGGAACTGATGCAGAACGTGTCCACTGTGCTGACCGTGGTCTTTCATATCCTGATGATAACACTCACTGGCATTTTAGACAAGAGATCACAGCTCATCAGTCCGCAATCCATCTGAAGTTTTGTGTTTTTGCAGCATTATTTAACAATATTGCAAAATGTATACAAAATATACACTACAAAGTAATTATATTCTCAGAAAGTCCAATACAGATGTACGGTGCATGCAGCTAAAGATCCAGAGGTCTAAAAAGACACAGTAACTAACTACAGTCAAAAGATGAATAGTATATCCATGCGATTCAGCTGTCAATCTGTATAGAAATTGGTAGAAGTCTGGTAGCTGCAATACAAGTGCTTGCTTCTTTCATAGAAAGTCAGGCAGCAGAAAAGTCTATAAATCCTGTGTGATAAGCCCTCCTTCATCCCATGCATAAGTCATGTCACACTGGCATCATCCTGGAGTTAAGAAAGGATGATGGGGGCGTTGCAGATTTTCATGAATGAACTCCACTGAATGAAATGCTCCTTAGGGTTTGCACGCTAGCAATCTGTGAATGAAGCCAGGAATGACTGGAATTGACTCACAATCCTGAGGGTGATCAGCTCACATCCAATAGGAGAATGGCAGGATGACTCACACAGGAGAAAACCACTAAGCTACTAGTTATAGCTAGTGTGTGATTGTACTGACAATGTGGATGAGATAGACTGGGATGGATGGATAATACATAGATAGGCATGTGTGACTTAACCCTTTCTAGCATCATCATTTCAGCACTGTGATATTCAAGAATAACTAATATTACAGCGATTTGTGCTAAATGACAATCTCAGTTTGGCAGTATATGACAGCCTCAGTTCTTCTATGTATATTGATAGCTCATAGCATGAATGTTGCTACCAGGGAACTAGCCATAGCAGATTCGAAGGACCCCAGAAGCTGCAGTTAGTTATAACTAGATAATGGAAGGGACAGTGAATAAGATCAGTGTGAGAAATAAGGAAAGGAAAATAGGATAGAATGGAGATCAAAGTCATAAACTTTTTTAAACATTCGGTTCAAAATCATTAACTTTTAATGTACTGACCTAACTTGCTACTGAAGGTGATCATGGTGAAATGAGTCCTAATCAAAGCTTTGCTATTGGCAATTGTTACACACCACATTGACAGATAGTTATAAAGTAGTAAACAGCTTCTTAATAAGGCCTCTTTTACCTTTAACTCACTTGGCATGGTCAAAAAGCACTCCATCGCATCTAATTCTGGGTGTATTGTTTGAACCAAGCAATGTGGCGCCACGCGCTTCCACCTAACCTCAGTTTGCCGTGGGTCATGGTTGGTGTTACATGCTCTTATGTCTGCGGCTGAACTACACAGGGTAAATTCTTAGTTGGGATCACACTTGAACCCAATAAGTCAAGACATTACACCATTATGTTTTTTAGTTTGCATTATTATAATGTATTCTATTTTTACTTTAGATAGCAAATATGTTATATTTCCTAACTGAAGAGCAAATAAGGTGCATATTAGAGAATGGAAGTGAAGATGAACGGCCAGTGGTGACTGAAAACTAGCACAGTACTAAATGATAAGGATGATTCTTATACGTTCCAGTTATCGTCTTAGGTTATGTACACACTGGCCATAAGCGCAACTCTCATCAGACTGCACACAGACACAAGTCCGTAAGCTATCTGATTTAGGCCTAATGCCGACGGCCGTATTTGCACTGCAGGATCCGGAGCCAGAGTTTGTCTCCGGATCCCGCAGCAAATACTCCCCATAGGACATGCTATGGAAAACGTTTTTCCATGCCCACGAGCGTAAATCAACTACAATCTTCCGCTTGCGGGGGGGAAATCACAGCATGTCCTATCCTAGTGCGAACTTTGCACGGAGAGCTTCCATTGCAGTCAATGGAAGACGTCCATCCCGCAGCGGATCCACATCATCGCCGGCATGACTCTCTGCACTGCGCATAGGACATGGCTAGAGATGAGCGAACGTACTCGTCCGAGCTTGATACTCGTTCGAGTATTAGCGTGTTCGAGATGCTCGTTACTCGTAACGAGTACCACGCGATGTTCGGGTTACTTTCACTTTCATCTCTGAGACGTTAGCGCGCTTTTCTGGCCAATTGAAAGACAGGGAAGGCATTACAACTTTCGTTGCCGGCGACGTTCAAGCCCTGTACCACCCCCCTGCAGTGAGTGGCTGGCGAGATCAGGTGTCACCCGAGTATAAAAATCGTCCCCACCCGCGGCTCGCCACAGATGCATTCTGACATAGAGGAGGGAAAGTGCTATCTTGTTGGAGCTGCTATAGGGAGAGTGTTAGGAGTATTTTAGGCTTCAAGAACCCCAACGGTCCTTCTTAGGGCCACATCTAACCGTGTGCAGAACTGTGGAGGCTGCTTTTTGCAGTGTTGCACTTTTTTTTTTTTTGGTATATCGGCCGTGCAGAGCATTGCGCCCTGCAGTAATACTCCAGGGCCAGAAGCGCTTAGGCAGGGACAGAAGACATATTGATTGAATATAGGCAGTTGGCCTTTGCAAAAAAATTTGGGGAAAAAAATCTATCTGGGCTGCCTGTGAGTGTCCTCAGTGTTCTGGGTCTGTGCTGGGTGTAGTAGTTCTCCAAATTCATACGCAGCCAGCTAAGTGTTACAGCAGGTTTGCGCAAAATTATTTCCTGGCTCTGTCTGGGCTGTAAAATCACCACTGTATTGCAGTCCACAGTGCAACACTCTGCAGTTCTTTGACATACTCCAGGGCCAGAAGCGCCTAGGCAGGGACAGAAGACATATTGATTGAATATAGGCAGTGGGCCTTTGCAAAAAAATTTTAGGAAAAAAATCTATTTGGGCTGCCTGTGAGTGTCCTCAGTGTTCTGGGTCTGTGCTGGGTGTAGTAGTTCTCCAAATTCATACGCAGCCAGCTAAGTGTTACAGCAGGCTTGCGCAAAATTATTTCCTGGCGTTCTGTAAGCGAAGTCAGCCTCCAACCACAGGCCAATAAGCGGCACATTTAATTACAGCGTTCTGTTTCTGCACTACTGGTAATACACCATGCTGAGGGGTAGGGGTAGGCCTAGAGGACGTGGACGCGGGCGAGGACGCGGAGGCCCAAGTCAGGGTGTGGGCACAGGCCGAGCCAGTGCGGTGGCCAGGGGTAGAGGCAGGGCCAGACCGAATAATCCACCAACTGTTTCCCAAAGCGCCCCCTCACGCCATGCCACCCTGCAGAGGTCAAGGTGCTCTACGGTGTGGCAGTTTTTCACAGAGACGCCTGACGACCGACGAACAGTGGTGTGCAACCTTTGTCGCGCCAAGATCAGCTGGGGAGGCACCACCACCAGCATGCGCAGGCATATGATGGCCAAGCACCCCACAAGGTGGGACGAAGGCCGTTCACCGCCTCCGGTTTGCACCACTGCCTCTCCCCCTGTGCCCCAACCTGTCACTGAGATCCAACCCCCCTCTGAGGACACAGGCACTACCGTCTCCTGGCCTGCACCCACACCCTCACCTCCGCTGTCCTCGGCCCCATCCAGCAATGTCTCTCAGCGCAGCGTCCAGACGTTGCTAGCGCCACTGTTTGTGCGCAAGCGCAAGTACGCCGCCACGCACCCGCACGCTCAAGCGTTAAACGTGCACATTGCCAAAATGATCAGCCTGGAGATGCTGCCGTATAGGCTTGTGGAAACGGAGGCTTTCAAAAGCATGATGGCAGCGGCGGCCCCGCACTACTCGGTTCCCAGTCGCCACTACTTTTCCCGATGTGCCGTCCCAGGCCTGCACGACCACGTCTCCCGCAACATTGTACGCGCCCTCACCAACGCGGTTACTGCCAAGGTCCACTTAACAACAGACACGAGGACAAGCACAGGCGGGCAGGGCCACTATATCTCCCTGACGGCACATTGGGTGAATTTAGTGCAGGCTGGGACAGAGTCAGAGCCTGGGACCGCTCACGTCCTACCCACCCCCCGAATTGCGTGCCCCAGCTTGGTGGTGGTATCTGCGGTGGTGTATGCTTCCTCCACTAAACCACCCTCCTCCTCCTCCTCCTACGCAACCTCTGTCTCGCAATCAAGATGTGTCAGCAGCAGCACGTCGCCAGCAGTCGGTGTCGCGCGGCATGGCAGCACAGCGGTGGGCAAGCGTCAGCAGGCCGTGCTGAAACTACTCAGCTTAGGAGAGAAGAGTCAGACAGCCCACGAACTGCTGCAGGGTCTGACAGAGCAGACCGACCGCTGGCTTGCGCCGCTGAGCCTCCAACCGGGCATGGTCGTGTGTGACAACGGCCGTAAGCTGGTGGCGGCTCTGCAGCTCGGCAGCCTCACGCACGTGCCATGCCTGGCCCATGTCTTTAATTTGGTGGTTCAGCGCTTTCTGAAAAGCTACCCACATTTGTCATACCTGCTCGGAAAGGTGCGCCAGCTCTGCGCACATTTCCGCAACTCCAAGACGGACGCTGCCACCCTGCGGACCCTGCAACATCGGTTTCATCTGCCAGTGCACCGATTGCTGTGCGACGTGCCCACACAGTGGAACTCTACACTCCACATGTTGGCCAGGCTCTATGAGCAGCGTAGAGCTATTACGGAATACCAACTCCAACATGGGCGGCGTAGTGGGAGTCAGCCTCCTCAATTATTTACAGAAGAGTGGGCCTGGTTGGCAGCCATCTGCCAGGTCCTTGGAAACTTTGAGGAGTCTACCCAGATGCTGAGCGGGGATGCTGCAATCATTAGCATCACCATTCCTCTGCTATGCCTCTTGAGAAGTTCCCTGCAAAGCATAAAGGCAGACGCTTTGCAATCAGAAACGGAGGCGGGGGAAGACAGTATGTCGCTGGATAGTCAGAGCACCCTCATGTCTATATCTCAGCGCGTTGAGGAGGAGGGGGAAGAGACAGCTTGGCCCACTGCTGAGGGTACAGATGCTGCTTGCCTGTCATCCTTTCAGCGTGTATGGCCAGAGGAGGAGGAGGAGGATCCTGAAAGTGATCTTCCGAGTGAGGACAGCCATGTGTTGCGTACAGGTACCCTGGCACACATGGCTGACTTCATGTTAGGATGCCTTTCTCGTGACCCTCGCGTTACACGCATTCTGGCCACTACGGATTACTGGGTGTACACACTGCTCGACCCACGGTATAAGGAGAGCCTTTCCACTCTCATTCCCGAAGAGGAAAGGGGTTCGAGAATGATGCTATACCACAGGGCGCTGGTGGACAAACTGATGATAAACTTCCCATCCGACAGCGCTAGTGGCCGAAGGCGCATTTCCGCGGCCCAGGTAGCAGGGGAGGCGCAGAGATCAGGCAGTATGTACAGCGCAGGCAGGGGAACATTATCCAAGGCCTTTGCCAGCTTTATGGCTCCCCAGCAAGACTGCGTCACCAGTCCCCAGTCAAGGCTGAGTCGGCGGGAGCACTGTAAAAGGATGGTGAGGGAGTACGTAGCCGATCGCACGAACGTCCTCGGTGACGCCTCTTCCCCCTACAACTACTGGGTGTCGAAGCTGGACACGTGGCCTGAACTCGCGCTGTATGCCCTGGAGGTGCTTGCTTGTCCTGCGGCTAGCGTCTTGTCAGAGACTGTGTTTAGTGTGGCTGGGGGAATCATCACGGATAAGCATACCCACCTGTCAACCGACAGTGCTGACAGGCTTACACTCATCAAGATGAACAAAGCCTGGATTTCCCCAGACTTCTCTTCTCCACCAGCGGACAGCAGCGATACCTAAACAATACGTAGGCTGCACCCGCGGATGGAAGCATCGTTCTCTATCACCATCCAAAGCGGGGACCTTTTTGCTTCATCAATCTGTGTATAATATTCCTCCTCCTCCTCCTGAAACCTCACGTAATCACGCCGAACGGGCAATTTTTCTTAGGCCCACAAGGCTCAGTCATATAATTTTTCTAAACAATTTTTATACGTTTGAATGCTCATTAAAGCGTTGAAACTTTCACCTCAACCAATTTTTATTTTTACTGGGCTGCCTCCAGACCTAGTTACCAATTAAGCCACATTAACCAAAGCGATTAATGGGTTTCACCTGCCCTCTTGGTTGGGCATGGGCAATTTTTTTTCAGGTACATTAGTACTGTTGGTACACCAATTTTTGGGGGCCCTCGCCTACAGTGTAATCCAATTAATTTTTAGCCCACCTGCATTACAGCTGACGTTACATCAGCTGTGTTGGGCACTGCAATGAGATATATTTATGTACCGCCGGTGGCTTCCTGGCACCCACCCATGCTGTGGGTCCACAGGGAGTTGTAACTGCATGTGTTCACTTCTAAAGAACCCCAGTCTGACTGGGGCATGCAGTGTGGGCCGAAGCCCACCTGCATTAAACATGACATTATTACCTCAGCTGTGATGGGCACTGCAATGGGATATATTTATGTACCGCCGGTGGCTTCCTGGCACCTACCTATGCTGTGGGTCCACAGGGAGTTGTAACTGCATGTGTCCACTTCTAAAGAACCCCAGTCTGACTGGGGCATGCAGTGTGGGCCGAAGCCCACCTGCATTTAATCGGACGTTACCTCAGCTGTGATGGGCACTGCAATGGGATATATTTATGTACCGCCGGTGGCTTCCTGGCACCCACCAATGCTGTCGGTCCACAGGGACTTCACAATAGGGAGTTGTACCTGCCTGTGTCTATGAATTAAAAAGCCCGGTCAGGTTGGGGCATGCAGTGTGGGCCGAAGCCCACCTGCATTTAATCTGACGTTAGCTCTGCTGTCCAGGGCACTGCAATGGGATACATTTATGTACAGCCGGTGGGTTCCAGGGAGCCACCCATGCTGTGGGTGCACACGGAATTCCCATTGCGGAGTTGTACCTGCCTGTGACTATTTATAAAAAAACGCGGTCTGACTGGGGCATGCAGACACCTTGACAGAATGAATAGTGTGTGGCACATAGGTTCCCCATTGCTATGCCCACGTGTGCAGCTCCAGATGGCGGTGGCACAGGATTGGATTTCTCATTGCTTCTGTACAGCATTGTGGGCTATCGCCCCGCCCCTTTTAAAGAGGGTCGCTGCCTAGCCGTGCCAGCCCTCTGCAGTGTGTGCCTGCGGTTCCTCTGGCAGACGCACTTATAAATAGACATGAGGGTGGCGTGGCATGAGGGCAGCTGAAGGCTGGGCAGGGACAGTTTGGTGTGCGCTGTGGACACTGGGTCGTGGGGGGGGGGGTTGGTCAGCATGTAACCCAGGAGAAGTGGCAGCGGAGTGTCATGCAGGCAGTGATTGTGCTTTGTTGGAGGTAGTGTGGTGCTTAGCTAAGGTATGCATTGCTAATGAGGGCTTTTCAGAAGTAAAAGTTGTTGAGAGGGGGGTGGGGGCCACTCTTGCTGCTATTGTGGCTTAATAGTGGGACCTGGGAACTCGAGATGCAGCCCAACATGTAGCCCCTCGCCTGCCCTATCCGTTGCTGTGTCGTTCCCATCACTTTCTTGAATTGCCCAGATTTTCACAAACGAAAACCTTAGCGAGCATCGGCGATATACAAAAATGCTCGGGTCGCCCATTGACTTCAATGGGGTTCGTTATTCGAAACGAACCCTCGAGCATCGCGAAAAGTTTGTCTCGAGTAACGAGCACCCGAGCATTTTGGTGCTTGCTCATCTCTAGACATGGCCTATTTTGGGCTTAAAGATGCAATGATTTTTGGCGAATTTTCATTTCCACCTTTCTAAAGCCGTATCTTTTTATTTTTCTCTCGACATAGCCGTATAGGCGCTTGTTTTTTGCGTGGCGAATAGAGATGAGCGGGCATACTCGATAAGGCACACTACTCGAGCGAGTAGTGCCTTATTCGAGTACCTGCCCGCTCGTCTCTAAAGATTCGGCTGCCGGCGCCGGTGAGAGGTGAGTTGCGGCGGTGAGCAGGGAGGAGCGAGGGAGAGAGAGATCTCCCCTCCGTTCCTCCCCGCTCTCCCCCGCGGCACCCGAATCTTTAGAGACAAGCGGGCAAGTACTCGAATAAGGCACTACTCGATCGAGTAGTTTGCCTTATCCAGTATGCTCGCTCATCTCTAGTGGCGAGTTTTTATTGGTACCATTTTTGGTTGCATAGACTATATTGTAAAACTTTCATTAATTTTTTTATGATAGCAAAGAGAGAAAATGCATCAATTCTGCCATAGATTTTGGTGTTTTGTTTTTTTTTACAGCCTTAATCATGCAGCATAAATGACACAATACATGTTTTTCCGCGGGTCGGTACGGTTACAACGATACCAAAATTCTTATAATTTTTTTTAGGTTTTTCCACAATAAAAACCCTTTTTTTTGGAAATCATTTTTTTTTTCTAAATCACAAATTCAAAATCCTATAACGTTTTTATTTTTCCACAGACTGAGCTCTGTGAGGGCTTATATTTTGAGAGAGGAGCTGTAGTTTTTATTGCTACCATTTTGGGGTAAATACGGCGTATGCGTTTTTTGAGAGGCAAAATGATTAAATTAGCATTTTGCCTCAGTTTTTAACGTTTTTTTTTTTACACTTTTTTCCTCTGCAGGATAAAAAGGGTGTTCAACTTATTGTACGCGTTGTTATGGATACGATGATACCAAATATGTGGGATTTTCATTTTTAAGAAAAAAAATTTATGCTAATATGGGAAAAAGCACAGGTTTTTTTTTTACTTTATTTTTTTTACATTATTTTTGTCTTTTTTTTTCTTTACACCATTTTTGTTCCTCTGGGGGACTTACACCATAGCAATTATGATCACTATGGTAAGGCATTGCTGGACTTCTGTCCTGCAATGCCTTATCACTTGTTACAGCAATAATAGGCAATGGCAATGCAGGACGCCTGTGGTTGGCGTCCTGTTGCCATGGCAACCTGTCTGTCTCTCTACGATTATATCGCAAGAGTCCGATGATGTCACAGAGGGAGCGCGCTCCCTCTCTGAACATTTCACAGGCCGTGATCTACATAGATTGAAGCAGGGAAGGGGTTAATAGCGGGAGCCGCTACTCTGATGCACCCCTGCTGTTGCAGGGGGAGCCTGAATATCGGTGACAGCCGGCTAGCACGGGATCTCTTCTGATCTTGCGCTACCCTCAGGGCGTAACTGTACGTCCTGTTGGGCTATTTAGCCCTCTGCCAGGACGTACAGTTATGCCCTGTGGTGGGAAGGGGTTAATATTTCATTCGGTTTTATAGAAAAATCACAACTTTACTCAATTTAAGGTAAGAACCGTTAGTCAGAAGACTTGGGGTCTTTTCTGACCTCACAAAGTGAATTGTGATTGCAGAAATAGGGAAGTGAGCTAAGAGTTAAAAAGTTACTGCCAATAAATATTGCGGTGTTTACAATTGAGTAACTATTAGCTAGTTAGAGGAACACTAAACCTAGAAGTGAATGATGAGAGGAAACAGAAGGTAGGCTTGCTGGCAATGTTTGTCAGCTTGCTGGATTTTCTACATGTTCCCGAAATAAACAGACTTGTTAAAATGCTGCTGACTTCTTTCATTTTCAACTGGTATCTTGCTAAGGGGGTGGTGCCTAACTGAGGGCAGGGTTTAATGAGATTTCTGTCCTACTGCAGACAGGACATAGGGGAGAGACTCCAGCCACAGAATTGGGAGCAGGAGGGGAGAATTCTAGCACACATATAAAGAACGTGCTTTAAATATTTTCTCCCTTTTGTTTCCAAAATCAGACAAAATGGAATAAAAGGGAAGGAAGTTATAAAGTTAGAAGTTGCTGGGATGTTTTTAACTATTTTTTAAGGGTTTTTTTTAACTCTTTTGTGACCTGTACTGTGTATACACTTGCATGGAGTAGGCTTGTATGGATGCTGGCTGTGTTACACAGCTGACACCCAGCCATAGCAGCCAGGATCAGAGACAATGCTGATCCCAATCATTTAACTCCTTGATGTCATTGTAAACTATGCAATGGTACCTTACTAGTTCTTAACTAGAGATGAGCGAGCATACTCGCTAAGGCAAACTACTCAAGCGAGTAGTGCCTTATGCGAGTACCTGCCCGCTCATCTCTAAAGATTTGGCTGCCGGCGCGGGTGAGCGGTGAGTTGCGGGAGTGAGCAGGGGGGAGAGAGTGAGAGAGAGAGATCTCCCCTCCGTTCCTCCCCACTCTTCCCCACCGGCAGCCGAATCTTTAGAGACGAGCGGGCAGGTACTTGAATAAGGCACTACTCGCTCGAGTATTTTGCCTTAGCGAGTATGCTCGCTCATCTCTATCTTAACCCTTTCCAATCCAGTGTTGGCCCTCGTTCAACATTAAGACTTTCCTGCATAGCTCCAATGTCGGACAAGGTCAGACATCTGTTTCTAAGAGTACGCAGGACAGTGCTCCGATGTTGGAGGCTGTTCTGCATATGTATTATACAGTATACAGGTCAACACTGCATCGGGGCGCTGTCCTTTAGGCCTCATGTCCACGGGGAAAACCAATCCCGCAGCAGGTCCCTCCTGCCCACGGACATGCGGCTAAAAATAAGAATAAACTCACCTGTCCGGACGCTGCGGATCTTCCCTCCGTCGCGGCCAGATCTTCTTTCTTCGGCCCAGCGGATGTGCTCGGCCCGCGGGCAACGTGCCGCGCGCATGCGCCGGGCACATCCGCCGGGCCGAAGAAAGATGCGTCCACGATGGAGGGAAGATCCGCAGCGTCCGGACAGGTGAGTTTTAATTTTGGTACGCGTGTTCCGCGGATCCGGACGGCTTCCATAGAAGCCTGCGGGAGCCCCGCACAAAAATGGAGCATGTGACTTTTTTTTCCCACACGCGGATCCACGCCTGAAGGGAAAAATGACATCCGCAGGTATTTAACCACCTGCGGGTGTTCAATGCATCCCTATGGGGCGCGGATCCGCGTGCGGGAAAAACGCTGCGGATTTTAATCCCGTGGACATGAGGCCTTAGGCCTCATGTCCACAGGGAAAATAAAATTTAAAATCCGCAGCGGATCACCTGTGTGCGTGATCCGCACCTAAAATTTTCCATTGGAATACATTGACCACCGGCGGATAGATAAATAGCCGCGGATCGTATTTAAAAGTAATTTTAAGATGTCATGCGCGTAAAAAAAACGCGGCATACTCCATTTAAGTGCGGATCACGTGTGCGGGAGCTTATAGAGCTCATAGCTCGATTGATTTCCCGCATGAAAAAAAAAAGGAAGTTAAGCTCATCCGCAGCAGAAATCCGCGTTACATATCCGCAGCGGACCTGATTATCCCTGTGCACATGAGGCCTTATACTGTAGCATATAGATACAGACTAGCCTCTGACATTAGAGCACTGTCTTGTATACTGTAACATTATATATGCAGAACAGCCTTCAACATCGGAGCTATGCAGGGAAATCTTAATGTCAGACGAGGACCAACACTTGATTGGAAATTGTTCATTTTCAAAAAATTACTAATAAAATAATCATCACGGTTAATTGTTATGTGCTTCTATTGAGTAATTCCAAGGAATGCACATTGCACTTTCCCACGCAAAATAAACAAGAGCTGGAGAGGGTGCTGGTGGCAGGGAACTTTGATGGGAAAAGATTAAGAGGTTAGTCTTGTGGCTGCCCTTAGTAAGGAATGATTTGGTGGAGTGCTGTGCTTGTGTTAGGCCACTCTCACACATGGACACCGCATCGTTAGCGATATTCCGTCACTGCCGTGGACAGGCAGTCTTAGGCCGCCTGCAGACGAGCGGGTCGGATCCGGCAGCGAGAAATCTCGCCGCGCGATCCGACCCCAGAGCCTGCAGGGACGAGCGCGTACTCACCCGCGCCTGGCGGCCCCGGCTCTTTGATGTGCCGGCTGCCGCGCAGCCGGCGCATGCGCAGACCGGAGCCGGCGGCCGGGTGAGTGCGTGCCCCGCAGGAAATTAGAACATGCCGCGGTTTGTTTGCCGCGCGAGATTTCGCGCGGCCAAACCGCGGCCGTCTGCATAGGAGTGCGTATTGTAATGCACTCCTATGCAGACTTTCAGCGGCGGAAATCCCGCGGGAAATCCCGCGGCGGGATTTCCGCTCGTCTGCAGGCGGCCTTACTCTGAAGACATTTTATATAAAGATTTTATATTTGTTTATCAATGGCTGATCAAGTTGTAAGTGTATGCATTTCTATATATGAAATGCTTAGTGGAAGACTACAGATAGTCCCCTACTTGCGAACATTCGACTTACGAATTTCACAAGATACGAACTATCTGTCCTGCACAGTAGGATGTAATGCTATGGCATTACATCATACTGTGCAGGGACTGGGCAGGCTTCTATCAAGCCTGATAGAAACCTGTCTGGTCAGATCGCGGTTGCTAGGTAGCCGGGGGCCTTCTGAAAGGCCCTAGGGCTGTCTATGCAGAGCGCCTATCAAGCCGTGCGCTTGATGGTGTGGGGGGTCTTCAACGGAGACCAGTGCTGATGTTGCCCGAGTCCAAATTCAAAGGAAAGCTATAGCACGTACTCAAGGAGAACCATAAGAAGCCACTACACACAGCAAGTGAATCAAATGAGTTCTGCTTTATTAGGAAAAACACACAGCTTATATAGGCTGTCGCCTACAGGGTGCAACTTTGAAGAATTACTTAATCAGGTGACTAGTTTATGAAACAGAATATTAGCACATTCCATTCTTGCAAAAACTACTTATCTTGAACAAAAAAACCAAACATCTGCTGCGTTCCGGTGCATCCGGCCACAAACGGTCAGTAAGGAAACTTATCTACTTAGTTCGTTATCTGGTGCAAGGTCCGGACTAAAATAAGGAACTTCTAAGTCCCTCTTCTTATGTTACGTTACTCAGAAACAAGATTAACCCTTAACAATGGGCACTCTGCATAGGCAGCCCTGGGGCCTTTCAGGAGGTCCCCGGCTGCCTAGCAACCACACAGCGCCCCGCGATCTCATCATGGGACGCTGTACGGGTCCCCTGAACGTCGGGTGCAGGCTGTTTCTTACAGTGGGCACCGGGCGGCAGCAGTTCCGACGAGCCGCGCCGCTCGTCAGAACTGTTAACACTTTAAATACTGCTCTGACAGCGGTATTTAAAGTGTTAACAGTTCCGACAAGCAGCGCGGCTCGTCAGAACTGCTGCCGCTGGGTGCCCGCTGTAAGAACAGCCGCCACCCGACGTTGTATGGAGCGGGATCCACCCGCGATCCCGCTCCATACAAGCATTTGTTCGACTTGCGAACAGGTTCCTGGAACGGAACCTGTACGCAAGTCGGGGACTATCTGTATAGGATTTATATTCTAATTAGTTTTAATTATCTGCATATAAAAACTCACCTGTAGCACATGATTATACCGCAAATGAAGCCAACAAGCGAAACTCAAATTAGGTGGTTATTCTGACACTACTTGCCACGTGGAACATCAGCGGTCTTCATTTTATATGCCTGTTTGGGGCATATTTATCATTGCATTTTGAGCATGCTTGGTGCGTGGAAACATAGAAACCAGGTCTGCTGTCAGCTCTATACCTCCCAGTCCTGGCTGGCTGTATTCCGCTTCTCTCCAATTCTTGTTTCTATATTTTCCACGCTCCAAGCATGCTCAGAATACAATAATAAATATGCCCTTTACAAACCCCGGTCTCCTTGTTAACTGTGGTATTCTTGTATCTTGTCACCACCGGAAGTGTGGGTGGCGACAAGATACAGCCTGCTTGACAGGCCGGCCACGTCCCCCTCTCAGGTCCTGGCACTCAGTAACTGCGCCTTACCTGGGACATACTCCCTGCAGTGGGCTGCGGACCCAGACAGTGAGGGATTGGCGCTGGCAGAGCGGCTTCCCCGGCGGTCTTCCTGCACTGCCCAGTGGCGCAGGACCGTGAGGGAATGACGGCTAACACTCAGGTAGCGGTGGTGGCAGAGCGGCTTCCTCGGCAGACTCCATGCACATTTCAGCGGCACCGGACAATCAGGCAGCGGCGGTAGCAGAGCGGCTTCCCCACCTGACTCCCTGCACTGGCCAGCGGTGGCGAACACTGAGGGAGCGGGGAACATGTGCCGCCGGCAGCACAGCGCTGCCTGACAGTGAGTCAGGGAGAGAGGGGGGGCTGGAGGATAGCGGGGACACTGCAAACAAACTGCAGGGACAGCGCTGGGTGACGATGAGTCAGGGAGAGGGGGGCACGGAGGATGGATGGCAGCAGGGACACTGCAAACAAACTGCAGGGATAGCGCTGGGCGACGGTGTGGCTGGCATGGAGGGTTGCTTTCAGTGTTAGGGTTAATACTGAAACCAGACGAAAGCGTAGCCCTCCATCCCACCATTAAAGGGGTTGTCTCGTGGCGAAAGCGATTTTGTTTTTAAATGGACCCCTGCATTATGCCCTGTGAAAAAGAAAGCATGTGTTAGTTTTTAACAAGCACATTGCACTTACCTGCATCAGCGTTCTGCAGCTTCTTCATTTCTTCTTTTAAAGATGGCGCCGCTGGTCTTCTCCCATGGTGCACTGCGGGTCTTCCCATGGTGCACCGTGGAGTTTCTTCTTCTGTCTTCCGCGTTCCACTGCCGATACAGCCACCTCATTGGCTGATCGGCACCACGTGACGGAGGCGGAGCTACGATGACGACGTGGTGACCAGCTCTCTGGCACGAGCGGCCCCATTCACCAGGCAGAAGACCACACAGCGCAAGTGCGTCTAAAAAAGCAAGAAGCCAGCGAAATTAGACGGAGCCATGGAGACGTGGACGCTAGCAACAGAGCAGGTAAGTGAATAACTTCTGTATGGCTCATATTTAATGCATGATGTACATTACAAAGTGCATTAATATGGCCATACAGAAGTGTATAACCCAACTTGCTTTCGCGAGACAACCCCTTTAACTAAATCCACACTGTGCTGCTAGGACCTTCAAGGCTTGAGCCAATCGGGAGCTAGGGGTGTTACTGCTGTCAAACCCCTAGCTTCCAGTGGCATCAAGATACGATAATACGGTTAACTGTATGATAAGAAAATGCACGGAGTGGAGAGTATGAACATCATAGTCTGTCAATTTGTTCTGCAGTGCCTGGGAGAAGCCATTTCTGTCTCTATGACTACATCTTTGAGGCATCTGAGGAGCGCATAGAAGTTTTATATTTTCTTGTGGTTGCCAGTTGTCCTCCGGTCACTGCAGCTACGTCCACTCTATGCTCCTGTTGCTACATCCTCCACTTCCCCAGCAGCAGCTGCTACAGTAGCTACTCTCATTCAACCCCTAGCAAGATAATGAGCGCTTGTCATGTGATTTGCAGTGTACTCCACTTTACACCCGGTCTTCTTGCCATTCAGCCTCTTTACACGGATTGCGCCTGCTCCGCTGTGTGCAGGAGCCCGATCTACAACCCCAGCCAGGTGATGCAGCCACTTCATGGCCGTGTAACAGGAGATGGGTGTATATGCAGTTATTGTGCTCCCATTGATGTTCTCATGGAAGTAATACAGTCAGCTACAACCTCTGGTTATAGAAGATTAGGTTGTTTTTTGTTTTTTTTAAGTATTTAAGAGACATTTGGGTGCCAAAGGCATCAGAGTGCATGGGTGGAAGACTGTGTGCAGTGCTTGCTATTGCCCTGTCTGGAGTCAGCTGGGACCTGGGTCAGACCGCTGACTATGAAGCCAATTCCTACACCACTATGGGGGTTAGACCAGGCCTAGTAAGGAAGATACTGCCACCTGGAGGCAGGAATAGCAGAATTCGGAGCCTCAGATCCAAGTCACTATTTTTGGTTGTAGAGAAGCTATATGTGTGACCCAATTCTTCTTTTATCACATGATTGCAAATGATTCCAAAGTACTTGTAAGTGCTCAATTTGAGTTTAGCATAGCAGCCAACTGGCCAGAGTTTGTTGGGGGATGGTGTTTTGTTTTTTTTAAAACCAAAATGTACCAAAACAAAATAGCCCATACTCCCCTCTCTTAGCTCCTGCATGTCCCATGCTGCTTTTCTCTATTCTCCATTCCAGGTTGGTTTTGACAGGCTGCTGCAGCCAATCACAGATGTCAGTGTTTATGGGAGTTCACATGTTGCTGCAGTCAAATCATATCTCAGCACGCAAACTAGCTGCTGCAGCCTGTAAACGCAGCATCACAGGAGAGACACAGAGCTGCCAACACAGAACATGGGGAGAGTGTAGGCTGTTTTGGCAGAAGGCACACCAATTAACCCCTTAAGGATATGGCCTGTTTTGGCCTTGAGGATGCAACATTTTTGGGGGGGATTTTCATCTCAACTTTTCTAAAGCCATAACTAGAGATGAGCGAACATACTCATCCGAGCTTGATACTCGTTCGAGTATTAGCGTGTTCAAGATGCTCGTAACGAGTACCACGCGATGTTCGAGTTACTTTCACTTTCCTCTCTGAGATGTTAGCGCGCTTTTCTGGCCAATTGAAAGACAGGGAAGGCATTACAACTTCCCCCTGCGACGTTTAAGCCCTATACCACCCCCCTGCAGTGAGTGGCTGGGGAGATCAGGTGTCACCCGAGTATAAAAATCGGCCCCTCCCGCGGCTCGCCTCAGATGGGTTGTGACTTAGCTGAGGGAAAGTGCTGCTGCTGGTGCTGCTGTAGGGAGAGTGTTAGGAGTTAGTGTAGGTTTCAAGAACCCCAACGGTCCTTCTTAGGGCCACATCTAACCGTGTGCAGTACTGTGGAGGCTGCTGTTAGCAGTGTTGCACTTTTTTTTTTTTTTTTTGGTATATTGGCTGTGCAGAGCATTGCGCCCTGCAGTAATACTACAGGGACAGAAGTGGTGGTTAGGCAGGGAGAGTGTTAGGAGTTAGTGTAGGCTTCAAGAACCCCAACGGTCTTTCTTAGGGCCACATCTAACCGTGTGCAGTAGTGTGGAGGCTGCTGTTAGCAGTGTTGCACATTTTTTTTTTTTTTTTGGTATATCGGCCGTGCAGAGCATTGCGCCCTGCAGTAATACTACAGGGACAGAATTGTGTAGGCAGGGCCAGAAGACATCTTATAGATTGCATATACACAGTGGTCCTTTTGCAAAAAAAGATTTGAAAAAAATCTATTTGGCCTGCCTGTCACTCTGCTCAGTGTTGTGGGTCCGTGTCTGCTGGGGGTACTATTTCTCCAAATAAATACGCAGCCAGCGAAATGTTACAGCAGGCTTGCGCCAAATTATTTCCTGGCTCTGAAATCACCGCTCTGTTGCACTTAATAACAGTGCAACACTGCAGTTCCGTCACACACATCAGGGACAGAATTGTGTAGGCAGGGCCAGAAGACATCTTATAGATTGAATATACGCAGTGGTCCTTTTGCAAAAAAAGATTTGAAAAAAATCTATTTGGCCTGCCTGTCACTCTGCTCAGTGTTGTGGGTCCGTGTCTGCTGAGGGTAAAATTGCTCCAAATAAATACACAGCCAGCTAAGTGTTACAGCAGGCTTGCGCCAAATTATTTCCTGGCGTTCCGTAAGCGAACTCAGCCTCAAACCACAGGCCAATAAGCGGCACATTTAATTACAGTGTTGGGTTTCTGCATTCCTGGTAATACAGCATGCTGAGGGGTAGGGGTAGGGGTAGGGGTAGGGGTAGGCCTAGAGGACGTGGGCGCGGCCAAGGGCACGGAGGCCCTAGTCCAGGTGTAGGCACAGGCCGAGCTTCTGATGCAGGTGTATCGCAGCCGACTGCTGCGGGATTAGGAGAGAGGCACGTTTCTGGCGTCCCCACATTCATAGCACATTTAATGGGTCCACGCGGTAGACCTTTATTAGAAAATGAGCAGTGTGAGCAGGTCCTGTCGTGGATGGCAGAAAGTGCTTCCAGCAACCTATCGTCCACCCAGAGTTCTGCGCTGTCCACTGCTGCAACTCAGAATCCTCTGGCTGCTGCTCCTCTTTCCTCCCAGCCTCCTCACTCCATGAAAATGAGACATTCTGAGGAGCGGGCAGACTCCCAGGAACTGTTCTCGGGCCCCTGCTCAGATTGGGCAGCAGTGGTTCCTCTCCCACCAGAGGAGTTTATCGTCACTGATGCCCAACCATTGGAAAGTTCCTGGGGTCCGGGGGATGAGGATGGGGACTTCCGGCAACTGTCTCAAGACCTTTCAATGGGTGAGGAGGCCGATGACGATGAGACACAGTTGCCTATCAGTGAGGTAGTAGTAAGGGCATTAAGTCCGAGGGAGGAGCGCACCGAGGATTCTGAGGAAGAGCAGCAGGAGGACGATGAGGTGACTGACCCCACCTGGTTTGCTACGCCTACTGAGGACAGGTCTTCAGAGGGGGAGGCAAGGGCAGCAGCAGGGCAGGTTGCAAGAGGCAGTGCGGTGGCCAGGGGTAGAGGCAGGGCCAAACCGAATCATCCACCAACTGTTTCCCAAAGCGCCCCCTCGCGCCATGCCACCCTGCAGAGGCCGAGGTGCTCAAAGGTCTGGCAGTTTTTCACTGAGAGTGCAGACGACCGACGAACAGTGGTGTGCAACCTTTGTCGCGCCAAGATGAGCCGGGGAGCCACCACCACCATCCTCATCACCACCAGCATGCGCAGGCATATGATGGCCAAGCACCCCACAAGGTGGGAAGAAGGCCGTTCACCGCCTCCGGTTTGCACCGCTGCCTCTCCCCCTGTGCCCCAACCTGCCACTGAGATCCAACCCCGCTCTGAGGACACAGGCACTAACGTCTCCTGGCCTGCACCCACACCCTCACCTCCGCTGTCCTCAGCCCCATCCAGCAATGTCTGTCAGCGCAGCGTCCAGCCGTCGCTAGCGCAAGTGTTTGAGCGCAAGCGCAAGTACGCCGCCACGCACCCGCACGCTCAAGCGTTAAACGTGCACATAGCCAAATTTATAAGCCTGGAGATGCTGCCGTATAGGCTTGTGGAAACGGAGTCCTTCAAAAGTATGATGGCGGCGGCCCTGCGCTACTCAGTTCCCAGTCGCCACTACTTTTCCCGATGTGCCGTCCCAGCCCTGCACGACCACATCTCCCGCAACATTGTACGCGCCCTCACCAACGCGGTTACTGCCAAGGTCCACTTAACAACGGACACGTTGACAAGCACAGGCGGGCAGGGCCACTAGATCTCCCTGACGGCACATTGGGTGAATTTAGTGGAGGCTGGGACAGAGTCAGAGCCTGGAACCGCTCACGTCCTACCCACCCCCAGAATTGCGGGCCACAGCTCGGTGGTGGTATCTGCGGCGGTGTATGCTTCCTCCACTAAACCACCCTCCTCCTCCTCCTCCAACGCAACCTCTGTCTCGCAATCAAGATGTGTCAGCAGCAGCAGCACGTCGGCAGCAGTCGGTGTCGCGCGTCGTGGCAGCACAGCGGTGGGCAAGCGTCAGCAGGCCGTGCTGAAACTACTCAGCTTAGGAGAGAAGAGGCACACGGCCCACGAACTGCTGCAGGGTCTGACAGAGCAGACCGACCGCTGGCTTGCGCCGCTGAGCCTCCAACCGGGCATGGTCGTGTGTGACAACGGCCGTAACCTGGTTGCGGCTCTGCAGCCTCACGCACGTGCCATGCCTGGCCCACGTCTTTAATTTGGTGGTTCAGCGCTTTCTGAAAAGCTACCCACGCTTGTCAGACCTGCTGGGAAAGGTGCGCCGGCTCTGCGCACATTTCCGCAAGTCCCACACGGACGCTGCCACCCTGCGCACCCTGCAACATCGGTTTAATCTGCCAGTGCACCGACTGCCGTGCGACGTGCCCACACGGTGGAACTCTACGCTCCACATGTTGGCCAGGCTCTATGAGCAGCGTAGAGCTATAGTGGAATACCAACTCCAACATGGGCGGCGCAGTGGGAGTCAGCCTCCTCAATTATTTTCAGAAGAGTGGGCCTGGTTGGCAGACATCTGCCAGGTCCTTCGAAACTTTGAGGAGTCTACCCAGGTGGTGAGCGGCGATGCTGCAATCATTAGCGTCACCATTCCTCTTTTATGCCTCTTAAGAAGTTCCCTGCAAAGCATAAAGGCAGACGCTTTGCACTCGGAAACAGAGCCGGGGGAAGACAGTATGTCGCTGGATAGTCAGAGCACCCTCCTGTCTATATCTCAGCGCGGTGAGGAGGAGGAGGGGGAAGACACAGCTTGGCCCACTGGTGAGGGTACACATGCTGCTGGGCTGTCATCCTTTCAGCGTGTATGGCCTGAGGAGGAGGAGGAGGATCCTGAAAGTGATCTTCCTAGTGAAGACAGCCATGTGTTGCGTACAGGTACCCTGGCACACATGGCTGACTTCATGTTAGGATGCCTTTCTCGTGACCCTCGCGTTACACGCATTCTGGCCACTACGGATTACTGGGTGTACACACTGCTCGACCCACAGTATAAGGAGAACCTTTCGACTCTCATACCCGAAGAGGAAAGGGGTTCGAGAGTGTTGCTATACCACAGGACCCTGGCGGACAAACTGATGGTAAAATTCCCATATGGCAGCGCTAGTGGCTGAAGGCGCAGTTCCGAGGGCCAGGTAGCAGGGGAGGCGCGGAGATCAGGCAGCATGTACAGCACAGGCAGGCCAACACTCTTTAAGGCCCTTGACAGCTTTATGGCGCCCCAGCAAGACTGTGTCACCGCTCCCCAGTCACGGCTGAGTCGGCGGGAGCACTGTAAAAGGATGGTGAGGGAGTACCTAGCCGATCGCACGACCGTCCTCCGTGACGCCTCTGCCCCCTACAACTACTGGGTGTCGAAGCTGGACACGTGGCCTGAACTCGCGCTGTATGCCCTGGAGGTGCTTGCTTGTCCTGCGGCTAGCGTCTTGTCGGAGAGGGTGTTTAGTGCGGCTGGGGGAATCATCACAGATAAGCGTACCCGCCTGTCAACCGACAGTGCCGACAGGCTAACACTCATCAAGATGAACAAAGCCTGGATTTCCCAAGACTTCTCTTCTCCACCAGCGGACAGCAGCGATACCTAAGCAATACGTAGGCTGCACCCGCGGATGAAAGCATCGTTCTGTATCCCCATCAAAAACAGGGACCTTTTTGCTTCATCAATCTGTGTATAATATTCCTCCTCCTCCTCCTGCAACCTCACATAATCACGCCGAACGGGCAATTTTTCTTAGGCCCACAAGGCTCAGTCATATCATTTTTCTAAACATTTTTTATACGTTTCAATGCTCATTAAAGCATTGAAACTTTCACCTCCACCAATTTTTATTTTAACTGGGCTGCCTCCTGGCCTAGTTACCAATTAAGCCACATTAACCAAAGCAATTAATGGGTTTCACCTGCCCTCTTGGTTGGCCATAGCCAATTTTTCTGATGTACATTAGTACTGTTGATACAGCAATTTTTGTGGGCCCTCGCCTACAGTGTAATCAAAGGAATTTTTAGCCCACCTGCATTACAGCTGACGTTACATCCGCTGTGTTGGGCAATGCAATGGGATATTTTTATGTACCGCCGGTGGGTTCCAGGGAGCCATCCATGCTGTGGGTCCACAGGGAGTTGTAAATGCATCTGTTTCCACTTCTAAAGAACCCCGGTCTGACTGGGGCATGCAGTGTGGGCCGAAGCCCACCTGCATTAAACATGACATTACTACCTCAGCTGTGATGGGCAATGCAATGGGATATTGTTATGTACCGCCGGTGGCTTCCTGGCACCCACCCATGCTGTGGGTCCACAGGGAGTTGTAAATGCATCTGTTTCCACTTCTAAAGAACCCCAGTCTGACTGGGGCATGCAGTGTGGGCCGAAGCCCACCTGCATTAAACATGACATTACTACCTCAGCTGTGTTGGGCAATGCAATGGGATATTTTTATGTACCGCCAGTGGGTTCCAGGGAGCCACCCATGCTGTGGGTGCACACGGAATTCCCATTGCGGAGTTGTACCTGCCTGTGACTATATATAAAAAACCGCGGTCTGACTGGGGCATGCAGACACCTTGACAGAATGAATAGTGTGTGGCACATAGGTTCCCCATTGCTATGCCCACGTGTGCAGCTCCAGATGGCGGTGGCACAGGATTGGATTTCTCATTGCTTCTGTACAGCATTGTGGGCTATCGCCCCGCCCCTTTTAAAGAAGGTTGCTGCCTAGCCGTGCCAACCCTCTGCAGTGTGTGCCTGCTTTTCCTGTGGCAGACGCACTTATAAATAGACATGAGGGCGGCGTGGCATGAGGGCAGCTGAAGGCTGGGCAGGGACAGTTTGGTGTGCGCTGTGGACACTGGGTCGTGGGGGGGGGGGGGGGGGGGGAATTGGCAGCATATAACCCAGGAGAAGTGGCAGCGGAGTGTCATGCAGGCAGTGATTGTGCTTTGTTGGAGGTAGTGTGGTGCTTAGCTAAGGTATGCATTGCTAATGAGGGCTTTTCAGATGTTAAAGTTGTTGGGGGGGGCCCACTCTTGCCGCTATTGTGGCTTAATAGTGGGACCTTTGAACTTGAGATGCAGCCCAACATGTAGCCCCTCGCCTGCCCTATCCGTTTCTGTGTCGTTCCCATCACTTTCTTGAATTGCCCCGATTTTTACAAATGAAAACCTTAGCGAGCATCGGCGATATACAAAAATGCTCGAGTCGCCCATTGACTTCAATGGGGTTCGTTACTCGAAACGAACCCTCGAGCATCGCGAAAAATTCGTCTCGAGTAACGAGCACCCGAGCATTTTGGTGCTCGCTCATCTCTAGCCATAACCTTTTTAGTTTTCTATCGACACGGCTGTATGAGGGCTTGTTTATTGCGTAGCGAACTATAGTTTTTATTGGTGCCATTTTTGGGTGCATAGACCATATTGTAAAACGTATGAATTTTTTTATGATCACAGGGAGAGAAAACACACATTCTGCCATTGTTTTGTTTTGTGTTTTTTGTTTTTAACAGTGATAATTATGCAGCATAAAATGGCAATACATTTCTTCTTTGGGTCGGTACAATTTCCGCAATAAAACCCCTTTTTTGTTAAATTGTTTTCTAAATCACTGCATTCAAAGTCCTGTAACTTTATTTTTCCATGGACAGGGCTTGTTTTTATGGGTACCATTTTGGGGTACACATGGCTTTCTTGATCACTATTGTTGCTTTTGAGAGGCAAAAATGAAAAAAAGAAAAGTGGGATTTAAATTTAATACTAATAAGAAAAAGAAAAAGCACAAAAAATAGGGGGTTGCTGCAATGCCTTATTACTTCGAATAGCAATCATAGGCACCGGCAATACAGAACGCCTGTAGCTAGCGTCCTGTTGCCATGGCAACCCATCAGGCTCTCTACGATTACATTGCGAGAGTACGATGACACCAGAACTGAACTGAATGGACATGGCTTTTTTTTCAGCCTTAGGGCTCCTTCACATGGGTGCTGCAATTTTTGGCCAAAAATGTACATAATTATGTAGATTTAGGCCTAAGATTCTCTTAAAAAGTTTTTTTTCCCCTTAGGATAGTAATTGGTAGCATACTGCTAGGATATAATCACTGTCTGACTGTTGTCATGGGTCACTAGAAATAAGTGGCAACAGTGCTAGGAGAGCATTGTACTACTTAAAAGGGGCCACTCCGGTGAGCCCCCCCCCCCCCCATTCATTATACAACTAATCACAGTTCTAATAATGGAGATCACCACTCATTCCCCTGATCGTATACTTATGGTCTGCAACTTATTTTGGTGACTACAGAATGTAATGGCAGTGTTTTTCCTGCAACAGAGATGGCACAGTCTCTAGCTGCTCATGTAATGCTGTGCTGGTGCATCATGGGATTGATAGCACAGAAAAGTAAAAGCAACATCATGATAATGCCAGACAAGCATCAGACAGGAGTCTGCACTGCATGGAAGTGACTGCATCATATAGAGGAAACCTCAGTGTAATAGGCAAATCAGGTGAGGGGGCAGGAATGAACACATGCGTTTTCACCAGCGTGACCCTTGAATTTTAGGTCAGCTACACTTGGTACTTTTTGGCGGCTGAACAGAATCAGCCAAGTGAATAGGACATGAAATTGCCAGGAGGCTCTCTTAGCATCATTACTTTGTTCTAGTTAAAGCAGCCAACTTATTGAGCATAGACAGCATTTGTTCTATACAATAATGAAACAACATATCTAAAATCATTCATTTATTATTAGGCAAGGAAGAAATTTCACTAGTATATACATAGTGCAAAAAGCTATTACTCCAAAATGAATAAAAAATATAATTATCCTTCATACAGAAAAAAACCTTCATATTTTATTAGGAAAATGTGTTCCCGTGTGAGGATCACATGCATTTGTTTTTCTATTCATTAGGAGAAACATGTTAACCAATACCAGGATACACACCATAAAAGACTGGGAAGGGAAGAATAAAAAACGTACAGAACACCCTGGAGAACAAAAAGCTGCTGGCCTACAAGTATATGGTGAGCTCAAGGAGGACAGAAACCTCCCATGGAGCAAAAGGGCTCCACGGGAAAAAGAAAAAAAAGCTGCAGAAAGCAAAAAACAGGACTAGCACATTATAAGATATTGATCTCAGAAATCTTAGCAAAGCATGCCAGTAATAAATCAACATATTACAAAGTATAAAGAACATACTTGGCACTGTCAAGAGATGCTGCACACTTATTGTACCTTGAATAGTAATAGTTGAACATATGTATACAGTTTAATAAATTCAGTGGCACAGATTTTGGTTACAGAAAAAGAGACTTCTCGTTATATGTAAAAATGGTCATTAAAGGGGTTGTACTAGAATCTGACGTTATCCCCCATCTACAGGACTGGGGATAACTTGTGAAAAGGTGGGAATCTCATGGCGGAGACCGGCTGATCTCAATAACAGGGGTCTCCCGTCCTCCTTACTGCAGGGTTACTGCACTCTCGCAGTGAAGAGGAGACTGAATAGAGTGCTGGCCGCGCTAGTGCTCCCTTCACTTTCAATGGGACTAGAAAGCTACCTGAGCAGCACCTGCTCAGGTATTTGTCCACTGCATTGAAATTAATGAAGCGCTAACCGCACAAGCTTGGCCAGTGCTCCCTTCAGCCTGACATCACCGTGGGGGGAGAAGTGACAGGAGAACGGAACGCTGGGAGTCCAGTTCTCAAGAATGGTGAGAGTCTCAACAGTGAAACCCCCGATCTGCAAGTTATCCCCTATCCTCTGGATAGGGGATAACTGCAAATTCTGGTACAACACTTTTAAAGGGGAAGAGTCATGTATGAATTTTACAATGTCCCTCAGCTCATCACTGTCTTGAATAAACAGGCTCTGTAAAGAGTCTTACCAGTCGTACACATGCCGCATCTTCTCAGACCTAACCCCGTGTGTAAGCATGCGGGCACCTTTGTCAAAGCAACAGAAAAAAAAAAAAAAAAAAAAAAAACAACTTTTTTTTTAGATATCTATGCACACTGAGAAGTTTAGAATACCAAGTGCTGTTGGCCAATTTTTGGTATTACTCCTTTTCAAGCCCTCTTTTCTGTGGCAGTGTCTTATTGTGCATCTACAAGTTCAGATCTCGGTGGCCATTCCCTGTGAAGCAAGCTTTCTTTCCATAAAGGGATGTACAGGAGGATTATAAAAGATGGTTGCTTTCTTACAAAGACACCAACATACTTGTCCACATGTGTCTAGTATTGCAGCGTAGCTCTACTGAAGTGAATGGAACAAAGCTACAATGCCACAACTAAATTTGTGAATGGGTGCAGCAGAGTTTTTGGAAATAAACAGCCATTTCTTTCTAATCTTATACAATTTGTTTAACGTCTATCACTGCCCGTCTGTTCCCTTACACTGACAGATTTGTAAATGCGGTCATTTCTGTGACACATGCAGATAAGAAGTAGTCTTAAGGATATAGAACATTCTAAACAGAGAAAGTGAACCTGCTCGGACCACAAATGCCTCGAGTGCTAGAAGTAGGCTAGCAAGAGGCAGGGGAGGGGGGACTGGACTGAGGGTACTTTGAACGATTATTTGGGTGACTATCGACTCACGTTAAACAGCAGATTATGGGCAACTGTTGGACTGTGGAAAAACACAGAATCCGAGCAAGAAGTCACTCAATCACTAATCGTTCTATTTAAAGGGGTGGTCTCGCGGCAGCAAGTGGGTCTATACACTTCTGTATGGCCATATTAATGCACTTTGTAATATACATCGTGCATTAAATATGAGCCATACAGAAGTTATTCACTGGGGTTTTTAGACGCGCTTGCGCAGTCCGTGCTTCTGGCTAGTGAATGGGGCCGCTCGTGCCGGAGAGCTGGTCACCGCGTCATCGTAGCGCCGCCCCGTCACGTGCGCCGATTCCAGCCAATCAGGAGGCTGGAATCGACAATGGAACGCACAGAGCCCATGGTGCACCATGGGAGAAAACCGCAGTGCATCCCTGGGAAAGGACCGGCGGCCATCTTAGGGAGAAGATTTTTATAACTCCATATTTCGTCGGATCGGCGAGTAGCAAGCGGTTTAAAAACCGCTTTAAATTGTTATTTTATGCCAGGGGGGTGACAGGGGGAATGGGGTAATGTAAAATTTTGATGTTTGCCGCGAGACAACCCCTTTAAGCTCACTGAATCGGAATGATTAGTGCGCGACTTCTAAAAAGGCAGTCATCCATCTGTCAAAGACTGCCTGCTTGCAGGGAATGGAAGCAGGCAGCCAGCCGGAAGAGATTTCACGTGCGCTCTGCCTCCATTCACTTAACAGCTATTGTGTGCACTTAAAGAAACTGTCCCTATCTTTTTGCACCCCTCTCTGAGGGCAGTACAAGGTAGTAACAGTCCCACTGATTACAGCGATGTCTGCTGTGTGGATCTTTGCAACAGTTATGCGAAATCTGCCTTTTATCAGTAAGCAGCACATGCATAGAGGACTACTTAAAAGTAGTCCTGGATATTCATGAGCTGCAGTCTACCTACACCCACCCCGCCCTTCAACCAATGGGAAAATACTTCCTTTGACAATTTTGCTAGTTTAAAGCATTCCTGTTTATCAATGTGTTACAACTCCTGAAAATATGTGCAATTCCAGAGTTGTGTGAGATTCAGTGTCCAGTCCATTCCTTATGCCAGATTTACAGCTGTAAAAGCCGATAAACCTGTGCCAAAATTTCCCATTAACGTGTGGTTCTACTAAAGTAAAAATGGAGTACAATAAAATGCCAAACATCTGTACATATAATACATTGCAAGATTACATACTGATTAACAATACCAGTAACACTTTAATGAACAAGTTATCAAGGTACGCTTTCCTTATTGGACTTGCTCTTAGGCCAATAGCACACAAGCGTAATACAGAAGTATTTGTGCCCGTATTACAGCCACAAGTCCCGTCCCAACCACGGGTTTACTGATCTGAACCAACACGGCTATAGATAGCAGAAATGCTCCCTTATTGCACTTGTGTGAAACGGACCTTAATCACACTGGTAGGGACTTACATACTGTTACATTTCCATTAATCACAGACCATCCTCTTTCACAGTCCTTAGTTTATACTTTTTACAAATACTTATTATACATCATATCAGGCAAACGTAACGGAGGAAAGAAGATAACACAAAACAAATGCTTTGAATTAATTTAACTATATACATAGAACGTATAGGCAGTTCATGTAAAAATTGCTAAATCATTGAACAAATGCATTATTTACAGAACTAATTAGATAGTTTGGGAAAGATTTTTCCTTTACTACATTTCCCAAGTCCAGGTTAAATGCAAAGTAGCCCTTAACTTGTATCCCTATGCTTTTCTCCACTGCAACCTGCCCTATGCATCTGCTCGGATGAGCCTGATATTTGCCAGACAGCCATTGACTCGTGTTGGGGAAAAAAAGCCAGAAATTTGCTCCAAACTTCTCATTCTAATTAATTCTATTACTGTTTTGCTGAATGTACTGGAAATGAATAGCATAGGAAAACAAATTCATGAAGCAGTAGCATCTACAAGAGGCACTCTTTCGGATGACCTCTGGGCCAAGAGCTGCTGGAGAATAGGGCCATTTTCATTCCGTGCTGCCCAGGTCATGGTCCCCCGACAGCAAGGAGTTGTCAGTACAGGGTAGTTGGGGGCTATATAATGGGTGGTTTATGATGCAGCTTAAAAGGGGTTTCCAGGAATAGAAAAACATGGCCGCTTACTTTTACCAACAACGTCACCCCTATTTTGGGGCTGAGCTCCAATACACAAACCATGGACAGATGTGGTGAGTTTTTGGAAGTCGCCATGTTTGTACAAATACTGGATCGCCCCTTCAACTTTTCCTCTTGTAGTGAACCTCTTTATAAACTGTCTAATGGCTGGTGTTCTTCAATAACTATGTTGGATCAGGGTAAATTAACCCTCTCCATTCTGGTTCCTTTAACTTACATTGTAAGTAGTCACAGATTCTTTCCTTTTGCAAATAGACCATTTGGTTGAAAGCCAACTGTGAAACATCCCCTAGCTAAGTATTGCCACCTATCTGGATCAAGAATTAGCTGCACATGTAGACAAACCTAATAAATGCTGAATGTTCTGTTCAAAACCCTATCATTTCCACAGGTGAGGCAATGCTTGAAATGTAAAGGCTAAGGTCTGTCATATACCACTAATGATTAAGATGACCTCACTCCTTACCCTTAGTACTTTTTCAAGACTTTTTATAGACTAGTAAAACAAGTTTACTAAAAAAAAAAAAAAAAAAAAAACAAAACTGTACAATGTTGCCAGTTTCCCATAGGCAACTGAAGAATGCTTACAATCAAGCAACTTAAATTAATTCTAAAACAAAGTTACGAATGTATGAAATTACAATATCAAAAAACTCATCAGTAGAACCATCTACCGATATCCTAAATACATTGTTGTCCATCAATGTCCCTTTGACGGACAACAGATATTTCATCCACTAAGCATGGTTCGGGAAGAGTTAATTGGGTTCGGGTAATGCTAACATTTATTCTATAGGAAAATTATAAGCCATGAATCCCCATTCCACAGATCTTGATTGAGAGAGTCACAACTTAAAGACCTCTACGTTTTAGTAAATAAGGCTCATAAAACAGCACTAGAAGAGTCGAACGTCCTACTATTCTGTTAATAAGGCGGATTTCTGTGACCAAGGGGCAAAAGATAGTTTGCTTATGTGTAGAAGTAACAGAACAGGGGTTTATCGCCAGGAGACTTCTATGGCATTTAGACTTAGGCTACATGGAGACTTTTTGGAGTGCAACTGATTACAATGGAGCTACAGCTGCAGTCTACATGATTACATATGACTTAAGGCCTGGCTTCATACAAGTGTATGCATATTTGCGTGCGCCTGTGTATTTATGGAATGAACTTTTTTTTTGCGCACATTTGCGTATTTTACTGTACTGTTTGCACCCGCAAAGCATGTTCATTTGCACACGGCAAACAGACGCAGCGATTGAAATGGCTTATGACTTCCAGATGTGTTTTTCCAATGGAATTACGCAGTGTTTCATGCATCGCCTTGCATATTGCACGTGCATTTGCGCACCCACCATTGACTTCTACGGGGACCTTTTGTGTGCAAATACTCAGAAAAATAGAATCATATGTTTTGGGGGTTTTTTGCGCACAACTGAAAAGTATGGGCAAAATGTGGAAATGTGAACTATGGGTTCTATTCTCTGCTTATTGTGCACACAAGCATATGCGTGTAAAGCCAGTCTAAGGTCCCTTTACACAGAACGACTGTTCAGTTAATCGTTGGATCATGTGAAACGTAATGATAATCATTCAGTGTAAGAACAGCCAGCGACTGAAAGATGAATGAGAACTCATTTTTTTATCAATTGTTTAGTTTATGCAGGCATAGAAATCAAACCACTACCAGCCCATTTAAATAGTGGCAGTCATTCATAAAGGACTGCTATTAAATCGCTCCTGTCTTAAAGCACAAATCATTGGGACGAGTGTCTGGCATCTAAGCACCCAACAGGGGTCCCATGTAATGTATACCTTTACACTGCAGCAGTAGCTTAATAGATAAAAATTAGTAGTGCTCCAAAAAGTCTCAGTATAGCCCTAGCCTTAAGGCCCATTTAGATACAACGATTATCGCTCAAAAGCCATCTTTTGAGCGATAATCGTTCTGTCTAAATGTGCCCATCTTTCAGTTTTATGCTGAAAGTTTTTTTTAGTTCTACTTAAAAACCATCATTGAACAGCTGATAAGCAGGACTGCAGGCTGTGTCTGCTATCCATGGTGCTGAATTCTCCATGGGGAGCTAGAGATTACATTGTTTTCGCTTAGCAGCCCATGGCTGAATAATGAAGTTAATTACAGAGCTCAGACCTCCTGCTGAGTTCTGTAACAGCTCCCAGAAGCTCATTTGCATGCAAATGAAGATGAGAAAAGTACTAATAGCAATTAGTGCCTATTAGTACTTCATGTAAAACGATCGCTGATCTTTCAATCTTTTGAAAGATTTGTGTCTGTAAATGGGCTTTTAATCACCCTGGATAGCTAATGCAGCAAAATCATTCTGCTAAAAATATATTACCTGCTGCAAAGGTGAGCATCGTTAGATAGATGCCCTACTGATACGGAATCTGACTCTTCCTTTTCTACCAGAATTGCTTAGCAGCAGTCTCCTACATTTCCACATCATTGCTCTAAATGTCATTTTAGCCAGATAACTCAGGTTATGCAATATCCCAATGGCTTCCACTGTAATGCAGGAAACGCATGATACCACAGGGTAGTAGCCTTCTCCATAAGGGTAAAGCCATATGCGACGATCCCTCAGCAAACTCTGCCCTGCAAACTTCCAGCAAATACACCAGTCGTGAGCTACCCAAGGCTCCATGTAGACAGCAGCCTCTGTGGACCAGCTTACATACAAAATCTTTCCTTTATGTAGCTCCTCGGGAATTTAGACAACTTCTAGCACTTTCTTGTTAAAGCCTTATTTAGAAAAATGTGGAGAACCACTTTAATAGTACATAATATAACTTAATTACAAACAAACAGTCTTCAACACTGGATCATGCAGTATCTAACAGAAAAATCACATTTCATTAGGTTATGTGTATATATATATATTTTTTAAGGTAACTGATAAATTGGTTGCCATTGCACATCCCCAAAAACTACTGTTATGAAGCTCATTTGTAGTTTAGTCACACTGATGCACACAATAGTTATCTCCTTTAGTCCATTGTGTATTAGTGGGTTCAGTAAAAAAATTTGAAGACTTGCGAAAGACTGAATGGATTAGAATACTGCTTTTTACAAAGAGGGCAGAAAAGTACGATAACCCCTTAAAATGGAATACGAAAAAAAAAGTGTGAAATGTTACATTAATAGATATATAAATATTAGGTGTATACATAAAAAGGAAGTTATGAAATGTTTTTATCAAACACAATCATCAATTATAACTTACTGTACAGGTGTGCATCACCCCGCCTGAAAACAACGACTTCAGCATTGTAAACCCGGAGGAGGATGGCGGAGAGCTACGCAACAAGCAATAGAAACTGTACTGCAGAGAATCCATTCTAAAGTTAATCTGGTTATAAATAGAAAGAATAGATGTGGTCGTGGAAACACTTACTTTTCTGCATTACAAAGAGCTACACGCACACGTAAACATGAAGATTTTAAAGACACTAAATCAATACAAAATTTTCATTTGTAAAAATGGATTCCATTAAACCCGATGTAATCAATGTGATATCTAGCATGTCAGATACCAACAATTAGCTACAGGTATCTTACCATATGGAAAGATTATGGTTTTTACTTTTGTGTTTTTTTTATATTTTTACTTTTTACCATTTGTGTACTCATACCCAACGCTGAAGGAAGGAAAAAGCTGGACAATCTGGACGAGACGCCCTCTAGTGTTGAGGTGAAGTAAAAGCAGCAATTCAGCTGAACATCTAACAATAAAACATAATTTGTGGGTCATCAGGTATAGCTTTCAACATTTATACAGTGCAAAACATTGAGATGAAGTAGGAATGGGAATGGCTGCAACTCTCCCAAAAGCAAAGTTCTGTGAGCGGACCAATTCCTGAGTTTGTTTCATTGACATAGAAGGAGTTGTAACTCTTTTAATAACGACCTTGCACCACTTCGTGTATGTGCTCCATTTCTGACCAGCTATTTTTTTGTCTGTTCCTTGCAATCAGAAACGTGTTCTAGATATTCTCCACAGTATCCTCCTCACTTGGCTCAATGTTATCTTCCTCTGGACTGTTCACAAGCTGCAGAGTTTCCATAGTTCGCTGGGTTTCTGACACCCAAGACTCTATCCTGCTGACTGAACTAGGTTCCTGGTGATACTCATCATCGTCATCTTCTTCGTCATCATCATCTTCGTCCAGCATTTCAGGGACCAGAGTACTGGTTGTGCTTGTCATTGAGGAATTAAGGACATCTCTGCCACTTCCATCCCATGATCCAGTTTCTGTACTCTGCTGTGAGGCCCACTCCAGATTGTCATCTGGTTTTGCCTCCTCTTTGTCAACTGGTGCTATTTTGCCAGGTTTAGAAACTGAGGTAGTACTACCAAGACCCAAAAGTGGTTTTTGGACAATTTTATCAGGCTGTGCATTAATTGTGTGTTGAGATGCCATTGTCCGTACAGAAGAATCTTCATTTTCGGATGCTTCAAGTCCATCAGAGGTTTCTACCATACTTCTCCAATTTGTTTCTACAAAAAGAAAAAGCATATGTTGAAATATCTTTCATGTATTGCTGGTTCTACTTAGCACCACTGTCATTTCCAAGGTACTCCACCATGTCCAGTGGAAACATGCTCAAATAAAATTCAAGATAAAAGCTACCAAACGAGAATATAGCCATGAGTAGATACCCCCTTTATGTTCAAAAGCTTACCATAATCCTTCTCATTGACTTCCGAGATGGGCTCAGAGATGACACTGCAGAATGAAATTGCACTGGCTGCAGAAGGGTTACGGGAGTGACCCATGTGGTGTGGGACCTTTTTCACATTTTTCAAAGCTTCTTCAGCTTGCTCCTGCTCCATTGATGACACCATATCTTTGTAGGCTTTTCTAGCTTCTTCCGTCAGAGAGACCAGGTTATTAAATAAACTCTGAGGTGGGGGAGGAAACATCCAAAGATTATGTTCATAACAAAGTGGTAGCGATATAGAAAAAGCATCGGCTTGAAAGACATTTCGTACTTTGTCTCATGCACAAGAATTATTTAGATTACTAAAGACAACTAAAATATATGTTATATTAGCAAAAAAGAGCAAGAAGAGACGCAATCTAGTAAAAGACAAGAAAGTCTGTCCATAAGAGGTATAATGAAACTGGAAGTGTAACTGACAGCTGTATATAATTAGACAGGATGATACAAAACATTATTAATGCTGCTAAATGTGGTTGAACCCATTAAAGGAGGGGAATTAAACTTTTTGAGGTATAATCAGTGTACAAAAGACTGACTGGTGCAAATATTCACGAAAATAAATGAGGAATCTCGAATAGTACCATATTAATATATAGCATCTGAAGTAAAAGGAATTGATCTGGCAACACATGAGGGCTCAGCCCACATGTGCAGACATTTCTTGAGAAATGTGGATTTTGGTGCGGATTTCACCAATTACAAAAATAGGTAATCTGATTAAAACTCATAACAAATCTGACAGAATTCACTGTCTGTTAGGAAATTACATTGATGGGGAAAACTAGCCAAGTATTTTATTGTAAACTGTAGACTTTCAGTGCAAAAAGTTCACTGAAAATCCAGTGTGAAATCACCTTTAGGGCTCCTGCTCACTGGCGATCGCGATATCGCTGCGCTTTTGTTTTTTAATGCAAAGATCAATAGGACTTTCTAATGTTTAAAACGCATCACACAAAAATCGTAAAGCACAAACCTGTGATTTTTGTGTGCGATGACATTTGCGTTAAAAAAAACGCAGCGATATCGCGATCACCAGTGTGCAAGAGCCCTTAATGATATAAGCTAATGACCTTCAAATGAAGTTACAAAAAAAAAAAAGGAATAAAACATTCTGTCTTTCCGCTTACCTCAGCTCCAGAGTAGCTAAATATACCGACAACACTGACTGGAACCAACTTGTTCACACATCGCCCCAGAGCTTTTCGACCCAGGGCAAATACAAATGGAATTTCTTGCTCTCGTGCCATAGCTATTACATTATAGAGTGCTTCATCCAATCCACCTGGGTAAAAGGCCAAAAAATCCTCAGTCTTATATATAGTCAGTAATACCAATCATAAAAGAACAAAGTAGGAAGTGTACAAAATAAGCAGAAGAAAAGGCAATAAAATTTAAGGTTATCTTTCTACAGCTGAATCCAAGGAAATATTGGTGTTTTTTTGTATGGCCTATCCCATCAGTGGGTCAGACCAAACAGAATAAAAGAGCAGCCGTGTCTAGTACTGCAGCTCACTACCATTCTATTAACCCTTTCCAATCCACTGTCTGCCGTCTGAAGACATTATGATTTAAGGCTGTACAGCTCCGATGTTGGAGGACATCCATCGGGGTTCTCTTACTGTATATTGCCAGCCTACCTGCTGTCGGAGCCTATCCAACGTGTCACCTCATGCAGTACTGGTTTTAGCCAGCATATAGCGCTGCTGTATAACAGCAGAAAAAAAATATGCCCCCCCCCCCCCCCCAAGAAAACCAGGATACAAATTGGATTGGAAAGGGTTAATGGTAGTGAGCTGAGCTGCATAAGGCCTCACTACAGAGGGCCTCACTAGAGTGTGGCAGCCGCTTCATTCTGCTGATTGTCAGGACTCCCAAGAATGGAGACACCCCCAAGATCAAACATTCATAGCTTATTCAAAAGTTAGGGATCAATCTTTGACACCCAGGAAACCTTTTAAAAAAGAAATATTATATTTTCGGTAGTTGACATTTGTGATAGCGGCAGAAGACATGCACATCCTATAGACTATAACATACCTTTAGACTGAATTTTCTCACAGTTGGGAGAAATAATGACACACTTTATTTTATTTAACTTCATGTGCTTCGTGACTTCTCGCAATCCCATCACAAGTCTCCGCTTCGACTTGGCTTTGATGGGGTCTTTCTGGTATACGCGCTCTTGGAAGCTGACTAGTTCTTGCAGTAACACAGTTACACATTCATCAATTTCTTTACTTAATACTTGATTGCAGTATCTGTAAGAAAATACATAGATTATTGGGGGGCTAAATACTGCGTATTAAAAATCTGAGCTACCACTACATACACAACTGATGCTACATACATTATATATAGAATTACATGGATACCAAAAAACTTGTAGCCCCCATTTGCACCTAGATAAAAAATAACGTATTCCTCTCTCGAAAAGGTGAACTTTTAGAACCTGTTGGGACTCTTCGCAAGCCTCGAGTGCTGCAAGTCCTTAGTTTGTATTGGTTATGAAAACGATCGGAGATCAGTGCGTGGTTTAGTGGCAACCATAAAACTTGCACACGTGGTGCTGCTTGCCTTCCATCTATCAACATAGAACTATTGGAAATCCTCATGCCTCCATTTATGGTGGTATAATTTTACGCAGGAGTTTACAGATTTATGAGCGTCGTTTCAAGTATCAAAAAGGCAGGTACAAGTTACACAGAAACCTATGCGAGATATTCATAGAGGGACAACCTACTCATCGGTATAGAGCATGCCCTTAGGTTTGTACTGGAAAAACAAGACTGCTTTCTAACAATGCCACAGCTGTCAGGAGGGGTAGGATCACTCTTTAAAGGGGTTGTCTCGCGAAAGCAAGTGGGGTTATACACTTCTGTATGGCCATATTAATGCACTTTGTAATATACATTGTGCATTAAATATGAGCCATACAGAAGTTATTCACTTACCTTCCCTGCGCTGGCGTCCCCGTCTCCATGGCTCCGTCTAACTTCAGCGTCTAATCGCCCGATTAGACGCGCTTGCGCAGAAGGGTCTTCTGCCTTCGGGTCTGTCCGGCAGCAGCGGCGTTCTGGCTCCGCCCCCTTCTACGCGTCATCGCGTAGCTCCGCGCTGTCACGTGTGCCGATTCCAGCCTCCTGATTGGAGGCTCATATTTAATGCACGATGTATATTACAAAGTGCATTAATATGGCCATACAGAAGTGCTTAACCCCACTTGCTTTCGCGAGACAACCCCTTTAAGCTGCCTGTCCACGGGCGTCGCAGTATCCTGCGGCGGATCTCCTGCTCCCGCCACCCGGGAGCAGGAGCCGGACAGGGATCTCGCATGCTGTGATTTGCCAGCCGCGAGCGGAGAATCGCAATGATATTCCGCTCGTGGACAGGGAGGAAGCAATTTTCATAGCAACGCTATGGAGAGCGCTCACTGTGTTCCTTGTGGCCGGATTATCGTTGCGGGGAACGCAATGAAAACTAGCCCGTGGACAGGCATCCTTAAGGAGAGACTATGTAAAAGGTGAATGAGGAGATTTAGAAGGTCATTCCTGCTCCTCTGGGAAATATATGCAAATAAGGAAGATAAAACAATACCTCTGCAGCGCCACCTATTGGATGGCAGCATTCCTGCATATCAATGTGTGACCCTTTGTATATGAATGGCCTTATAAAGTCTCCTCACTCACCTAGGTTCTCTTCCTAAGGAGTGATGTTTCGCCCTCAACTCCAGTCATGGGCCTCTCACTAGCCAAGTCAGAATCCTACTACACACTGATGAGGGGCAAACAACCTGAAACAGCTGTCTGTGTATGCATTCAGGCTTGGTTTTCAATTCCCAATCATCCCAATCTAAAGACCTGTATAAAAGGGCAGAACATTGATTTGCAGGAATGCTGCCATCCAATAGGTGGCGCTGCAGTCTCCTCACTCAAGGAGTGAGGAGTGAGATTACTTCTCCCCACAACTGTCTGCAAGTAATGCATGACATTGCAGCTCAGTCCCATTCACTTCAATGGAAATAACCAGCAATACGAGGTACAGCACATTGACAAATGTGAATTTTAGGGTCTACATGACTTCCACCATGTGATTTTAACAATCCCCAGAGAATGAAATTACAGCTGCTAGCAGATTCCAATTGCACAGAGTGTTGTTTTACCTGCTAATATCTGTTTACTAATTATTACAGTGAAAACAATGATCAAAATTAATCAATAAAAGTAAACAACTATTCACTTACTCTCTAAACCTTTTGCTGTGAATTTTGGTAATGGCAGAAGAGGCCATGGGGCTACCAATGCCAGAACTTGCTGGTGATCCCTGAGATACTGGCGTCATGCAGTAGGGAGAGTTCTGACTTGCTGGAGACAGTGAAGTATCACTGGGTGCACTCAGACCAGCTTCTAATGGAAAAATGATAAGATGATTAAGAGCAGCATAATAAAGGTGCATTTACACACACAGATGATCCCTCAAAATTTATCAGAAACCTACAGTTCTGAGCGATCATTTGGCATAGGTTCTAATGGGCTAAAAATCAACCCTTTAGTACTTCATTGCATGTATTGAGAGAACAGCGGGTGGTCTATTCTCTAAATACACCATTATTGTTCTCCGGCAGGACAGCGGCTGTTAACAGCTGTTAAAGGAGATGTCCCGAGGCAGCAAGTGGGTCTATACACTTCTGCATGGCCATAATAATGCACTTTGTAATGTACATTGTGCATTAATTATGAGCCATACAGAAGTTATAAAAAGTTTTACACTTACCTGCTCCGTTGCTAGCATCCTCGTCTCCATGGAGCCGACTAATTTTTGGCCTCCGATGGCCAAATTAGCCGCGCTTGCGCAGTCCGGGTCTTCAGCAGTCTTCTATGGAGCCGCTCGTGCCAGAGAGCGGCTCCGTGTAGCTCCGCCCCGTCACGTGCCGATTCCAGCCAATCAGGAGGCTGGAATCGGCAGTGGACCGCACAGAAGAGCTGCGGTCCACGAAGGTAGAAGATCCCGGCGGCCATCTTCAGCAGGTGAGTATGAAGACGCCGGACCGCCGGGATTCAGGTAAGCGCTGTGCGGGTGGTTTTTTTAACCCCTGCATCGGGGTTGTCTCGCGCCGAACGGGGGGGGGGGGGGGGGGGGTTAAAAAAAAAAAAACCCGTTTCGGCGCGGGACATCTCCTTTAAGGAATGTTATCAGCGCTGCCCGCGGAGAACTCAGCGTGCGGTCCGTCTTATCTTATCGTCCTGAGGGATGAGGATTTCATGCTGAAATCAGCGATGGCCGAGAAGTGCACGATGGGCACACATTTACGCACAACGATTATCGCTCAAAAGATAGCTTTTGAGCGATCTGTGTGTGTAAAACGGCGTTTAGACATACAAACTTGCAAACTAGGTATGCCATCTAGTTAAGTTTAAATGTGCTGCTGATAATTTAAGTTACCATCTTGAGATGCCAGCTCCTCAGACTGATCATCAGCAAAGCTTAAGGGCATATCCTTTTGCTCATCTGAACCGAGTACATTCGGATCCACTGTCAGGCGTCCTTTCTTCTCCTCTCGTTCTTTCAGGATTATCTAAAACAGATATATTTAGTCACATTTAATAGAGACAAGTGAGCAGTATAAAGGGTTAGCAAAGAAACACACTTCTTTCAATATATTCTAGGACAGATTAACTGGCCAGGGCACACCAGAACAACAGTTTCATTTCCAGAATGCAGGGGTGTACATTTTTACAATATCCCACTTTTTTGCCCTCCTCTGATCAGCATCAGTGATAAATTGATTGAAGTAAAATCTATACACAGAAATTACTACACCGCCTTCCGCTTGCATGTTAGGGGTTTGTCACCCTCAGCAAATTGCTCATGATATACACAGTTGTGCACAAGTTTTGTGACTGTAATATCTCGCAGGACTACTGGCTTGTAGATGATATCCTGGGGAATGTTGCAACTCACACCCTGTATAAACTTTTGTTTTTCTATGCAAAAAAGTAATTTTGCTTAACTGGAAGCATTCTAAAAGGCACCCCTGTATAAGTAAACTTATATGGCCTGTGGCTGCTACAATAAATGTGATAAAATTTGGGGTCCTTGGATAGATTGCCCTGTGGCCGCTTAACTCTCTCTTTTGTTTTGATGGGTAGGGACCCCACTTTGTCAAGTCCTGTCTATTCTATCCCTTTGTCAGTTTTGCTGTGTGTTTTGTTGTTACCCCTTGTTTATCCTTGGTTATATAGTTTTTTTTTAACAATTGCCTTGATCATAAAAGCTTTATTGCACAGTTTCTGGAATAGTACTTTGGCAGCATTTAGTACATTGCCATATATTCTTTTACCTTGTAAGTTTTGAACATAACATGGTACACCCATTACCTTTTTTAGTGGAGTTGGACGTTTCAATTTTGGAAGTTCTTTTTCTTTTCCTCTCTTCATCCGGGGTGCAGTGGAGTCCAAGGGGTTAGGGGAAGCCACCAGTGCCTGACTCTTTGTCAGGAGATTTCTGTTTGTGTGCTCTTTGGTGTGAAATGGGACAGTACTGCCAACTAAAATTTTAAAAAAAATATTTGATTTTAATTCAGAAAAAAAAATGCTTTTTTTAAACAAATCATATCAAAATAAAGCCAATTTTATAGATTTTAACTTATCAACAGAGTGCTCTGAGTGCTTGTCTTCTGTGGGACGAGTTGTATATTCTGCTGCCATAACTTATTTTTTCCGTCTACATTAGAGATGAGCGAGCACCAAAATGCTCGGGTGCTCGTTACTCAGGACGAAATTTTCGCGATGCTCGAGGGTTCGTTTCGAGTAACGAACCCCATTGAAGTCAATGGGCGACTCGAGCATTTTTGTATATCGCCGATGCTCGCTAAGGTTTCCATTTGTGAAAATCTGGGCAATTCAAAGCTGGGGCCCGCAATTCTGGGGATGGGTAGGACGTGAGCGGTCCCAGGCTCTGACTCTGTCCCAGCCTCCAATAAATTCACCCAATGTGCCGTCAGGGAGATACAGTGGCCCTGCCCGCCTGTGCTTGTCCACGTGTCCGTTGTTAAGTGGACCTTGCCAGTAACCGCGTTGGTGATGGCGCGTACAATGTTGCGGGAGACGTGGTCGTGCAGGGCTGGGATGGCACATCGGGAAAAGTAGTGGCGACTGGGAACCGAGTAGCGCGGGGCCGCCGCCGCCATCATACCTTTGAAAGCCTCCGTTTCCACAACCCTATACGGCAGCATCTCCAGGCTGATAAATTTGGCTATGTGCACGTTTAACGCTTGAGCGTGCGGGTGCGTGGCGGCGTACTTGCGCTTGCGCTCCAACACTTGCGCTAGCGACGGCTGGACGGTGCGCTGAGAGACATTGGTGGATGGGGCCGAGCACAGCGGAGGTGAGGGTGTGGGTGCAGGCCAGGAGACGGTAGTGCCTGTGTCCTGAGAGGGGGGTTGGATCTCAGTGGCAGGTTGGGGCACAGGGGGAGAGGCAGCGGTGCAAACCGGAGGCGGTGAACGGCCTTCGTCCCACCTTGTGGGGTGCTTGGCCATCATATGTCTGCGCATGCTGGTGGTGGTGAGGCTGGTGGTGGTGGCTCCCCGGCTGATCTTGGCGCGACAAAGGTTGCACACCACTGTTTGTCGGTCGTCTGCACTCTCAGTGAAAAACTGCCAGACCTTTGAGCACCTCGGCCTCTGCAGGGTGGCATGGCGCGAGGGGGCGCTTTGGGAAACAGTTGGTGGATTATTCGGTCTGGCCCTGCCTCTACCCCTGGCCACCACACTGCCTCTTCCAACCTGCCCTGCTGCTGCACTTGCCTCCCCCTCTGAAGACCTGTCCTTAGTAGGCGTAGCAAACCAGGTGGGGTCAGTCACCTCATCGTCCTGCTGCTCTTCCTCAGAATCCTCTGTGCGCTCCTCCCTCGGACTTACTCCAATTACTACTACCTGAGTGATAGACAACTGTGTCTCATCGTCATCGTCCTACTCACCCACTGAAAGCTCTTGAGACAGTTGCCGGAAGTCCCCAGCCTCATCCCCCGGACCCCGGGAACTTTCCAAAGGTTGGGCATCGGTCACGACAAACTCCTCCAGTGGGAGAGGATTCGGAACCATTGCTGCCCATTCTGGGTAGGGGCCCGAGAACAGTTCCTGGGAGTCTGCCTGCTCCTCAGAATGTGTCATTGTAATGGAGTGAGGAAGCTGGGAGGAAGGAGGAGCAGCAGCCAGAGGATTCAGAGTTGCAGCAGTGGACGGCGCAGAATTCTGGGTGGTCGATAGATTGCTGGATGCACTTTCTGCCATCCACGACAGGACCTGCTCACACTGCTCATTTTCTAATAAAGGTCTCCCGCGTGGACCCATTAATTGTGAGATGAATGTGGGGACGCCAGAAACGTGCCTCTCCCCTAATCCCGCAGCAGTCGGCTGCGATACACCTGGATCAGGAGCTCGGCCTGTGCCCACACCCTGACTTGGGCCTCCGCGTCCTCGTCCTCTAGGCCAACCCCTACCCATCAGCATGCTGTATTACCAGTAGTGCAGAAACAGAACGCTGTAATTAAATGTGCCGCTTATTGGCCTGTGGTTGGAGGCCGACTTCCCTTACGGAACGCACAGCAGAGCCAGGAAACAATTTTGCGCACGCCTGTAGTGAGACGTAGGTGCGTATGACTGAGCTAGTGGAATTCACAGAGCAGAAGCAGTCAAGTGGCCAAAGGCCAGTAGTAGGCCTTAAGTATTTTGCTTCTATTTTTTTTAAATGCTGAGCTGATACAGCAGACAGATACTGTAGGCAGCGTATAATATTATGTATACTCTTTCTCTCTGGCGGGATGACAGCGCTGATGTAACAGACAGCAGATCCAGGAAACAATTTTTACGCAAGCCTGCTGTAACGCTTAGCTGCGTATTAATTAGGACTACTACCCCCAGCAGATAGATACTGTAGGCAGCGTATAATATTATGTATACTGTTTCCCTATGGCGGGATGACGGCGCTGATGTAACAGACAGCAGATCCAGGAAACAATTTTGCGCAAGCCTGCTGTAATGCTTAGCTGCGTATTAATTAGGACTACTACCCCCAGCAGACACGCAGTAAACTGAAGACGGTCACAGGCAGCCCAAATATAGTATTTTTCCCCAATTTTTGGAAAAAAGCCCACTGCCTATATTAGCCTGAATATCTCTTTCCCTGCCTCACCAGTACTGGCCCTATACTCTGTACAATGACTGCAGACTGCGGACGCAATGCTCTGCACGCCCGATATAGAAAAAAAAAAAATTGTGCAACACTGCTAAAAGCAGCCTCAACAGTACTGCACACGGTCAGATGTGGCCCTAAGAAGGACCGTTGGGGTTCTTGAAACCTAAAATAACTCCTAACGCTCTCCCTATAGCAGCTCGGGCACCAGCAGCACTTTCCCTGATCTCTGTCAGAATGCATCTGTGGCGAGCCGCGGGAGGGGCCGATTTATATACTCAGGTGACACCTGATCTCGCCAGCCACTCACTGCAGGGGGGGTGGTATAGGGCTTGAATGTCGCAGGGGGAAGTTGTAATGACTTCCCTGTCTTTCTATTGGCCAGAAAAGCGCGCTAACGTCTCAGAGATGAAAGTGAAAGTAACTCGAATATCGCGTGGTACTCATCTCGAGTAACGAGCATCTCGAACACGCTAATACTCGAACGAGTATCAAGCTCGGACGAGTACGTTCGCTCATCTCTAGTCTACATAGTTCTACGAGGGCTCATTTTATGTGGGATTTCCTGTAGTTTCTATTGGTACCATTTTGGAATACATTTGACTTTTTAATTGCTTATTATTACATTTTTTTCTTGGAGATCAAGTGACCAAAGCACGCATCTGATACTATTTTTTTTTCTGACTGCGTTCAACATGCAGAGTAAATAATGCATTACTTTGATAGATTGGACTTTTATGGATGCATACCAAATAACTTTTAAAATTTAGATTATAATTATGGGAAAAGTTTTGTGGTTTTTTTAAACCTTTATTACCCCCCCCCCCCCCCCCCATCTCTTTTTAAAATTAATAATATTTTCAACAGGATTTTTACATTTATTTTTTACTCCCCATAGGGGACATGAACTTGCGATTGTTTGATTACTCTTGCCGTATGATGTAATACCATAATATTACATTATACCGCGATCTGACAGGCAATCAACTCACGCCACAGTTGGATAGACAATCTGCAATGGCAGACCTGGGAGCATTCAGAAGAAATCCCATACTTGAGACCCTCCCCTATGAAACAGAGGCCATTACTGGCAGACTCAGGATACTAATCTAGATTTGATTTGCTGGCATGTAATGCAGCATTTCAAAAGTATAGCCAATACAAATGTCCTCAAGAAAAATTATCTATCGGGGGTGGTAAAAGCTGGATCAGCAGTACAAAGCAGATCGCCTTACAAGCCTCTATCTAATCCATGTTAAGCTCCGGCTGATGTAAAGTCTTGTTGAAATACACAAGTTGTTTCCAATAAAGTAGTCATTTGTGTCATCTAATATAGCTTCTGCATTATTAAAATCAATGATGATTGGGTATCAGTCATTTTACATAAACACAGCTCTCTGCTAGCTCCTAACATGGTGAAATATACACTAGATGTCTTAGTTATGCCTCCTGCAAAAGTTGCGTATGAGCTGCAGATTGTCTGCACTGTAAGATAAAAAACATAATACTGTTTTAACAAATCGTATCTCTACGCTCAAACTCTTCCGTACAGAAATCGACCTGGATTTTGAAATCTGCAGCAGGTCACCTCTTTCTGTATATATTTTTTTTTAATCACACACTTTAAAACGTATGCAATACATAGGGTGCGATTCGTGGCAAATCTATAACAAGATCCACATTTACACTTGCAGATTTTGCCATGGGAAAGTCAGTTCTTCTCCTTGAAGTGATTCTGTAATCAGGTTCATGCTGCATCCCTATCTCAGGTTCATGCCACATGAACCTGTCGATTGATTCCCTTTAAGGAGCAGAGCTGACTTTTCCGTGGCAAAATCTGCAAGTGTTACATGTGGATTGTGTTGTAGATTTGCCATGAATCCTCACTCAATACATTGCATAAGTTGCTGTTATTGTCTTGGTGCCACATACCACAGAACACCTTCAGAGGTCTTGGAAAGTCAATGCTTCAATAGGTCAGAGCTGTTGTGGCTGCACAAGTGGGACCCGCACAATAAGATGTAGGAGACTTTGCAACTAACTTGTGTATAAACTGCTAGTATCACAAATGCTTTAGGCTGCCTGTCCACGGGCGCCGTGGGGAATGCAATTCAAACCAGCCCGTGGACAGGCACCCGTACTGCGGAAAATAGGTTCCTGAAGGTTTTACAATTGTAGTGGTCTGGTGGAAGTAATCCATTTAGATACCATTATATTTTTCTTTTTAGTCCCAGGGGGCAGTGTGACTTGGAGCATAAAAAAAAAAAGTAAAAGTTAAATTACATATCAGTAAAAATGAACGTTCAAAGGGAAGTATCCTAATAATATCCAAGTCCACATGGAGAAATTCAATATGGAAGATAATTACCTGTGTATGATAAAGGTCTGGTGTTGGTAATCTGCCGAGCTTTCATTGCTTGCTGCTGTCTTTCCAGTTCTGCTAACATGTCTCCTAAGTCTAGCTGTACTGGAGTCTTGCTTTTCTTACCAGATGCTTTAGATAAGGCTTCCTGTAAATCAAATGCATGCAGTAAAAGTTGAATTACTCACTTGCATAAAACAGCATCACAAGAGAATTGGCGCAATATTACAACAATTAGCCTGTATATGCCAGTCCTTACTGGTCATTTTAGAGCCAGAGCATTCCAAGTGCTTCTCTATGGTGCCTCCCTATGGCACCATATTTTCCCCTAAAGGAATTACTTCTAAAAGAAGATATTTGTCATTTGGCATCGGAACATGCACTTTTTTTTCTTGTTTTTGTTCATGAATACCATATTCAATTCTCAAGAAAGAAAATTGCATTTTTTTCCTGCCCTGTATGAAGTACGTCATATAACCATAGGTTTCTATGGGTGTTGTATTACATATCTATACAAGAGTCGTACGGTAATGAGGTCTAGCAAATGAGCCCTTAAAGTGAAATTTTTAATGGGAAGGAATGACTGACATTTATGACTAAGGGCGCAGGACCGAACCAAAAATGCAGCAGAGCTTTTTGCGCTGTGGTTGCAATTCAAACATTTTTTTTAAAACTAAGAAAAATAAAGTTTTGGCTGGGATGAGCTGGCTTTTCCTTCAATTTACCTAGCTTTCAAGCTTTGCCTAAGCAAGCACGTACTCTAAATCCAGATGCCTGAGTTTGGTTAGTGAGCTGGAATGGAATGACTGACAAACCTGGAGCTTCTTCTGTTCCATGCTTATTTCAGAATATTCTTGGGCAGTAGCCAAAGCAGCAGCAAGAGCTTTCTTCTTTTGACTTTTTGCACGTTTTGGTACGGAAGTTGTAATAGGGATTGGAGTCTGAACAATGTTAATTGGAGAATTTTCAGGCAAATCATCCAACTGCAAATAATAATAAAAGACAAAACATAAAAAAAAAAGGAGGGTCAATAAACCTAAAATGAGGTGCCTGTATATATTGATGGATTAGTACTACATTAAAACATATTAATTTAAAACTGTTCAAATCCCACCCCCCGGTAAAATTTTTTTACATCATACCAAATACATGCATGTGGTGGCAGATACTTGTGGTTGTAGGCATGGCTCACATTAAAATCAGTGGGCTGCGCCTAAAATTACAGGTGCTAGCAACTGCATAATTCTGGTTAGTGGCTTCTGCTCCATGCCCGTGTGTCACGGCATTCAGTCAGCCGGTGTCCTTGGCGGCAGATCCCACCTGTGGTGGTTGGTAGTCTGTCCCAAGAATGGATCATCTGTGGGGTTTACCTGGAAAACCCCTTTAGACAAATTCACCACATCCTGTGTGAAGGTGTATACGACCAGCTATTTTCTATATGAATGCTCACGGCAAACAAAGCCTGGTGTGCATTTATAATCTTTATTAGGCCTTTACCTAAAGCCACATAATGCTTCTTGCTGAATTTACTTTGTACATAAGGCATTGGGAAGCTGTGAAAGAAGCCAGTTTAAGGAATGCTGATTATATGAGAATTGAGCAATAAAGCTCCTGAATAGTAAAACAATAAATAAATAAATAAAAAATAAAAAGGAAATATATGGGAATTGCTGAGTGCTGTCAATCTCCAATTATGCAAGTTCTAGCAATATCAACATGACAAACTGCACACATGAGGCCACCACCTCTCCAATGGGGGCTCCCTGCAACTATACTGGGGGCCCTAACTGATAGGAAGTCTAGCACAGGAAGAACACTAAGGGCTCATGGACGCAGATGTATGCAAGTTGTGCTCGGCATTCTCGGATGCAACTTGCACCGCACAGGATACAAACGCACGTGTGCAAGACCCGCAGACAGCGGATACTGCATGTCTGATTCAAATCCATGATACAGACCAGAATAAGTCATTTTGCGATTTTTCTTTATGCAGACCATTGATTTGCATGCAAAAAAAACCAAACCCATTTGTAGAGCCCAATTTGCTATAATGCGTCCATTTGCGGTCTGAGAAATACATGGACAGCACACGGACCAAATATACATTCACGTGCATAAGCCCTAGAATATAAACTTCCACCCACCACTTTTGCTGCCGTCTTTGGTTGTGTTTCATTTCTTGAAGTCGCAGAGCTGCTATTTAATTCTGGAAACTCATCTTCATCCTAAAAGAAATATACAGTAGGTAAAGTACAAAAAATACAGTAAGTGCAGATTAAACTATAAGGCTGTGTTTTAACCTACAATTCTTAGAACACAACCTACAGAAAATCAGCAGAAGGGGAGACCATAAGGGAGAGATGTCTAGTGACCGTAGGAACAGCCTTTCCTAAGCCAAGTATGCAACATTTGCTGACCACCAGGATGTCACTGGATATTATAAATAAGATCATTCTGCCCTGTTATAACCCTATTAGATCATATAGGAACACAGGGGGAAAGGCTGTCAGAATACTCTACCTCAAAGTACAGCTGTTCATGGCTTTGATCAGATCCACTCATTTGCGTTGTGGTCCCAGTTTTAGTATCCTGCTTCCTCTGAATATTCTGTCTTCTTTCAGATGAAGTGCTCTGCCCTCTCATACGGTATCCAAGCTACAGTAAGAACACAAGAAATAGGCCTTCAAAATGTACTTTTATGCAACAGACTGGGGTTGAATGGAAAAAGCACAACTCATGATAAGGTCTCAATCATCTCTCTAAGGGAAAATGAAAAAAAAAGGAAATTAATGTGTTTTGTTTATCTCACTTGAAACAACCCCTTTAAAAATACGACCCCAAGGTGGTCAGCTGATCATCCTGAAGCTGCTCTCAGCACCCCGGAAAACAGTGCGTTTTGCCGGGGGAGTTGTGACTGGCCAGAATATAGTATCACATGGTAGTTATGCAAGGACAAGTCTGCCAAAGTAAAGGCACTCACAGATCTGGTTCATAGTCGTCTTCAACAACCTCTTTAGTTGACCCACAAAAAAAAAATTAAAGGAGGTGTATAACTTGAATATACAGTACAATCTTAAGCCTCTGATTGCAGCCCACATTCCTTACTTCTAGCTGTTCACACTAACAATTTTCTCTAGGTTATTCTGCTCCATACTTTTTTGCATTACAGTGGGGTTTTCTAGTTGGCTGCAGTTAGACTTTAATTTTGTTTTTACTACAATTGTTATTGACAGCCATAACAGTAGTATTCAGTTTGATTCTACCAAGTTTTAAAAAAAAAAAAAAAAAAAAAAGGACCCAGCCTTTAGAAAAATGCACTGTCCGGTACATTTTGGGTGAAGGATTCCTGTTATCTTGTTAGTTCTGCTCTGAGCAACTGAGACTCATAAGGAGAAGTGAAGGAAGAATACCTAGAAGTTATTTTCTTTGTTCTTTTATAATCTTAATATACTATCTTATAACATGCTTTTCTATTGGGCAGAATTCTGTCATTTATGAAGTCATGAACACATAAGGTATGATATATATTAAATGTAAAAAATGTGGCCTATGACATACATAGAGCTCAGGAGGTAAAGAGTGCATTGACATGAAGTAAGAGTCCGTTACCTGAGAATTACTACGCAACTCAGCCTGTCTTCCACCTCTTGTGAAAGCTTGATTTTTTTCACTCCAAGGTCTTTTCTGAGTAGCCTGGGAAGCTACATTGGCCCAACTTCCTCCAGCTTTTAAGAAAAAAAAAAAAGAAGAAAAGATGATAATAGTCAATCATCTTCCTATATTGAGCCTAGCTTACACAAGTTATTAGACTGGAAGTGATCAAAGTTTTAAGGGATTTCCAGCCAAAATACAATACAGTTATATATTACAGCAATCATTGAATAGATTTTCTTGGGGTTTGCCCACATCTGCACTTAAGTTTTCAGTTTAGCTGTTGACTTCAACAGGATCTCAAGCGTTTCAGTTCAGCTCAGTTTGCATATATTCCATTTGAGTTTCATTTTCTAAACTGAAATAACGCAGACTGCTGCACTATTATTTCCGTGACAAAAGCGAAGATCCAAATAGAAAGGACACTTTGGTGTTTTTTTCTTAATGTATATTCTAGTCAATGGGTGAGCGCTGAATGGAAAAGTCTCCGTTTGGTTTCTATTTTTTATGTCAGTTTAATGAATCTTTTTTCAATGGCCATGTGCATGTGGTGACCAGTTTTTTAAAAAAAGCAGGAAAAGCAGCCATACTGGTTTGTTACCTTTGAACTAGATAATCATTTTGACCATGTTAACAAGAAACCAACTTAAAAGTGACAAACAATATGGCTGCACTTCTTGTTGTCACTTTTGTAAAATGGCCACCCACCATTTGAAAAAAAAAGAGAAAAAAAAAAAAGAGAAAAATTCCTCTCTCCTTGTAAGTAAATATACAATTACCAAACTTCACCTGTTACCTAGCTACTGACTTACTAATATATGACAAATGTCTGTAGACTCAATATGTAAATGAGGAGAAGAAAAAGTAAGACTGTTCACATGGCTGTATGTGGATTCCAGCTGTGAGCCCGGCATTGACCCTGCATACAGCTGCATAACATACTATGCATGACAGTGTATTTACGCGGACTGTCATGCGCAATATACATTTTTGTTCATATTTCTCCCACCGTTGCTTAGTGATGAAACGGATACCCGCAGCCCATACACAATTACACTGCGTATGGGCTGCGGGTATATTCATGATCATAGAGAACAATGGGCTGTGTGTTGTGGATATCCGTGGTAAAATTGAATGCTGCATTCTATTTTCCGCAAGCGGATCACACAATTCTGACCCGCTATCGTGAACATAACTGTAATCCAATGCATTTGATTGATGCATGTATTACCGCGGATCAAAGGCTCGTGGAATCTGTAAATTCTACCCGGCCATGTAAGAACGGCCTTAATCTAACTTCTACAATTTTCACTCCCAACAACTGTATAAGCTTATATGAAATCAGTAAGTGTAGTATTACCTGTACAAAGAGTTGGCTCTGCAACCTGCAAGACAAAAAAGAATTACAAACTAAAAACAAGTAATATTTTGTATCCGATTGCATGAGTGCCTTACGGCTGTATAGGTTTACACGTTTTTGCCTTCATAACCTTAAAAGTATATAGACGTCAATATGCAAATAATATGTAAAATAGAAACAAGCCTCGGTCATTTTATTGCAGTTAAATAGATAAAGAGCAAACATGAGATATGCTATGAGACCTACATTGACAGCAGAGGCTGTACAGTCTGTGTGCCTGGAACACATTGCAGCGGCTTGGCAGTGCTTTGGACTGCAGTAGCCGCTGTCACTGTCAATATCTGCTTCACTTGCGCCCTGTTCACTGGATGACTCTGCGGCAGGGTGAGACGACCGCCTCCGTCTTGCTTTTGTTTTCCATGGAATTGAACCCATACTTTCAGAGAGTGACTTGTTGGCTATTTCATTTGGAAAATCTGAAAAAAAAAAAAGGAGGAAGAAAAGAAGAAACCATTCAAAATCGTGAAATACCAGCTAGAATATCTCAGCAGTATATATAAAAAAAATTAATTAAAAAAGTTACCCGTTTGCTGACAGGCGTCCACCAACAGAACAATTTTGGAGCGAGCGTCTGGGCCTGCTGCACAGGTTTCCTTCTGTACGGCCACACTTTTCATAGGTGGTCTCTTGCATTTTATCTGTGGCATTAGTTGCTGCGGCTGCTGCAAATTGTAAACCGTTTTATTATTTTAATTTAATTCAATTTTTTTCTAAAACCGACAAATATACCAAAAATGCTATGTAACAAATATTCACTGTTTAAGCTCCGTATTACAAAATATTTAACAAACACTCATTAAAATGACTAATCAGAGCATATAACAAAAAACAAAAGAAAACATACAAGATGTCAACCAGTTTTAACAAAAAGCAATCAACAAACCTGTAGTATAGTACAGCAGGCTGTGCTATTCTACCCTTCTAGAGGCAATGGGACATTTTAATTTAGGATGGTAGTCCGGTTACATCTAGGCGCACACTATGGAGCTAGGACCGTGTGCCGTCGGTGTTAATCTACAAACAGGCGACGCACATTGATGCCATACAGCAACAGTACATTGAATGGAGCGCTCGTCGAGCATATGTGCAGCTGCTCCATTCATTTTCAATGGAACTGCTGGAGATAGCCAAGCAGCAAGTGATCGGATATTTCAATGAAATGAATGGAGTGCCGTCCATTCATGCTCGGCCAGTACTTCATTCAGTGTGATGTAACTACGGATGAGAGAGGCATTCCGCAGTGCCAAGTACATTGGGACACGGGATCCCTGTTTAAAGGATGGGTGGGGCCCCAATCTGCAAGTTATTCCCTATCCTGTGGATAGGGAATAATCTGTAATTCCGGTACAACTCCGATGGCCATATACTTTAGACTGACCGTTCAGCCTACAGATCGCGCTCTTGACCTCCCCATATACACCTGATTTGGCCACGTTTGCATATTGTTAGTCAGGAGAGGGGAACAAGCCGCTGTCACCAACCCTGGTGATGGCTTGGATCCCTTCTGAACAAATGGATGGGGCATGTTGAAATCGGACATGCCTGCCCCCCCACTGAACATCTGCCACTGAGGGAGTTCGGTGGCATACATATTAGATAGCTGGTCAGTCCTGTCGATGTTCATCTAATGTGCAAGGTCATATACGCCTTTGCATTTTATTACCGACCGTAATCATTTTTCTGAAGTTTATTAGATCAGTTTTAAACAATGTTCAGGATTCTTTATTTCTGCCATATTCAGTTTAAGTCCAAGGACACCAATTCTGCTATGGATGAAACATGGAAGAAAAAGCTCTAATGAATTTGGGGGTCAGACATCAAGCTTGAGCAAACAAGGGCGGATAGGAGCTGCAGCGACAGGTCATGTTCAACACAGGCCACTTCTAGCTTTTTGTAAAGCCACTCATACAAAAGTTTGTTAAAAAAAAAAACCAAAAAAAAACAACACTTTTTTTAATGCAGCGTTTTCTGAGGATTTGCGCTGCATATTGTGTGCAGTAACAACGCAGGCAAAGCAAGCTGGGGTCGTCACCATTTCCCCCCCTCCTGGTTGCATAGTAAGCAGCATTAAAAGTGCCGTCAAACGCTATACACAGGGGTTTACAGCATTTTTAACACACCCCATTAATTTCAATTGCTGATGTAGAGCGTCAAAAACACGCTGCAACGCTGAAAAAATAAATGATGCGCTAAAACATTTGTCTGAGAGGTGAAATAAATGGAGGCTTAGTGCAGCATTTTTAGCGGGCGTTTAAAACACTGTAAGAAGGCATCTATGTAAGAGAAAGGCCTTAGACTGCCTGTCCACAGGCGGGATTTCATTGCGTTCCCTGCGGCAATAATCTGGCCACAGGGAACGCAGTGAAAGCTCTCCATAGCGTTGATATGGAGTGTGCTTCCCCCCTGTCCATGAGCAGAGAATCACTGCAATTCTCCACTCGTAGGCGGCAATTCACAGCATGCTGTGAATTTACCGCGATTCTCCACCGTCAGCCTGTCAGATAGGTTGACAGTGGAGATCTGTCTGCCGACTCCTGCTCCCAGGCGGCAGTATACCGCGGAGGAGATTCGCAACGCCCGTGGACAAGCAGCCTTACTCAGTCTTCCAATTTAGTTGAATCACCAAAACAATAGAGTGTTCCTGTAAACTTTCACACCAGCAATGAGGAAATGGCACAGTATCAGACACCCTCCTACACTTTCTATTTACTTAACAGCGATTAGATTATGAACAAAACAGTTGCATGTTAACTGCATCAACATCTTCCTGACTGCATCAAATTTACATGCTGCGGCCTTGAAGGGTGTATGTAAAGGGCTCAAGAGCAAAGTCCACTTCATACCCAGAAGTTATCAGCTATATCTGACAGCCTCCAACAGCCGCCACAATCAGAGCTAGCTCTGATCATGGCCATTATCTAGAACACTGACCGCACCATCTAAACAGTCATTTGGGGGACGAGACACACTCATGCCGAAGGCTTCTATGGAATTAAGGGACATGGTATTTGGCCGACTTATTTAGCAGCGCTTTCAAGTAAATTTATTTATTACCCCAAGCTGAGTACTCATTTTACCGACCTCGGAAGCCTTGAACCGGCTACCTAAACCAACAGGGATTGAACTTGCAACCTTCAGGTCGTGAGCGAGAGCTTAGGACTGCATACTACTGCCCTAACAGGGAGATATTAAGCCCTGAAAATCAATATATATTGTAATACTGAAGTATTCAATATATAGCTTGAGCTCTGTTCACACAGACTGGTATATTTATTATTGTCTTCTGACATTAAAGATACACATAGGACAAAAGTCTGTGTTGTGGATAACTAGTTAATTCCCCCTGTTCTTTGGTATGCTTCCTTACATGTCCAAGTACTTATCACTAATAAAGTACAATACAATGCAGTTCAACATTTCTGTTAGGGAAGAATTCTATACCTACCTTGTGGACAATAGGTGGCCTAGTGGTATTTCTGTTTCTCTGGCTGGGTAACACATTAACTTGTGATTGTGGGTTTGTACGGTCATTGCAATCAATAGAAATTGCATTGATGGTGTTGCTTGCTTGAAGGGGCGTCGTGTAAGAAGTAGGAAAAGGATGGTAGAATCCCATTACTTGAGCACATGGCGCTGGCATTAGCTGGTAGTACATGTACTCCGTGGACACAGGTGGTTGGGCAGGTACGATGGGATAAGCAAGGTAAGGTCCTGGAGGATTTGAGCTCGACTGTTGCCATCTTATATCATTTATATACAGGGGAAATTGTCTACAACAACAAAAACAGGACAAAGATTCTTAGGTTTGCATTGATTTTGAACAATTATAGAAAGATCAATGTTCACAAATTTTGATTTTAGGCATAAGACAAGATTCACTGTAACTGTGGGGAAAACTGCAGGAGGAGAAAGGAAAGAACAGGGAGGGAAAAAAAGACAAGATAAATAATACAGAGGTTTGCAAAACAGAGGTTAAATCTGTGGAAGCACATGATCGTTTTATTACTTACTACCCACTGCCGGTTTAATTAAATAACAATAAAAGGTAAAAAAAGGAATGGGAGCACAGCGAATCCTGGTCACCTCCACATTCCATCACTCACAGCTGGGATGTGACGGCCAGAGGCAGCATGGGGTCAGGATGCTGTGGATTTCCCATGCACATTTAAGGTAGGTAATAAATGTCCAGAGTTTGATATTTGCTTCGGGAGTGGGAGTGGGTTAAGGGGGTGTAGAGGTTTAGGTTTTGAAACTTTTGGACAGGTATTAGGTGGGGTGGCTTTCTGGTCTTAATGAGGCTGGGGGACGTGCTTGTTATTAAGCCCTTAAGGACATGGTTCTCCCCCACGACCCCCTCCCCCCAAAAAAATTCTAAGTGGAGTAAAATAAAATAAAAAATTCTGCTATCTGCCATTCTACAGCGCACAAACCGCAAAAAAAATTACATAACGTTATTCTATGGGTCAGAACGATTACTACGATACCAAAACGTTTTTCCCCCCAAGGATATTTACATTTTTTTATTATTTTCTGCCGCCATCTAGGGACAGCCATAACACTTTATATTTTTCAGTCGTAATAGTTGTGCAAGGGCTCATTTTTTGCGGGACGTCCTGTAGTTTGTGTTGGTACCATTTTGGAATACATTTTGATCACTTTTCAACGCATTTTTTCTTGGAGCCCAAAAAAGCGCATTTCTGGTGTTCTTTATTTTTTTCTGATGACGTTCATTGCGTGGGGTAAAAATGCGTTACTTTGATAGATCAGATTTTTATGGACACAGCGATGCCAAATATGTATTTTTGCTTTATTACATAGATTCCTTTATTCTAAATATTGCACAAGTTTTTCTTTTAATAATTAGTAAAACTTTATTAATCTTATTTTTACTTTTTTTTTTTCTTAGTCTTCAGAGGGGACAACAATTTGCAATGCTTTGATCACTCCTGCAGTATAACGTAATGCCGTAACATTACATCATACTGAGATCGGGAAGGCATTCTATCAAGCCACCCCACGGGCATTGCTTGATAGGCATTTTGCCATGACAGCCCTGGGGCCTTTCTGCATGCTTAAAGGTTAACAGCTCTGCTGAGCCGTGTGGTTTATCGGTGCTATTGCCAGCAGGTGTCGGCTGTAAGAAACAGCTAATGCCCAAGTTGTATGAAGAGAGATCATGCCCGGTTTCCCTTCATACATACCCCGACGCTGCAGGACGTAACTGTACATGCTATAGCGTTAAAGGGTTAAGAGATCTGCTAATTTAATTCATGGGTGGGCGACATGTCCCTCTATCAGGTGGTTTAGTCAGTTTGGGGGTCTACATCAAATGGCCACCTGCCCGACCAATACAATATGGTAACAGAAGGAGAATATTTTATGTACCGTGGATATAAAGTCTACACATCCCTGTTAAATTGCTGTGATCTGATGGGACAGAGGTTAAACGTTTTGGCCACAAATTCCAAAAAGTATGTTTTGCACAAAGCCAACACTGCGCATCACCAAAAGACCACCATACCAGCAGTGAAGATGGTGGAGGCAGCATTCTGCTTTGGGGCTGTTTTCCTGCTGCTGGAACTAGGGCTTTAGTCAAGGTGAAGAAAATTATGAGCCATTTCAAATATCAGTCCATTTTGGCACAAAACCTTCAGGCTTCTGTTAAAAAGCTGAAGAGGAATTTCACCATTCAGTACAACGACCCACAGCAGACATCCAAGTCAACACAAGAATGGCTTCACCAGAAGGAGAGCAAAGTTTTAGAATGGCTCAGCCAGACCTGAACCTCATTGAAAATCTGTGGGTTTAACAGAAGAGGGCGCTACATGAGATGACCTCGCAAACTGAAAGATTTGGAGTGCTCTTGCAAGGAAGAGTGGGCAAAGATTGCCAAGTCAAGATGTGCCATGCTGATAGATATCTACCCCAAAAAGACTGAATGCTGTCATAAAGTCAAAGGGTGCAAAGTATTAGTGTTAGGGCTTATTCAGACGACCGTATATCGGCCGCGTATCCACGCCGGCTGATATACGGCGTCCCTCTCTGCGGAGGGAGAAGGCTGGAAGAGCTGGGAGCAGTGCACTGAGCTCACGCCCCCTCTCCACCCCTCTGCGCTATTTGCAATGAGTGGAGGCGGGACATGGGCAGAGCTAATTCACACCAAAAAAACCCAAAAAAACTTAGCTCCGCCCCCGTCTCACCTCCTCTCATTGGAAATAGTGCAGAGAGGGGAGAGAGGGGGTGGAGAGGAGGCAGAGAGGGTGCTGGAGCTCAGAGCACCGCTCCAGGCTTTTCCAGCCTCCTCCCCCTGCAGAGAGGGACGCTGTATATCGGCCGGCGTGAATACCCAGCCGATATACGGTCGCCTGAATAAGCCCTCAGGGTGTGTATGTTTATACAACATATTTTAGTTTTCTTTTTAAACTTTTTTCACCCTAAAAGATTTCAGTTACCAGGCTGAACTAGATGGACATCGTTTTTTACTCAGCCTAACATACTATGTTACTTTGCAATGGGATTGTAGAGATAACGGGTCACATGGAAGATGGAAATGAATTTGAAATTATTCATCCTTGCTAAATTTTTTAGCATGACAAAAACCTGGCATTTTAACAGGGGTGTGTAGACTTTTCATACTGACTGGATTCCCTCTGTGGATAAAACTTGTAGCTCATGTGCCTGCATCCGCTTTATCTTCAAAAACTAATTCTCCCTTTTAAAGGTGCATCTACACTGAAAGATGATCGCTCAAACAACAGTTCAAGTGATAGTTTTGAACGATCATCTTTGCATAAACTTTTAAGTAGCTAATTAGCTACTTAAGAGTTAAATGCAGGCTTAGTGGGACACTGCTGATAGTTCCAAAAACAGCAGCTGCTTTGTATATGCAAACATGAGCTGATAGCGCCGAGAACAGCAGGAGCTGCTTTGTTCTGGGAGTTATCGCCGAGAGCTCCATGCGGGATACCAGCTGGAAGAACGCTATCAGCTGGTATACCGCTGAGAACTCAACACTGATGAGGCTCATTGCTGACTTTTAGCTTGCTGAAAGTCAACGATGAGCGAATAGTGCACCAACAGTGTACGATGGCTGCCCATTTAGACGCGTTTTTTAATAGTGCAACATTGCAAAGGATCTGTTTATTTTGTGATTCGTTTTATTTTGGCCACACCTATAACTGATCACATCCTTGGGTATGGGGATGGGGGGTAGGTAGGTACTCAGTTGTAGGTTAAATAAGCGTCAATTATTTGACTTCGAACCATTGAGAAGCCCTTCCCTATATCATGTGATGCAACGACAATGAAAGTAGGGGGCTTGCAACTCCTCCAATATGTGGTTCACCTCTTTATGTCGTCTTGTTAAAGAACAGCATTCCGAGCCCGGAAAGGACACTCCTGTAATGTTACTATGACTAAGCAAACATTAACAAATCTAAACTGAAGTATAGCGGTATAATATTTACACAGACCAAAAAGCAAAGTTCACTGAAGAGATAAGAGTACTTCAGGTGACATGCGCCAGAGACTTGTAGCTTCCATCTATCGCAATGGCAGACAAGCATTTGCATACAGTTTCTCAGTGAAGAATACGAATTACCTATTAGACTGGTTTTCCTGTACAAAGGGGTAGCAGGTTATAAGATAGCTTGGAATGGGGGTAGGTTCCAGTCCGCCAACGTTTCCACCGTCGCCAGGAAGAGACATTGGGATTGTGATGGCCTCAGTCCCTTTCTTCTGAGGAACGAATGGCTCAACCTCAGCCGACAGCTTTCCATTCTGAAAATATTATTTAAAAAAGTTAAAAACCAAAAAATTCTACTCCATCTCAGAACTGAAAATAAAATAAGCACATTCTGCTTTATCAGCTAGGAAATAGGAAGTGACTTCCCTAGTTACCAGAGGTCAGGGAGGAAGAAAGGCATAAAACCTGCTCCTTGATGTATGCGAGTAAAATAACAGTAAAGTTCGGTGGGATTAATCAACATGTGTTTTTGCAGTTGGGAATGTAAATGTGATGACAGCTTTCTGTTAGTGGATATATGCCAAAAAGTTCAACAGTCTTATAATCGTTACACAGCGCCAAACATTTTCCGCAGCAGTTTACAACACTGAACATATAGGACCTTGAACATATTCAATATTTTTAGAAGACTCTACTATGAACATGACTGCAAGAGGGCGGGTTTCTAATAATTTTCCTTTAAAACTGGCGTTTTGAGCAATGTGGAAGCGGTTTTTGTCAGAACATGACTGGGCTTCAATTGTCCTGCAATTTGGGGTTCACACAGAGGCGTAGTTTGAAGCTTCTGGGCCCAAATGCAAACTCTGTAAAAGGGCCCCCACCTATAATGCTTTATTCATAGTACTGGGCTCCCTATATGGAGAAGAGAGGCCTTATGGGCCCCCTAAGGCTCCTGGGCCCGGGTGCCACCGCATCCCCTATAGTTACGCCCCTGGGTTCACATGTTTGAGCATACTGCACAATGCATTCAATTTCCCTTCTACAATATACAAACGGTCTAACAGTATATTATGCATCATCTCCATATCCGAACCAAATAACTGCCCCAAAAAGCTGTAAGGCTGGGTTCACACAGGGCGGATTTGCCGCGGTTTTGCCGCAGCAGATCCGCCCGCGGCCGCTAATCTCGGGATTAGCCAGCCATGTGGACGAGGTTTCTCAGAAACCTCGTCCACACGGGACAGCTAATCCGCTGCGGTAAATCTGGCTGAAACCGCGGTTTCAAAATATGCAGCATGTCCATTCTTTTTTTCATTCCGCTGCGGCCGCGCTCTCCTCTATGGGAGCGCCGGCCGCAGAGAAAGAGCGAGCGGCCGGGCCGCTTCAAAGCCGCCGCGGTTCTCCCGGCGGAAATATCGCATTTTTTGCTGCGGCCAAACCGCGAGATTTCCGACGGGAATACGCCCCGTGTGAACCCTGCCTAAGCAGTCCGTGTGCTGCTTCTTCTATATGTTACAGCTACTTATTAATTACAAAGTTACTGATTTATACTGAACATTATGTAACATTTGTAGCCTCACGCCGTGCTGGGCTCTACATACAGAGAACACAACAGGCATCTTGGTGGGAGCAGCTTAGAGACAGGTATAATCCATTAGCATACATGCACACACCTACTTTTATTTCTATTACCAGGATTAACTCTGTGACATCACTGTAATCCATTAAAGGATAAAAATAGCTATTCTAAGCTTGCCCTGGGTATAAATAACACGTGCCAGGACAGTCATCTATTGACTGTACACCAAGTGCTGGAGATAATGTGTGCAAATTATGAGCATGTTTATAACCTGTTTAAAGGTACATTCACACGCTGCAGAAAGGGGGCAGATTTAGTATAAACGCCCACCGACGGATTTGCACCGCGTTTCCTTCAGCGGAAATCCGCGCGTGAATTCCACAGTGGCAAGGTTCTATAGAAGCTAATATCTTTCTGCCTGACTACGCACACATGCAGATTTCTAACGTGGATTTCTGCAAGCGGGAAAAAAAACAAGAGACAAACGCGTCATGGTCTATTTTACCGCGGAATTCCGCAGCGGTAAGGCTCCATGGATATCAAGGAATGGAGACCGTGGAAATCCGCGATCACTTGCTGGCCCTTTTTGTCTTGAATCGCAGAACTCCTACGGCCGTACTCCGCATTGGTCGTGGGCATGAGGCCTTAGACAGACTGTGGTGCAGATTTGCATCAGATTTCAATAAATGAGGCGACATCTGCTACAGATCTACACTAAAATCCGCACCAACGGTGCAGAATTTGATGCAGTTTTTGGTGTGGATTTTCTGCAGCAGAAATTCCACACCATTTCTGCTACATCGAATTACCCTAAAGGAAGTCTGTCACCAACATTTTGCAATATGAATAGACGCAGCAACAAACCCCTCTTTTTTGTTAGTCCTTCCACGACCACCAAATCTGTTTCTCGGCGGTACACATTAGCAGCAGACCATCTGATGGGCAGTTTGCTCCCTTGAACTTGTTCAGGCTCTCCCTCTAGTGTTGCATCTACACCCCATGCTTGCTGACTGACGTCTTCAGCTCTGAGATGGAGACGTCATATGTTCCACAGACTAGTGTGAAGTCACTGCATGTGCCAAGTCCAGCTTGAGGAGCACACAGCATCTGCAGGTCAGAGATATCAATCATCAAGCAACGGATGGGGTTTAGAAGAAACACTGAGGAGAAAGCCCAAACCAGTTCCCGGGAGCAGACTGCGCATCGGAAGGTCCGCTACTAATCTGCATGGAGTGTGCACCACTGAAAATTTGCAATTGTGGGGTCAAGGAAGCACTGGCAGAAAAAGAGGGATACGTTCCTGCTTCTAGTCACATTACCCACCTATGGGCAGGATTAGTTGACAATGTAAAATGCTGGTGACCAGACTTCCTTCAATGGGACAGAAGACTAGAGAAATTATAATGGAAGACTTCAATGTCAAACAGGGTAACGATATTTTACAGAATTCTAACCAATTGTTCACTGACAGCTATGTAGACCTTTCTGAGTAGCTGTACGGTCTCAGCGCTATCATATTGATGATGTATTAGCAAAAAATAGCATGGTACCGTGTAACCAACAGCGAACATTCTTACTATAAATCCAAAGACTAGTGCACAAAAAGGAGTTTACCAGCGCTCCTGCAGGATTTATGTGATCGCATTTCTTGGCAAAGTCTTTTTATTGCCTCTATTGAACTTTTATACATGAGTTCTCTGGACAGTATTACCTGGGCAGTCCCACAAGAGCGCTGGTAAACTCCTTTTTGTGCACTCTTTGGATTTATAGTAAGAATGTTCGCTGTTGGTTGGGCTCAGGGTTATGATTGGGTTTATAAATGGTTACCGTATTTTTCGCTCTATAAGACGCACCTGACGATAAGACACACCCCAGTTTTAGAGGCAGAAAATACGGGAAAAAATATTTTGAACTCACCAGGCAGAGTTCACGATCGCGCGAACAAACGGCACGTTTGCTCTATAAGACGTACTGACCTTTTCCCCCACTTTGGGGAGTGTAAGAAAAGTGCATCTTATAGAGCCAAAGATACGATACATATATGTCAAATGAAATGTATGTCCTAGGCAGTGTTCCCCAACTCCAGTCCTCAAGGACCCCAACAGGTCATGTTTTCTGGATTTCCTCCGTGTTGCACAGGTGATGTAATTATTGTCGGTGCCTCAGACATTGCCCCAGGTGTTCTAACTATAGGATATCCTGAAAACATGACCCGATGGTGGTCCCTGAGGACTGGAGTTGGGGACTCCTGTCCTAGGGGAACAATCTTCACTTGACCCACCTACATTTGGTTGTGAAAGGACTCATACAATGCTGAACGGTGTCTAATGAAATATTAGGCTGGGTTCACACAGGGCGGATTTGCCGCGGTTTTGCCGCAGCAGATCCGCCTGCAGCAAAACCGCCCGCGGCTGCTAATCTCGGGATTAGCCAGCCATGTGGATGAGATTTCTCAGAAACCTTGTCCACACGGGATGGCTAATCCGCTGCGGTAAATCCGGTCGAAACCGCGGCTGCGGTTTCCAGAAAATGAGCAGGTCTGTTTACCTTTCCTTTTTTGTTTATTTACGTCGCAGCCGCGCTCTCTTCTATGGGAGCGCCGGCCGCAACGGAAAAGCATGCGGCCGAGCCGCTTCAAAGCCGCCGCGGCTTAAACCGCGGCGGTTCTCCCGGCGGAAATCTTGCGTTTTTTTCTGCGGCCAAACCGCGAGATTTCCGACGGGAATCCGCCCTGTATGAACCCAGCCTTAGACCACTTGTCATGCAATTACTGTTCAAGCCCAGGTAGAGAGGTTGGTGACAATAACATGTTCGCACTCATTTCCAAAACAGACCAGAGTGACTTGATGTTTGGTTTTGGTGACGGTGCTGGCCAGGGAAGATGCTGAGCGTGATCTCCACGCTGCTGAAACCATCATCCTGGAAAATCACATTTCCATCAGATAACAATATCAGCACCACTGGGTGGACCCGATTGGTCAAAATGCCAGTATAATCCCTGATGGTCACTCTCCCTTTTAAGGTCATGGGTCCTACTGAAAGCATGACAAATTTACCACCATGCTTGACTGTGGCAAGCAGACAGATAGGGTGACGGCATAAAATACATCAAATGGTGGCAAACCGTAAAAGAGGATTTGTTGGACTGAACCACATTTCAGGTCATCACAGCCCAGGATTTAAGCTTATGACTATAGAGAAGTATCTGTGTATACACAAAGTAAACCGGCGGTCCTGCTGACCGATAGATGGGCACCAACAATCTGCCCTCTCTGAAAGTCTGTAAAGTACCGCTCCTTTTAGACAAGCCAATTTATTGTTTGGATGAGCAAACGACTTGTTTGCTTTCAAACGATAACTGTTACATATAACGAGAATCGTTTACATTTCTCGCCGTTTCGCTCTTTTGGTAGTGTTTAAGGCCCCCTGTCCACGGCAGTTTATTCGCCGGCGGTAAACCAAGCATTCCTATGGAAAGCACCGACATCTGTCCATGAGCAGAGAATCATTGCGATTCTCTGCTCGCGGCGGGCAATTCGCAACATGCTGCGAATTGTCCCGATTCTCCGCGGTCAGCCTATGTATTAGATAGGGCTGACCGGCAGAGATTCGGCTGTGGCTCCTGCTCCCGGCAGCGGCTCCCGCGGCGGAGCGTCGTCGCGGGATACTGCATCGCCCGTGGACAGCCGGCCTAAATTGAACCAGAAGTGAATGACTGGTTATTTGCTCAGATGGGCGAACAAAGCCGTGCGTATGTGTGTGGAAGTATGTGATCACCTTGGTCACGTTAACCCTTTCCAGTCCAATTTGTATCCAGGTTTTCCTAGGGGGCTTACTCTTTTCCTGCTGTTACACAACTGCGCTATCTGCTGGCTAAAGGCAGTAGTGCATGAGGCGACAGGTTGGATAGGCTCCGACAGCAGAGAGGCTGGTAATATACAGTAAGAGAACCCCGACGGATATCTACCAACATCAGAGCTGTACAGCCTTAAATCATAATGTCTTCACAGGTCAGACAGTGGATTGGAAAGGGTTAAAGGCCCATGAACCACAAAAAGCCCATGAACTGAGCTTTTTGTGGTTCATGGGCCCTGACAAACAATCACCCCTCTCCTCAGGTCTGCATACAACTGAGCGAGCGCTGTTTAATCCCAACGATAAGCGAATGAGCCAGCGATGACTTTTATGCCTGCTGAAACTGAACGACGAACGAGAAGCGAACGATTCGTGGTGGAAGTTCCACTTATTATTCTGCATAGAGATTAACCCATAAACCACCATTTTCCGTTCCATAGTCGTCTTTGCTGGAGACATACTGCAACTCCACTGGAGAACACATCCCTCTTACTAATCCATGATCAACCTCCTGGGCTCTTGTCTAATGTGTTCTATTGTTTATTCTAAGAATACATTATATTGTTAGTGTATTTGGCTGTTTTTATAGCTCTGGAAACATGCTGTTCACATAAAACATGACTCCATCAATGGGAATATATTTCTGTCACCAGGAACTCTAGAACTGAGTCATCGGGGCAAAAAGTATGAATAATAGAAGGGAAGAACAACAGTTTACGAAGAAGAAAATAATAAAAGATAAGGAAAAGGAAACAACGGGGTCTTATGCATCTGAGAAGAAGTCATAACCTTTCTGTATCAGGAAACACAGAGGGAAAAACTGAGAAGTAAATGGAACATGAAGTTTCATTTAGGGCTCTATACAAAATGGAATTGTGCATCATTTAAGGTTCGGTCTCTAAACCAAAATCTATGCAACTTCATTTAATCCATGTAAAAGGGGTTAAAAAAAGTGTCATTTTGCCAGTGTCGTAAGATCACTTGACTTTTTTATCATCTTATTGGAGAAACCACCATATTTCTAAGGCCGTCAGCAGACGGGCGAGTCAGATCCGGCTGCGAGGATTCTCGCCGCGAGACGCGACCCGAGCGCCTGCAGAGAGCGGCGCGTACTCACCCGCGCCCGTGGGTCCAGCTCTTTGATGTGCCAGCTTGCCGGGCAGCCGGCGCATGCGGCGGGTGAGTGATGTTTCTGTGCGGGGCTCGCAGAGCCCCACACAGAAATAGATCAAGCCGCGGTTTGTTTGCCGCGCGAGATTTTACGCGGCCAAACCGCAGCCGTCTGCATAGGATTGCGTTTGTTAACGCAACCCTATGCAGGCTTTCAGCGGCAGGAATCACACGCGGCAATAATGCTATGAAAAACCCACAACATTTTACAACAGCATTGGGATTTGTGGCTGAGCTTTCAGCAAATCTGACCTACACGCTGCAGAGAAAATCCATAGAGTAAGGCTGCCTTCACACTGGCGTGAATAATACATACATGTCACATGAGATTTGTGCATTGTGAGAAGCACAAATATGAACCCGTTTTATACACATTAGTGAGGTTTCTCCACATGGCTCCGTGATGCAGGAAACAAATCACAGCATGTTCTATCTAGCTGCGAGATCTCACATTGCAGCCCCATTGTTTTCAATGGGGCAGGGCAGCAACAGCATCAGATCCATTGAAAACAATGGAAGAACTCCGCGATCCTCTGCTGCAGCTGTGACAGCCACGGCGGAGGATCCCTGCATTCCCGAAGTGATGCAAACGAAACTACGATTCCAACCCAAGAGCTCTGCAGAGAGCAAAGCACTCATGCCTCTTACCCTCCACGGTTTCTCCGTTTAAGTTAAACAACATTTATCACCTGTCCAAAAAATAAATGCATGCGGGAGTCAGAAAACTGGGACTCCAGAGAACAGAACAATGGTGGTCCCCAAGCCTTCTGTGTAACTAAAGCAGTAGTCTGCATTCATTGTGTATATAGACAGTAGAGGACAGCACTCTGTCAGTTCCATAGAAGTGTGGTGATAGTGCTCCATTCACTTGGATAGGTGATGGGTGTTTAAGAGAAAAAACCCTTTAATAGGCTAAAATGCAAGGATTGTATATAAACATCTAAAGCCCCATTTAGACCCAACAATTCTCGCTCAAAACCGTCTTTTGAGTGAGAATCGTTGAGTCTAACTGCACGGACATCGTGCAGTTTTCGTTAACGAGTCATTCATTGTTGTCTTTCAGCGTGCTGAAAGAGAACAATGAGCCTTATCAGTGCCGCGCACTGAGTTCTCAGCGGGATACCGCTGATACTATTGTTTTTAGCTGGCATCCCGCTTGGAGAACACAGCCAGAGTATGAAGAAGACAACGCTCCAGCTATGTTCTGCATACCCCACACAGCTGTATACCAGCTGAGCGCTTCGTGAACATAGCCAGAGTATATCATGCCGGCACCCCCGCAGTAATTTTCAGGTAAGGGCTTTAAATAGAAGCCCTTCCCTGAAAGTCATCCCTAGCTGATGTAAAAAATAAAACAAGAGCAAAAACAATTATAATATATGTGGGGGCTCAGCCGCTTGTAGCCGGGTCTTCTCCCTGCACTGCTCTGAAATTCTTTTATCAGGCAGAGATTTAACCCTTTCCAATCCAATTTGTATCCTGGTTTTCCTAGGGGGCTTACTCTTTTTCTGTTATACAACGTCGCTATCTGCTGGCTAAAGCCAGTACTGCATGTGGTGACACATTGGACAGGCTCTGACAGCAGAGAGGCTGCCAATATACAGTAAGAGAACCCCAACGGATGTCTTCCAACATCAGAGCTGTACAGCCTTAAATCATAATGTCTTCAGACGTCAGTGGATTGGAAAGGGTTAAAATCCCTGCCTGCTGAAAGAGCTGTATTGGCTGCGCTCAGCCAATCACAGACAGCGCTCAGCAATTCAATGAATGACAGCTGAGCGCTGCCTGTGATTGGTCACTGCTCAGCCAATCACAGGCATCGCGCTGCCATTCGTTGAACCCTGAAAATCACTACGGGGTTGCCTGTGTTCTGCATACCCTGCTCGGAGCGCTCAGCTGTATACCAGCTGAGCGCTCCGAGAAGACAACAGCTGTATGCAGAAGATAGTTGTCCCGATTGTCTTCTGCGTACAGCGTGAGCAGTCATTTACACACTTAAAGGGGTTGTCTCGTGGCAGCAAGTGGGGGTATACACTTCTGTATGGCCATATTAATGCACTTTGTAATGTACATCGTGCATCAAATATGAGCCATACAGAAGTTATTCACTTACCTGCTCCGTTGCTGGCGTCCCCGTCTCCATGGCTCCGTCTAATTTCGCTGTCTTCTGGCGTTTTTAGACGTGCTTGCGCTGTGCGGTCTTCTGCTTGGTGAATGGGGCCGCTCGTGCTGGAGAGCTGGTCATCGTAGCTCCGCCCCGTCACGTGTGCCGATTCCAGCCAATCAGGAGGCTGGAATCGGCAATGGACCGCACAGAGCCCACGGTGCACCATGGGAGAAGACCCGCGGTGCATCGTGGGTGAAGATCCCGGCGGCCATCTTGGTGAAGGTAGAAGTAGGAAGAAAGAAGAAGTCGCAGAGCGGGGATTCGGGTAAGTAATATTTTTTTTTATTTTTTTTTTTATAAACACATCCCTTGGGTTTGTCCTGCGCCGAACGGGGGGCCTATGGAAAAAAAAAAACCCGTTTCGGCGCGAGACAACCCCTTTAAGCAAAGTGAACACTCAAAACTGTCACTCAAACTGCCATTTGAGCGGCATTTGAACGATAATCGTTGTGTATGAATTAGGCATAATGCTACCATCAGAAGACACTACAGACAAATGCCACATGGCTCCATGCTGGGCACCAGTGCTAGGAATGCTTTACAGCACGATGGCATGCAATGAATTAATCCTTATACCAAGCTTCTTTAAACCAATAGTACATTGGGTCACAAAAATTAAAAGGTAGAATTTCAAAAAGTATGTGTATAGGTAATATGTAAATACTGAATGTGGAAATCTATGGACTTCCGTCATTTCATAAAGGCCAAGCAGTCCATAGATCTACATAACCGAGGGCATATTCTACAAATGTAACGGAGAACATCAAGTCACAAAACTTAAATGTCATGTTTCAATAAGCGTTTGCCTTCTCTTTGCATGCCCAAACGATGCCCAACATTTGTCCTCGCAAGTACTAGCTCCTGTGCACCTGCATGGGAACTAGTATCACTGGCTCACAGTGGGGCGGCAGGAGGAGATTTCTGCATCAACGATGGAGGATCAGCTGATTGCTCCTCGTTCAGTGTTAATAGCGGTCATTCAATACTGAATGGCCGCTGTGTTAAATGAATGGAGAGGCGTGGGGGAGCGAGAGAAGAGAAATCTCCTCCTGCCGCCCCGCTGTGAGCCAGCGATACTAGTTCCCGTGCAGGTGCACAGGAGCTAGTATGTGCGGGACGAGTGTCGGGCATCGCTTGCACGACACTCGTCCAGTCTAAATCAGCCTGAAGAGAACACTTCCTACTTGCCTCTAAGAGAACACTTCCTACTTGCCTCTAAGAGAACACTTCCTACTTGCCTCTAAGAGAACACTTCCTACTTGCCTCTAAGAGAACACTTCCTACTTGCCTCTAAGAGAACACTTCCTACTTGCCTCTAAGAGAACACTTCCTACTTGCCTCTAAGAGAACACTTCCTACTTGCCTCTAAGAGAACACTTCCTACTTGCCTCTAAGAGAACACTTCCTACTTGCCTCTAAGAGAACACTTCCTATTTACCTCTAAGAGAACACTTCCTATTTACCTCTAATGCTGGGTTCACACAGGGCGGATTTGCCGCGGAAATTCATTGAGGTATCTCGCTACGGAAAATCCGCCTGCAGACGCTAATCCAGGGTTTAGCCAGTCATGTGGACGAGAGTTGTCAAAAATCTTGTCCACACGGGACAGCCAATTCGTTGCGGCAAAAGCGGCGCTGTGGCGTAGATTCCCCAGCCGCAGCCTCGCTCCTCTTTATGGGAGCGCTGGCCGCAAAGGAAAAGCATGCGGCGAAGCTGCTCCAAAACCCGCGACTAAGTGCCCCAGGTTTTGAAGCTGTGCTTTCCCAGCGGAAATTTTTCGGCTTTTCACTGCGACCCATGTGAGAACACCTCCCACTTGCCTATTTCTATCAGATTTGTACTCATTCACCACTCAAATCTACAGTCCACTGCGACTCCTTAGAACAATACTAATGGGGGAGTTAGAGACTGCCCTTCTAAAAGGTGCAGGATCTGAGGCCGGATTCACACAGGCAATTTAAAAAAAAGAAACGCATGATTTTCGCATAATGCGAGAGTGCGTGAAAACGAAGAATTATGAAACCCATGCATTTCTTTACATTTACGATGTTTTCACTCATGTGATGCTACACAGAAAAAAAAATTGTGGCATGCCCCATCTTTCTGCATTTTGATCTTTTTATCGCCCACATTTCCCTACGGAGCCTTTGTTTTATTGCATCGCAACACACGAACTTGCGTGAAAAAGGAGCACTGAAGCTAAAACATCTCATGAGCGAAACTGCGATATTGCTGCGATATCGCGATCGCCCCATGTGAAACTACCCTAATATTCACAAAGCATAGTGTATAGTTTGTATTATTAAGGCCCAATGCACATGGGCGCATTTGCATTGCGGAATCCGGAGAGGGCATCCGCCTTGTGATTACGCAGCAAACAAAGCTCATAGGACATGCCAGCCAAAAATCACAGCATGTCTTATTCCAGCACTGAAGCCATTCAATCCAAGGCCCTTCCACAATGACATTTTGGAAAGGTCACAGATTCCATGTCATCGCCTAGCGATGGCACAGCATTTTCTATTCTGCGCATGTGCGCCGTCTGGCACATCTGCGTAACAGAAAAGACTGTGGACAGACACACGAGGGTCAGCGGCCGGACAAAGGGTCGGATTCCGCATTCCGTGTGCATTCGGCCTAAGGATGAGCTTCTGTAACAATCACATCCCCATTTCCACCTTTTGACTTGTCTCCCATTTCCTAGTTTTAATACATCTCTCGTGGTTAGATCATCAGCCAGTTGTGAGATGGAAATTGTTTTTCAGATCAATCTGCTGCATTTTCATAGAAATAGCCAGTAATTGCAATGACTAATCGTGTAACCAACAACTACTGACTTGTGTCCTCATGGTTTCTATTACACAACGCAATAATAATCAACACAGCAGCACGGGGCGTCCTGACAATTATGTAACCGACATCCAGACACCGGAGGACTTTAAATCCAACTAAAAGGGGTTATGTTTTAAGTAATCTACAGAGTGAATATTTTATAGTAGGAACCCCTTTAAACTAAAGGGGATTGCGTAGCTTGAGTAACCTTTGTGGGGAGTATTAGGTCTGTACAGATTTTCACGCTTTGTATATTAACAATGATTTTATAATTCATTTACAGCAAGCAGAGATCTTAAAAGGGATTTCCAGTTATAGACCATTAATATGACCCATTCTCATGAATGGTCATCTGAAGTAGATTAGCAGGTTTCTGTCTTCTGCCAATCAGCTATTCTCTGGACTGATGTACTTGCGCGCTGAGCAGATTCCTGCAGGAAGCAGACAGCTCCATTCCCACTGCAGTGTCTAGACTTGGTACTACAGGTCAAAGTCCCAAGTAATGAATGGCAATTTTGCATGCAATACAAAGCCTAGCCACTGCAGCTAGAAAGGCACTGTTCGCTTCCCGTAGGAATCATCTCAGTTTACAAGCCCATTGGCCCAGAGAACAGCTGGTCGACTGGGATTCTGAACAACAGAATCTACTACTGCAAACCTATCCTTAGGATAAGCCATTAATAGTTTACAACTGGACACTCCCTTTAAACAGCGAGTAATAGAAACCATAAACTGAAGAGTTATATAACTTTAAACAATTGTGTATTTATAGTAGGAAGTAAAAATCTCCATAGGCAGTACATGGAACAATGGTTATGCAAGCACCATCACTCCATTCACTAGGGAGACTGGGTGCTGCGTTCTTGGGATCCCAGTGATCATACATTTAATCACCTATTCTAGGGATACAAGTTATGGCGGGATAACCCGTTTAATGAAATATCATCCTGCAGCAGCCTAGATGTTTCTCCATGTCCCTTCTCCAGACCATAAAGCACTCTTGCTACCGCTGGGGAAGACCTCTTCTTGACAACTATGCAAGGACACTTTTGTAACTAATTGCAAAAGTACAAGTTACACTATATATTGTATACAAGTTCCATGCCACTCTGGCTATAGTTATGTACAGGAGACTGATCTGGTGAGAATGGGCTATTTAATGTGCTTTCAAAGACTTTAGAAGTAAATAAAATGTTAGGCACAAAGGATTTAGTAATCCCTTACATACCTTTATTTATATAGTGTCAGATTCTACAGCACTTTGAGAGGTTTGTGTATCTTTCCTCTATTCTGTATACTTCTGTTAGTTTGTCTTTAGGTGATCTACATAACAGACAATCTACTCGCACAGATAAGAGTACAGCATTTATAGCTACTTCTCAATGGTCTATGGGCATCTACAGGCACAGCAGCTGTAAATGAAGCCCAGCCTTTGTCTTTTGTGTAGCTACTAGTGACAGACAGCTGCACACAGAGGATGTCACTAGCAGGAACAGGCTGGTAAGCCGCCCCCATGGACAGGGTAGTGTATGGATTTAGATTTAAGAAATTCTTTTGTCTATTGTCATTTACATTCAGCTGAATATCAGTAAATGTGGAGCATTGTGTAACCCACCAAGCCAGCAGTTTAGGAGCAAGTATCTTGGAGCCGTCACATTGTACAGCAATTTGGAAAATCCACAGTCAATGGTTACATGAGAAACCGCTACAGAAACAAGACAAGTGTTGTCCTTCAGTGCCAATCAATTACCTCCAATTGTATGTAAAATTCTATTTAAAGCCCTTCAGTGTGACTTACGGTAACCTGAAGGAATGTTAGCGATGTAGTCAAACAGGAAATCAATGCACATAGAAACATACCACTGCCGCTCAAACAAGTACAACCACTTTACACTGAAACTCTATGGGAACCCATAAAAGTCACTGAGATGTTCTAGGAAAGGTTGCATAACATTTATGGCCATACCAAGTGTAAAGGTTGGGGTTACATCAGCATTAGGTGATTCCGGGGTCCATTTGCGGAGCAGGAAAACAGCACCTCCTGGCCGAACGGTTCCGTCTTATGACAGTTCCCCATTGACTATAATAGCGGTCTATTCGATTTCTGTCCAGCAGTCCGGCATTTTGCTGGAAATTATAGGACGAAATAGTGTGTCTTGCAGCGCCATGCTGTCCTCTTTTTTAGCAGAAATCAGCGACGGAGGTTAAAAACAATCTCTGACGATGATGATATGAACGAACTCTTAGGATGCAATGTAAAGTTATAAGTCATTCAATGTAAGACACCAACACCCGTATGTCTAACCTGCAACCCTCCAGCTTCTGCTAAAATGCAACTCACGTTCTACAACAGCCGCACAATCACAGCTTAGACTCCACTGCAATACAGTATGTTGCCCGCCTGTGGCACAGGCCATTGTGAACGTGTGCTGCTGAGAAAGACCTAGGGTGCTTTTAGACCGCACGATCGTCGTGCCCTTTCACTCGTTTGAATGATTTTTTTTTTTTAACAACGATTGTCCCATTTAAACACGAGCCGACGACCGAACAAACGAAAATCGCTCGCTCATTTTATGCAGGCATGAAAAAAAACGTCATTGGTTCATTCACTTATCGTTCGGCTTAAACAGCGCTTGTCCAGTCTTTCACAGTCACTTATACAGCAAGTGTGAGAATGATCGATGCTCCTTTGAACGAGCCAATGATGTATCTACCCATATAAACGGGCTGCCCGAGAGCGAAGGAGATCGGCTCGTCTAAAAGGAGCCTTAGTGCAGATGGTGAATCAATAGGATATTCCCTCTGCCCGCTGATTTGTATCTGATGTATGTGGTGAGATTGAGCTCAAGTTCACACAGACATTTAATGTTAAAAAAAACAAACAAACAAGCTTGGCTTAGACTTTTGTTTTTATACTTTTGCTCTCTTCAAATTTTAGCACATATAATGAAAGAGAACAACAACAACAACATAGGACAAAAATAAATAGATACATTTATAATTCTGCTGGGATAAGCAAATGGGGAAAAAACAAAATAAGAATGTTGTCATCACAAACCCGCTGCTAGGAAGACAGGACCTTCTGGAGAAACTCCGTTCGTGAGGCCGAGAGTCAAACTCAACGAGACGCCAAAACGCTTCTACTAATGGGACTGAGAACTACAGGAGAGCCGCACGGATGTATTTTAGGAGCTGTAAATAGGCAGCGCTGCCGCTAGCGATTATTTTATAAATGTACTTAGCTGAAACCAGGGCGCTCCTGCGCTCGCCGCACGTAACGCGCAGCACCTCCGGCGCTCTCCTGCGCTCGCCGCACGTAACGCGCAGCACCTCCGGCGCTCTCCTGCGCTCGCCGCACCTAACGCGCAGCACCTCCGGCGCGCCCCTGCGCTCGCCGCACCTAACGCGCAGCACCTCTGGCGCGCCCCTGCGCTCGCCGCACCTAACGCGCAGCACCTCTGGCGCGCCCCTGCGCTCGCCGCACCTAACGCGCAGCACCTCTGGCGCGCCCCTGCGCTCGCCGCACGTAACGCGCAGCACCTCTGGCGCGCCCCTGCGCTCGCCGCACGTAACGCGCAGCACCTCTGGCGCGCCCCTGCGCTCGCCGCACGTAACGCGCAGCACCTCTGGCGCGCCCCTGCGCTCGCCGCACGTAACGCGCAGCACCTCCGGCGCTCTCCTGCGCTCGCCGCACCTAACGCGCAGCACCTCCGGCGCTCTCCTGCGCTCGCCGCACCTAACGCGCAGCACCTCCGGCGCGCCCCTGCGCTCGCCGCACCTAACGCGCAGCACCTCTGGCGCGCCCCTGCGCTCGCCGCATGTAACGCGCAGCACCTCTGGCGCGCCCCTGCGCTCGCCGCACGTAACGCGCAGCACCTCTGGCGCGCCCCTGCGCTCGCCGCACGTAACGCGCAGCACCTCTGGCGCTCATTTCATCCAACTTTTTAAAAAGACACGAGAAGTCACTGACTAATCGATGCAAACCCCACCGACGTCGCCTCCTCGCCGCACTGGGCAAATAAAACAAGAATGTAACTCACAACTTTATGCTGGGAGTTGTAGTCTCACAACACAAAAGCCACTGGTTGCAAAACAATCTCCAATAATTTACTTAAGGAGTCAAGGAGGGTCAAGTAGAGAAACTCAAGATGAAAAGGAATTTCCTGGCGCCGACACAGCGTTCCGTAGACAGGTGAGTCACTCCTACCAGGTGACATATGTCAGGAATGTCACCAAGAATGTCATCTCTCCATCATATATATATGATTGAGAGATTATAGCTCACTAGTAGATATATATATATATACACACACATCCCTACTGGTGAGCTTTGGACGTCCGGCCGGGTCATACTATACAGGTCACTGGTCATTCTCCTTCTATAGTAGTCTGTACATACAGGCGCTGGAGGGGAGAACATTGAAGGGACACACAAGCGTTGGAGGGGAGGACATAGAGGGAGACACAAGTGGAGACTACTGAGCTTAGGAGACCTGTGGAAGGTAGAGCCCCCCCAGTCCTTACATGACATGTCGTGACAGAGGTAACAGGACACGCGGGGCTGCGGGTGACACAGGGAAGGTGTTGAGAGGATGCTGTACCTGCTCATTAATCTCCATGGTTGCTGGGCCTATGTACACGGAGCGGCCTGCCAGCGGGTCCCGTCAGGCTCTGTGTCTTCTCGGCCTATGAGGGGGAATCACCGGCAGCAGCTTCTCCCATCTTCTCCCTGCCTGGAGTTCCTCCTTACTGTGTCGGGGATGTTGCTCCTCCGCTCGGCCTCAGTCCACACCCCACCCGAGCCGCCCAGCTACGTAACACCCGCCGAACCCGCGGCCCTGGGCGGAGCAGAGCATTCTGTGACAGGGAGTCAGCTGGGACGGAAGCCGGCCAGGACCTCATTCAGCTGAAGGCGAAGCGGCTGTCATTAGGCGTGCCCGCCGCTCTGTGCAGTAATGGCACTAAGAGGACGGGCAGGTTGGCTGCAGCTCTCACTTATGAACCTGCTGCGGTAACATGAAGGCTGAGCTGTGAGGCGTTGCTAGGGGCAACAAGGACAGGGCTTCTTTTAGACAAGTTGGACAATTGAGGTCCTTTTTGTTGAAAACATGCCCACCTGACGACCCCCTTGCCCCCCAGCGGTTAGGGCAGCTTTGAACTTGCCTTTCTGTATATTGAGTGACTCCTAGAAGACTAATTCATGGTTTAAAGTAAACCCGTCCCCTGCCTGAAGCACTGCCAACTACGTTATGGCGCTGCTAGGGGACGTGACCGGAGTCGGAGGAGGTATTTGTTATACTCACCCGCTTCCCACGGTGCCCTTCGCTGAAGTCCACGCGTCACCCGAAAATCCCTGTCTTGTCAGAGTCCTGTGCTCGCGCTCTGCAAGTCTATAGAGAGTGCACACACGGGACTCTGAAAAGACTCGGAGTTTCGTCCAGCACGGACTTCAGTGACGAACACATGGGAATCGGGTGCGTATAACAAATACGTCACTCCTTGTCACGTCCGCTAACAGCATCACAACTTAGTTTATGGTGCTTTAGGCCACAAAACGTATTCGTGCTTCAAAAATTTTCATGCGCAATATGCAGAAAATAGAAGCCATTGATTTCAATGGGTTTGTTCACGTGAGCGTATTTAGCGTGCAGAATTCTGTCGCGCAAAAAATACGCAGCGAGCTCTATTCTCCTGCGCATCTTGAACTCATTAAATTCACTGCCATTTCAATGGCTGGGAGCATCAGTGCGTGTTTTTCTGCACGTACAGTAAAAAACGCAGCTGCGTGAGCAAATAAGCATACGCTCACGTGAATCCGGCCTAAGGCAGGTGACGGATTCCCTGTATTCATTATAGTATTAAAAATTATGCAGCTTTCAAGCGGCCATAACGCTGGTGCATGTTCACATCGTTATCAGGTCATCAACGATGTAACCTGGACGAATCAGCAATTAGAGTGAAAATCGGCGGGAGAAACATCAACAACCTTCGATATGCCGATGATATGCTGGTGCTCGCCTGAAAAGAATCTGGAATATCTGACCCGAAGAATTAAAGAAGAAAGTGAGCGCATGGGGCTGTACCTCGACAGAGAGAGAAGAAAGGTAATGACGACGGCAAGTAATGGTACGGTCCACGCAAAAATCGCCAATGAGGTAATTCAATCAGACCCAAGATTGACAGCAGTGGAGAACCAGAAATCAAACATAGAAATGCACTTGGCCACCTGATGACACCAGAAGAATCCTTAACCTCTTGGCAAAAATCAATACTACACCATCGCCTGCAATCCTGGTTGCCTTAGACGCCGAAAAGGCGTTTGATACGTTACATTGGGGTTTGGCCTTTTCCACTTTGGAAAACTTTGATTTTCAAGGAAATATTCTAAAGGCTATCAGAGCCCTCTACACTTCCCCCTCAACCAGACTTTTGGTAGATGGCACTCTCTCAGACCCGTTCAATATCACCAATGGGACTAGACAAGGATGCCCGCTATCTCCCCTATCTCCCCTCCTCTTTACATTAGTTGTTGAACCTCTGGCGGAACTTCTTAGGTCCTCACTTGATATTTGTGGTTTCCAGGCTGGGAGACGCCAACATAAAATAGGACTTTTTGCAGATGATATTCTACTGCTGCTCACCAACCTCCTGTCCTCCCTGAAAGCTGCATGTGAAATCATAAACACATTCCAGCAAGTCTCTTTTTATAAATTGAATATCACTAGGTCATTAATTATGGGTATTCTTAACAAAGAAGACCTAAAAGATGATATCGCAAGATTTCCATTTGTCTAGCAGAAAAATAGTATCCCAAATCTGGGAGTCAAAATATGTTTTCCTCTAAAAGATATTGCTGATGTAAACTATACAGGTCTCTTTGATGATTTCCAACAACAAATCAACTCTTTTAAAATGCACCTTACCACATGGATGGGACAGATTGTTTTATATAAAATGATGCTCCTCCTGAAAATCGTATTTAATTTCCGCATCCTCCCTGTCCCTACGCCCCAACAAACAATTGCAAAATTCTAAAAACAACTTTCGGATTATATCTGGGAAGTAAAAAAACCTAGGACTGCCCTCAATCCTGTACTCAAGAGGGGCAGATGTACCTAACCTGGAAGGTCACTGCTCATCAGCAATACCTGACCAGACTAAATCGTGGATCGCCCAAGCTTCCGCTACTAGTTGGCCTGTTCTGGAATCGGAATGTATCAAGTTCTGTTCCCTTAGGTCACTTTTACTTGCAGTAACTTTAGCAGCAGAATCTGACTCCTTAAACTCGCTATTGGTGTTACCTAATGTTCCACCCACTATGGAGTCATTCATCCCTGGTAGCCTGGAAAAAAAGCTGCCACGGTGCTAATAGATCTTCTCTAGGTCCACTTAAGCATATTCCTCTCGAGGTCTTGGAATAGTTTATTTCAGATCTTCATACTAAACCGTTCAAATTCTACACAAAACAATTCCCCTTAATCATTTGCCTCTATAAACGAGGAATTTAGCCTAGATAAATCGGGTTTCATCAGATACAATCAGTTTTAATCTCAACCCAACTCGATAAAATTTCCATAGCTGAGCCGATAGCCCATTGCTTGGATGTTTCTGAAGGGTTGACGGGCAAAAAGCTGAGATTTTATTATGATAATCTGGTGGGTAACTTTAAACAATCTAAGAAAATGTAATGAATTGGGAAAGAGACATGGGAGAATCAATGTCCTTTGGAAGACTGGCTGAAAGCCTTGAGACTGGCTGCTCGGTCGTCGGGGGCTGACTCCTTAGTGGAGACCCATACAATACTTATAATGAGATGTTATTTTACCCGTCCCAATTAGCAAGTCGAGGATTATGCCGGGACGCTGCTTGTTGGAGAAATTGCAGGATGGCTGGAACCTTTCTGCACGTGTTCTGGTCATGTCCCTCCCTGAGGACATACTAGAATGATGTCCTTTCGCTTATAGAGTGTATCTTGGGAATGTTGATCCCACGAGACTCAAAATTTACATTGCTACTTGTAATGTAATATTGTAACTCATGTTCACGACTAATGTAATCTGTGAATTTTATGTTTTGCAATTTCAATAAAAATTTAATTGGAAAAAAAAAGAAAAATGCACGTGGCTGCAGTATAATGCAAGGATATGGAAGAGCAAAGATATTAGCATTGCTACAAAGATCCAAATGATATATGCAATTGTGTTTACAATCTCCATATATGCATGTGAAAGGTGAACACTCAGGAAAGCAGATAGAAGGAAAATTGATGCTTTTGAGAAGAATGCTGGAGAAGAATGCTGCATATATCATGGTCAGCAATGGTCACCAACAACATGGTCCTAGAGCGTATCAAGCCAAAAATAATGCTAGAGGACAAAAGTCACCAAACAGCGTCTCTCATACTTTGGACATATTTGGCAAGTCAATTCTCTGGAAACAACATTGATGCTCAGCACAGTTAGGGGGTCATGAAGAAGAGGACGCCAAAGAACATGCTAGCTGGAGGCAGATCTAAACATGCACATGGAAGAACTGAAAGAAGAGGTAAGAATAGGAAAGCATGGAGAACGATCATCCATTAAGTGACCGAAAGACGGCCTCAACTGAATGGATAATAATCATCATCATTAGGTCAGCAATACCAAGCCCACTGTGGTTCTACTAAATTGCAATTCAAGGCAATATAATGACTTATATACAATTCCGGTTGTCACTGCTGGCATGCATCTACACCGATATTGTAGTATGAGAAATCTATAGCTCAGATAACACTCTGACCTGGAGACTCCCTAACACTAATTCAGAGAACATAAAACCTTCACATCTTTATCAGTGGACTATTTAAGTATATGTTTATATCTCTTCTCATCCTGTTCTGGTAAAAAGTAGTTTTTTTTGTTTGTTTTTTAAAGTGCAAATTAATCACATCATGTCTCTGCCTTGTCATATGTATGTGTGTGTATATTTATATATGCCTTTTTGGGATCTATTTCATTATGCCTGAGGAAGAACCCCGAGTATGTTTGAAAACTAGCTATAACATCATGTATTTTTGTTGGCCATTAAAGGTATCATATCTACAAGATTACCTGGTTTCTCTTCCTGAGAACAATCACATTATGGTCCTTTTATACGGAACGAGCTGTTGGGAAAACCATGCCAACACTTCCAAGTGATGCTCTCTCCTGTGCTGTTACAGGGGGCGAGTATTGCTGGCATCGCTCACAGCACTGCTGAAATGGAAGTGGAGCGAGCCGGGGAGTCGTTTAGTTTTCTGTATGCAGACCGATTATCGGTCAAAGTCCCACTGTAGCGCAGGAATCAGAACAATTCTAAATGATATTGTCCCTAGTAAAAGGGCCAATAGTCACAACAGTGACAGTATGTCCAGCAAAAATAATGCAAACCTGGTCAAATGGAGCCCAAAAGGATCTCCCGTTGACTAATGAAATTCTACGCTTCCATCTGAATGCTGTTTTCGGCAGCTCAAATGGAACACTGGGATGGAAAGTGTGAACAAACATTAACACAATCTGAACCTAGCCTTATAGTATTTTAACATATTCTTGTATTTTTTTTTTATTTCCTGCAACTGAAATATAGGAGGCATAACCTGATGTATGTTCTTCCAAAATTATATGATAAAACATGACCTTTGGTCCTGGTCTGTGATAAATCTAAGGCCCTGCTCACACAAGCGTATTTGAATTGCGTATTACGCGCCAATTTAAATACATGGATTTTCGTTGTTCCCCTCACACTTGTACATTCATTGTGTACAATATGTGTGTAAAGAAGAATGCAGCATGTTCTATTGTACCGCGTATTATGCACGATAGAGGCCTCTTTAAATAAATACATTGTACATACGAAATTACATTGCTTATGTGCAGCGCTTTTAGGCAACGTTGCTAAGTGACAACAGAAGGAAAGCTTAAAAAAAGAGAGACCAGGAAGGCAGTGCATGACAGCGTTCATAAGATACGCTGTCACGCGCGATCAAAAACGCAGTGATATGCTACTGCACGCGTTGGTAAAACACTGCGATTTTTACGCAGCCTTTTACCATCCGGTCGTGTGAGTCCGGCCTAAAGCAAACACTTTTTTTTCAGATATTTTAATAAACATCGTAATGCGTGTGGGATCTGTATGTAGAAGTCTACATCTATAGCCCTTTGTCTCCGTTTTCAAAACAAATGTTGCATTGTGCAAGAGTACAGATGGAGTATGAAGGAATGCATTAAAACTTGTTTAATGTTCTACGCCAAATGCAACCTCTGTGCTCTGACATTTTGTAGGACTTTCAGTGAGAAATGAAAATGTCACTTTTCTGCAGAGAAATGGCCATGTACATTGTTTATCTAAATGGTGAAAATAACAATGGAAATGTAACATTCAAATCATAATTCTGAATGCAGTGGTATACGGTTTGAACTGATGCTTGTTCTCGCACTTTCTTTGTCTTAGAGTAAAGTTTCCATCCAATGTAATAAATTAAGGATAAAATATTTGCAGGGAGCTACTTAAAACATATATTAATATGACATTAAAATAGTATCTTTCTAATAGCTTTATGTAACAATATTAGGACTCTGTTACATGGGACAACTGCTGGATGCAGAAGCTCCTGACTGTCTTCCCAGCGATGATCGCTCCCCTGTTTTTACTCAGTGAATGGAGGCAGAGCGGGCCGGGGATTGTTCCGGCATGCCCATTTCCATTCACGGTAAACAGGGCTGTCGTTCATAGATGAACGACAGCCGGTTTACATAAGCCAATCGTTGTTTAATTTTTATGCCTGCGTGAACAAATTATAATTAATAATTATGAACTTGATTGTTGGAGAAATGCGCTGGAAAAATCGGCTTTTCCATAATACATGCTGAATAGAGATGAGCGAGTATACTTGCTAAGGCACATTACTCGAGCGAGTAGTGCCTTAGCCGAGTATCTCCCCGCTCGTCTCTAAAGATTCGGGGTCGGCGGCGGGCAGGAAGCGGCGGGGGAGAGTGGGGAGGAATGGAGGGGAGATCTCTTTCTCCCTCTCACCCCCCTCGACCCACGCCGGCCCCCGAATCTTTAGAGACGAGCGGGGAGATACTCGGCTAAGGCACTACTCGCTCGAGTAATGTGCCTTAGCGAGTATACTCGCTCATCTCTAATGCTGATCTATGGTGTTGGTGGGTCTTCAATGAATGTGGCTCAGTGGGTAAGCACTACTCCCTTCAAGTCCTGGGGTCCTAGTTTTAAAAGTATTCAAGGACAACATCTGCACAAACTTTGAAAAACTCCATATAGATGTCGTTCCTGGACAGATTTCAATGTATTACTCCAGTACCACAAAGCAATAGTGCTAACAGGTAAGCCCTCACACTTGTTCTTTCTTCTCTAGAGTTTAGAGGCAGGCAGATCAGCACTGAAAGTTGTTCACTTTCTGCTAAATTCTTGCTCAGTGCTTCACATTCTATGTGAATGCAGTGAGAGAAGCAGCAATGGTTTTTATGCTGGTTGAAAGTGAGCAACAGAAAGGAAACAAATAGTACACAATGGCTTTGCATTTAGATGCAACGATTAACGCACCTTTTCATTCTTTTGAAGAAATTTTGTACAATAATCTTCCCGTGTAAATGGGGACTCAGCTAGTAGAGACAAGCTGTGGGGTGGGGCGTTCTGAAGGTAAACTGGAGAGAAGAGAGACAGTCATGAAAGACTCCGCACAGAAGAATTTCCCTGGCATCAAGGAATATAGGTTCATTGCCATTTTCTTGAATGGATATTCTACTTTGTCCTGCTTAAAGGGATTGTGCAAAGTTATCCTGTATCAACCGGGCACAGCATGGGGGTCTGACTACTGGGACCCTCGATGATCCTGAGAACAGGAAGTCCTGAAGGTTCCTGCATGAATGAAGCAGAGGTTGTGCATGAGTACCACCGTTCAATTCATTTCAGTGAGGCTACTGAAATCTTCAAGCTACCAAGAACCTCTGTTCTTGGGATGGGTGGGGTATCAGTGATCAGACCCCCACCCTGATAAAGTAGGCCCCCATCCTGTGATCAGCGGATAACTTTATAACTTAACACAACACCTTAAAGAATTCATGTATTTTTTTTTCAGCTGACAGCTAAATTCACCAGTATCATTGGGATGTGATCTTATTCAAGTGCAGATATAGTCTAATTTGTTTAGGACTCGGTGATCATTGATAGTGCCTATTTTTGAACACTGTATATACCCTCTAATTACAATATCCAAAATGCTTCCTATGAGGGCAGTGCTAGGTTATTACATAGCTTTGAGCACCTACCACCTTTACGACTCTTGTGTAAATCAACATGCTGTAAGGGAAACAGAAAAGATTTGTGGGGGGGGCGGAGCCTGACCGGCGATGTAGACAGCCGCAGCCAAGAACAGCTCCGATAAAAATCCTGCAAATATCCTGATATCGGGACCCAAGACCGGCGAAAAGAGAGCAGTGGCAGAGCAGAAGCATAGCGGAAGACACCGGAGGCGAAGCGCACGCCTGCAGGGAGGATGGTACGCGGCAAAGAGAAGGGAAAGGGAGAAGAAGCCGGCGGCCGGCAAAAGCAAGATGGCGCCGGCGGCAGAGAGATGAGAACACTCATACCGCGCCCCTCCATAAGCAGCTCGGACACAGCGCGCAAGCTGGCAAGGTATGCCAGGGAGGAGGGGGGAGGAAAGGAGGAAACAGGCAGCCCCAAGCAGCGGAGGAGAGACATAGAGGAGCAGGAGAGCCCACGAAACGACAGGCAAACGGAGGAAGGGGCCAGATGCACAGAAAGCATGACAGATGAGAGAGGGGTTAACACAAACACACTAACAGACCCCAATAAAGGCAGTAAAGACAAAGACATACAAGACAGTAGAAACACCGCACAAAACCCTGAAAATAGCAGGCAAGATACCACCAGCCAGCGAGGGGGCATGAACAACTCGGGCAAGCCTGCTAACAGTATACAAGAGAGCAGGAATAACACAAATGCAATCATAAGTGTGGCACGAGATGGTAAAAACAACGAAAGTGAATGCGGTGATCACACACGAGAAGAAACAAATAATGCAAACACAACTGACAGTGGCATAAGAAACGGCATAAAGGATGCAAGTACATCTAATAATTGTGCGCCAGATGCCAATAAAAATAAAGATGATATCACCATAAATGACCAAAGGCAGGAAGACGCAAGAAGCGATAAAGAACCTACGCTGAAAGACATCTTCAGCGAAATAACCAAATGCAATGTATCGCTGAACAATCTGAATATGCAAATGGGCGCAATGCAAACTAATGTAAACCTGCTACGACATGATGTACAGAAAATATCAGAGCGGCTGACAGAAACCGAACAACGCATAAGTGATGTGGAAGACGCCATACAGCCAATACAACGAGATATGGAAAAAAGTTTGCATGACATAAAGTATCTACAGAACAAAGTGGATGACCTAGAAAATAGGTCAAGAAGAAACAACGTGCGAATAGTGGGCCTCCCAGAAAAAGCGGAAGGAAGAAATCCAGCAGAATTCTTTGAAACATGGCTGCCTGAACTATTTGGGAGAAACACCCTCACCACAATGTTTGCAGTTGAAAGAGCACACCGTGTACCCACGCGACCCCTCCCTCCAGGGGCCCCTGCTAGACCGATGCTTGTAAAAATACTGCATTATAGAGACAGAGACACTATACTCCAAAAAGCCCGCGAGAAGGGAGAAATTCAATTTAACGGCACAAGAGTCTCCTTCTTTCCAGACTTTTCTACAGAAATACAAAAAAAACGCGCAACATTTATAGAAATAAAAAGACGGCTCCGAAACTTACAAGTACCATATGCAATGCTGTATCCTGCCAAACTGAGAGTGGCAGCGGCGGGTACAACACATTTCTTTGAAAATCCAAAAGAAGCCAGCAATTGGATAGACCATAATGAAGAGCAAATCCGGAGAGGAAGGTCACCGCGCAAATCGCCAGGAAGAGACAAAGACTAAAGAAATGCTTAATCAAAGGGAACCGAAAAAATCTTGAGAGGAGCACCTGGGGCGACAGGACACATCGTTTGGGAGAATGGAGGACTGGTACCCCGATCCGAGTGAATGTCAACGGATCAGTGAGTTATATGTTGGGGATGTTCGTTGTTTGGTCTCTCTCTCGTATGTTGGGGAAATGTTAAATAATTCACAGATAGAGGAAAAAATGTTATGCGGTAGAAATAGGATACAAGAAGGGGCAAGGGGAAGGAATGTTAATATAACTGTATATATGTATGCAAGGAGTGGGGCAGGTGTGATATTGCTATGGAAATGTGGACCCTCCCAGTGCGGCTCACTCATAAAAACAAAAGGGGAAAACAACTCTCAGAAAATAGAATCCCTGAGGAAAGTAATGAACAAGGAAAATGAGTAGTAAGGTCAAGATCATCTCATGGAATGTGAGAGGTATGAGTGACCAGACTAAACGCATGGCAGTACTACAAGTAATCAAGGATCAAGGTCCGGCTATTATATGCCTACAAGAAACACACTTGACAAAAGAAACCATAGACACACTTAGGGTGGGGGGGATGGGACAAAGCTTCCACTCCACACACACGAGATACTCCAGGGGGGTCAGTATAGTGGTACACAAAAACATACCATTTAAATGTTTTGCACGAAAAATTGACCCGGAAGGCCGATTCATAAGTCTACACTGTAGAATTTACAATTATACATGCATCATAACTTCAGTGTACATCCCACCTCCATACAATAATACAATAATGCGGCAAATAATAGGATTTATAACGGATAGACCAGACATTCCAGTTCTAATAATAGGTGATTTCAACTCGGTAATTGATCCTACGCAGGATCGATTAAGGACAGAAAATATAAACGAGGAAAGGAACCTGACATCACTAGGTCGATTAATAAACGAAGTATCACTAATAGACATATGGCGAACACGACACCCCACAAACAAACAATACTCATGCTACTCGACCACACACCAATCCCTGTCCAGAATAGACCTAGCAATAGGGAATACTAAAATATATGGGGATATATCCACAATAGAATATTTACCAAGAGTCATCTCCGACCATTCTATATTACGACTAGACCTACAGCATAGTAAGGCCGACAGCCACACCCAAAAGAGGTGGAAATTAAATCCACACTGGCTAAATTTACTAAACAAAGAAAACGTGAAAACAATTCTAGAGGAATACTTTGAACTAAATAAAGATACCACGAGTGTGACAGTCTGCTGGGAGGCCATGAAAGCATATATGAGGGGGGTATACATACAACAAATCACCCAAGCAAAAAAGGGACATAGAGAAAGAGGGCAAAAACTACAGGAAAAACTGAAAGAAACGGAAGAAAACCACGTAAAAGAAAACAACATAACAACACTTAGCTTATGGAAGAAAGCTCAAGAGGCCCTTAATACATATTCCCTAGATACAGCAGCCACTAAAAATGGGTTCCGTAAACAGGTATATTATGAAGAAGGAGAAAGAACGGGGCATATGCTGGCAATTATAGCCCAAGCACAAACCAGCTCCACATATATCATTGAACTAAAAAACACACAAGGCGACATTGTTAGGGACGCAACATCTATAAGAGAGACAGCGCGGGAATATTACGCCTCCCTGTACTCCTCCAGACTAGACAAAACGACAGAACAAATTGAAGAATATTTGGGGGGGATAGTAACACATAGATTGACGGAAGAACAGAGAGAATTACTAGATGAGCCAATAGATCTGGAGGAAATACAGGAGGCGGTGAAAGATATGCAAAACAATAAGGCCCCAGGGGAAGATGGATTCCCAATAGAATTTTATAAACAATACGCGGACATCCTACTACCACATCTTCTAGAGACAATGGAGGAGTCAGAGCAGAGAGGGGAATTGCCACAAACAATGAGAAAGGCCAAAATAACAATCCTATTAAAGCCAGACAAGGACCCCTTGCTGATGGACTCGTATAGGCCGATATCACTATTAAATGCGGACATTAAAATAATAGCTAAAGTCCTGGCCAATCGGCTGTCTAGAGTGGCGCCCACTTTGGTGCACCCAGACCAGAGCGGGTTCATACCAGCAAGATCAACGGCAACAAATATTCGCAGGGTATTCTTAAACTTACAAATACCAGTAGATAACACCGGAGACAGAATTTTATGCTCATTAGACGCGGCAAAGGCGTTTGATAGTGTCGAATGGCAGTACTTATGGAAAGTACTGGAAAAAATGGGATGCGGCCCAATATTTATGAGGCGAGTAAAACTTCTGTATACCGGAGTGGAGGCGGACGTGCTCATCAACGGGGGGTCCTCAGAGGCATTCTCATTACACAGAGGGACAAGGCAGGGCTGCCCACTATCACCACTTCTGTTCGCATTAGCGATAGAGCCCCTAGCGTGTAAAATAAGAACCCATCAGGGAATAACAGGATTCCAAAGGGGAAATATAGAGGAGAAAATTGCCCTGTACGCAGATGACATGTTACTATTCTTAGGGGATGGGGAAAAATCCCTGGAAACCACCATGCAAATAATCAAAGAATTTGGAACCTTTTCGGGGCTAACCATTAACTGGAATAAATCTGAAATATTACCAATAGACAACCCCGAAAGACAAATTACCAATAGAGAAATAACCCTAAAATGTACACCAACAATTAAATATCTGGGGGTCAAAATTACTAGAAAAGTCAGGGAGTACGGAAAAATAAACCTAGAACCACTCATGGAAAAATGGAAACAGAAACTTCACATATGGCGTAAACTACCCATGACAATTATAGGGAGAGTGAATCTCATAAAAATGATATGGATGCCGCAATTGTTATACCTAACACATAATGCCCCCCACTGGATAACACAAAAATTTTTCCATAAAGTCAGGGGGCTATTTAGGGAACTCATATGGGGGGGGAAGACACCAAGGATTAAACTGGAGCTATTATATAACTCAAAAGAAAAGGGCGGGTTGGCTTTACCCAACCCATTCTCGTATTTCATGGCCTCCCAGCTGCAACACCTCAGGGGATGGGAGACGGAGGAGGTACAGGACGCCAGCTTCAAAATCCTTAAAGATTTTTTTGCAGGGTCACACCTGCTTGAAACACTGGAATGTGGAATGTTTAAAAAAGACGGACAAAATGCCCCCACACTACTACTAATACACAAAGTTTGGTGGAAGACCAGAAATATGCTAGGCATAACAAGCTGTACACAGTACACCCCCATATGGAATAATCCATACTTACCGGAAATTAATAAATTACAAGACTTTCAAGGATGGAAAAATAGGGGAGTCAGGAGGGTGGGCCAGATACTGGAGGGAGGGGAGCTAAAAACCCTCGAACAGCTAAAACAGAATTATGACATTCCCAATAGTGATTTTTATAAATACCTACAACTTAGACATGCGATACAAGCTGAAAAGAATAGGGCAGAGATGACAGTGTCAACAAATGTAGTGGCGGACATAATAGGCAAAGCTACTACCACAGTCGGGAAAATAGCCACATTATACTCGTATATACAAGACACGGTGAACGCACACAATCCGATATTAACAAAAGCAAAATGGGAGGCTGACATAGGACCCATCGAGGAGTCGCACTGGGAGGAAATTCTACAGATGACACCCAAACTATCTCTGAGCGAGGCGCACAGATTATCGCAAATATACTTAATACACAGAGTATATCGGACTCCGGCTTTTTTGCATAAGATAGGAGTGAGAACCTCCCCAGTATGTGTAAGGTGCAAAACTCACACGGCGGACCTAATCCACATGCTATGGAGATGCCCGAAATTACATAGATATTGGGCTAAAATACGAGACGTCATAAACTCAGCATTTGGCATATGTATGGATCTGACACCATACGTATGCATTCTGGGGTACACACATGATCTGGCACTAGATGACAACGAAAAATTGGCGGTATCCAGACTATTATATTTAGCCAGAAAAACAATAACTCAACACTGGCTAGATGAAGAACCACCCACGCTAGGGGAGTTCAAAAACAAGGTTAACCAAATTTTACCGTGGGAGAAAAGTATATACACGAAACGTAAAATCAGCCAAAAATACTATGATATATGGCTGAGATGGATACATGCCCAGAGCCAGACCAGGAATGACGGAATAAATATATAGGAGATGGAGTGGCGAGCCGTGTGGGTCGGTACCAACGGGCCGGGGATCCGGCTCGGGAAAAGAGGAGAAGTAAACTAAGACACAGCAAAGCAAACAGGTGTTATTTGTAACGTTTATTAAAATAAGATAGAGTTATTCACAAAAATGATATACTGTAAAATAAATGAGAAAAGATCAGTAGGGCAGGATAAGATACGGCGGAGGGGAGAGAGAGAGATCAGACAATGGGCAAGGGTATGTAGCTGCCCCTTGTAAGCAGCAAAACAACAACCGCCCCCTCACCAAGAGGATGAAGAGAAAAGAAAACAAAAGAAGACCGAGGAATTACCATTGATTAAAGAGACTGTTACTACCGTTCATGACAGAGGACTGTAAATGCACAGAAACCCGTCATTCAAAGGACTAAATGTTGAGAGAGAGGCCTTTAAGGGGGGTGGGGGAGGGAACAGGAGGGAAGGGGAGGGGGAGGGGGAGGGAGGGATAAGGGAAACAGTTATATATATAAAATGCTATAAAGATATGTAAAAGGAAGAAAGTTTAATAAAAAACATTTTCAATCAAAAAAAAGAAAAGATTTGTGGAAAATCCCATCTTTGAATTGCTACAATGTAGAAGCCGTACTGGAAGGCTAGGTCCACACTAACCCTGTGTTCGAGTCGCATCCGAGAAGCTCAGGCACAACTCACATCGGACAGCACACTAACACAAGTCCATTCGCTGTTCAATTTATGCCGAGTCAGCACATTTACATGCACTGGTATGTCCTATTTTTCATCTGCGAAAAAGACCACTCATATACATGCCGCTTTTTACTGCGATTAACACTGCATCCCAAGTGCCACGGTACAATGCTGGCATTGATTTTAACAGGGCCTTGCAGACATGCACTCTAGCACCGCAATTTTCAAGCGCCATCTGTTCTATTTTAACAAGTTTTAGCGCTTTTTAAACGCACCTCATCACAATGATAGGGTGGGTTAAAAAGCGTTGTCAACGACGCTCAAAATTGTGGTAAAATTGCCGTGATTTCTGAACACGTGTGAGAATGGCCTTAAGTTGACTTCACATGAGCAAGTGCTATATGGGCCCGAGAATCCTGTCCCCACATCGCGTTCGCCATCCATGTGAAATCTTCATGGATCCAAGGCGTTTTTATGGGAAAACTGCCTTGCATCACTCCGGGATGCGGGGATCCTCCGACACGGCTGTCACAGCCGCTGCAGAGGATCGTGTAGTTTCTCCCATTGGAAAACAATGGGCAGCGCGATGCGAATACAAGGTAGAATATGCGATTTGTTTCCTGCATCATATTGCAGGGCCATGTTCCGCCAGTGTTCAGCAAGAAGGGTTTTGAGTAATTATTCCGTCTCTGTTTTATTTTTAGAGCAGAAAAAAAGAAATTAAAAACAGGAATAAAGCTTTCTGTTAGTTCAGTTTAAAAACGGAAATCTAAGAGAACGGAAGTAAAGTGAAAGCTTTCTCTTCTTTTGAGAACCCATTGAAATCAATGAGGTAACGCAGAAACATTTATTTCTGTTTTTCTGCTCAAAAAACAGAAAAGAGAAACTGAAATATGACTGTAAGCCCCATCGGACACATAAAGCCTGGATGTTTCTTGTTTTTTTATCTGCAAAGTAGCATGATTCCGAACCCTCCAGCCTATAAACAGTACTTGCTTGTGTGGCTGCGTCATGGTTAAGGGACGCCCACCAGTCCATTCTTTAAGATGTGCAGATTCAGCTGTTAATTCCACAGCTCTTGGATGTATAACGGGATCCAGATTTACAATTTTCCCACTTTCCTCCCAGTCTTTATATCCTAGAAATGCCAAATGAAGAAGCGCATTGTTTCTAACACAAGAAGCCATCTTCTCCTTTCGCTTCAGGGTTGCTTTTATGTAGCTAAATAAATAGAAATACGATTCACTCAACCTAAAAAAACTGACTAGTACTCTAATGTAAATCAGTTTTTTTTTTAATTATAAGCTATACACTTAAAATAATTTTAAAGGGAAAAAAAACGACTTCCATTCCTCACTAATCTTCTAGGTTTATTACCTCTTCCCTTAATACCCTTCCTCCAGTGAAGAGGATACTTAGGTTATTGAATATCTACTACCAAATTGGTTGCAGAATCTCTATGCACCACTGACAGATTTTGCAGGCTTACTTTTTTTTCCGGCTGCATATAAACTTTTTCATGGATGTTTATGGTTAAGAGAATATGGGAAAGTCATGACTTGTACTGCAAAGGAACTTTTCTTAGTTGAAAAATATTTTCGTCGACCCCATTGAAATCAATAGATCGGCAGCCATGCATGTGTGGTTATCCCTCCATTCAATGTGATGTGATTGCGAGTGGAAGGAGCATCCTTGCAGTGACGAAAACATGAGGACATGGGTCACCCTATCCCTGTTCTTGGGATCAGTGGGAGTTTCAGCAGTGAGACCACTATCCTAGGTGATAGGTTAATTTAGCACACCCCTTTAATAAAAAGGCACACACCTTGTTAATACATTTGCTACATTTGAATCTCTCAAACAAGCAAAAATTAGTTCCATGCCCAGTAAAATCAAGTCCAGATTTGCATTATAAGTTTGCACCATTTTCTCATACTCCACTTAGAGGACTTATGATATCCTAATAGCATAGCTTTGCAGTTGTGGTCCAGCTGACACAATCACTGCTCTTCTTTTCTCCCTATTCAGCACTGTACGGGCCATCCTTAGATTTGGCTCTCGGCACTTTGAATGTGTCAAGTAGGCGGCCACCATTGCTCAGAGAGTCAAGAGTGGAATCCACTGATAGCCCATAAGGGTGGAGGGGCATGGATGCAGTCATACAGCTGAATCTGTTGAGATGAAGTGATAAGTATTCTTTACAGAAAGTGGCCTTTTCAGAATTTTACAAGCGTGTAAAAATTGCAAAAATTGAGCAAACTTAACAAAAGTACAAATGCGACTATTAAAAATTCAGATTTTTTCCAGCAAGAACTAGCATAAACATTGCCTAGTATGTCACTGGGAGGGCTTTTTACCCTTAACCCATTAAGGACCAAGCACTGTAAATTTATGGTGCTTGGTCCTGGGCTTTAGAGTGCATTCACAAGAACGTATATCGGCTTGGTTTTCACGCCGAGCCGATATACGTCATCCACATCTGCGGGGGGGGGGGGGGGGGGGGGATGTAAAAGCCAGAAGCAGGAACTGAGCTCCCGCCCCCTCTCCGCCCCTCTGCACTATTTGCAATGGGGAGAGGCAGGATGGGGGCATGGCTAAGTTCTGAGAGGGGCGGAGAGGAGGCAGAGAGGGGGCAGGAGCTCAGTTCCTGCTCCTGGCTCTTCCATCCTCCCCCCCCCCCTGCATATGGGTACGACGTGTATTGGCTCGGCGTGAAAACCAAGCAGATATACGTTTGTGTGAATGCAGCCTTAACCCTATCCAATCCAATTTGTATCCTGGTTTTCCTAGGGGGCTTACTCTTTTTTTGCCACTATACAACGGCACTATCTGCTGGCTAAAGACAGTACTGCATGAGGGGACACGTTGGATAGGCTCCGACAGCTGAGAGGCTGGCAATATACAGAAAGATAACCCCAACGGACGTCTTCCAATATCAGAGCTGTACAGCCTTAAATCATAATGTCTTCAGAGGTCAGACAGTGGATTGGAAAGGGTTGACCCCATCCCATAGTAAAAATAGGGCGCGGGATTAAATCCTCTGTTCTGCAATCAATCAGAAGCTGGATGAGTTGTCAGCTGTTAAGACACAGCTGATAACCCGGAGGAGGGAGAAGTGGTTTTTAACCCATTCTGCCTCCTCCTTTCTTCAGTACACAGTGCTCAATGAGCTTCATAAAATGACCTGTTACAATTTTCATTAAGGGTTTAGAAACTCCGCGAGCAGAAAAAAAAAAAAAAATCGATTTCCGCTTGTGGAGATGAAATGGCATTTTGCCATTGAATACTATGGACTGTATTTGATGCAGAGTCCAGAAGCGGACACCCGCCACGGACTCCACAATGCAAATACGCCCATGTGCAGGAGGCCTTAGGCAAATAATTTCACCTCCCCTCATGGATCAGATCCATGAAGAGAAGTGAAATGTTAATTTCTTTTTACGTCTACGTGATCGCTGTTATCCATTCGACAGGCGCATGCACAGAAGCTGGGGTAAGGTCGGCAGATAAAGTGAGGGAGGATGAAATTATGTACCTAAGCCCCCGGAATTAACTTTTTTTTTTTTTTACACCTTACATGATTACTGTTATCCATTGGCCAACACTGATCACGGGACCGGAAATTGCATACAGCTATTTCCAATGACACATGCTAGCCGGGAGCAGGGGGATTTTAAATTTCCCAGGATGCTAGCCCTTCTGTGTACGTGGGGATTTACGTTGGGCGCGCATGCACAGAAGGCGACGTGATGTCCTGGAAGGACCACAGTGCCGGGGGACATCGCGGAGAATGTGGGTGAGAGGATCCATAAGGGGAGGTGAAACTTTAACTTTATTTTACTTTTTACAACTTTCCCTTGATCGCCGTTATTTATTGGATAGCGGCGATCGCGGTCCCGGGGAACATCTCTTGCTTCCTGGCTATCTTCAGTAGCCAGAAAGCGTGAGATTTCAAATGTCCTGCGCCATTGTGGTTGTTTGTGCATGCGTTGCCAATTTCTCTTAGGTGCATGCACAAAAGACATCAGAGAGTCTGTTCCAGACCAGATCGGGGGACATCGCGGAGGATTGAGGTGAGTAGTTGCAGCCCCCCTCTTAGATGTAATCCGCAAGGGGAGCTGAAACTAACTTTTTATTAACTGTGCTGCGATCAGCGCTATCCGCCGGGAGGGGGGGGGGGGAGGGGCGGGGGAGACTGACAGCAAGGAGCTGTCACGTCCGTGGCCCACAGGACTTTAATCCTCGGACATAAAAAAAAAATAATGCATTCCCTGAGGATTAAAGCCCCCTTAGCTAGGACAGAAAAACATTATGGGGCCATCACTAAGCGGTTAAGGAAGGTGAGGATTTCCTTGACAGAGCAAAAGAAAGTCTGCAAAATGTTGAAGGAAAAGAAATGTCCAGTGTACCTGCAGAGGCAGAGAAATGGAAGCATGTGACCCAAAGAAGCAGGAGGATCAGGAGTCAGCCAGCACCTATACTGCTCGGGAACCAGTACCAGGTTCTCACGCAGGGGGACCTGGTACTGGTTCCCGAGCAGAAGGAGAAAGAGGTACAGCAAGAAAGAACTCTACTCACAAAGAACAAAGCTGCGGAGAAAGAGGTACAGCACGAAATGACTTGGAGAAAAAGAAGTGCTGTTGTGAAGAAGATAAGGACAGTGGTGGTTGTAGGGGATACCCTATTGAGAGCAACAGAGGCTGCTGGCTGTAGACCTGACATAACCTCACAAGAGGTGTGCGGTCTTCCAGGTGCACAAATCAAAGAGGTGTCTTGATAGGCTGTCAAGACTCTTTAGTCCTACGGAACACCACCCATTCCTACTAATACATGGCACAAATGACACTGCAGAAAAGGACCTTTATTGGGGGAGGAGGGAATTGATGGGAAACTGATCAAATATGCAGATGACACAAAGCTAGGAGGGATAGCTAACACTAGAGGAGAGCGAGAGTACTCAAAAAGATCTAGAAAGCTTATAAACAGTGGGCGGCGACTAACAGAATGGTATTTAACCAGAAAGTAGAAATGCAAAATCCTACATCTGGGCAAGAAAAATGAAAAAAAAAAATTACATACAGAATAGGAGGAATTGGGCTAATTAGCAGCACGTTAAAAATACTTGAGTATACTAATAGATCATAGACTGAACATGAGTCAATAGTATGATGCAGCAGCCAAAAAGGCAAACACAATTCTGGGATGTATTAAGAGAAGTATAGAGTCTAGATCACGTGAGGTCATTATCTCCCTTGACTCTGCCTTAAGACCCATTTAGGCACAACGATTATCACTCAAAATTCGCTCAAAAGCCGTCTTTTGAGCGATAATCGTTGTGTGCAGCTGCACTGACATCATGCCGTTTTCGTTACCCCACCACTAATCGTCGTCTTCACAGCAGGATACTATTGTTTCAGCTGTATCCCGCTCCCTGATAACAGGCTGCGTATGAAAAACAGAGTGGTCCAGCTCTGTTCTCCATACCTGGCACAGGGCGCTCGGCTGTATGACAGCCGGGCGCTCCATGCAGAAGACAAGCGGGGACATCCCGCTTGTCTTCTGCATCCTCCGCTCCTAGTGCTCGGCTGTATAACAGCCGGGCGCTTGGAGCAGGGACACCCCGCTTGTCTTCTCCATCCTCCACTCCGAGCACTTGACTGTATAACAGACGGGTACTTGGAGCGGGGGAACAGTTGTATGCAGAAGACAAGCGGGGACATACTCTGCTGGCAGTGCAAGGTGATCACTCATCTTGCACTGTAAATGACACACGATCGCTCAAAAGTCGCTTGAGCGACGTCTTTTAAGCGATTATCGTTGTGTCTAAATGGTCCTTTAGTCAGACCTCATCTGGAATACTGTGTTCAGTTCTGGGCACACCACTTTAAAAAAAAAAAAGGACAACCGACAAACTGGAGTAAGTTCAGAGAAGAGTTACCAAAATGGTGAGCGGTCTGCAAATCATGTCCTATGAGGAACGATTAAAGAATTTCAAAATATTTAGCTTGCAAAAAGAAGGCTGAGAGGAGACTTAATAGCTGCCTACAAATATCTGAAGGGCTGTCACAGTGCAGAGGGATCAGCCCTATTCTCATTTGCTTAAGGAAAGACTGGAAGCAATGGGATGAAACTGATTAGATATTAGAAAAAAAAACATTCTGGCAGTGAGGGTGATCAATGAGTGGAACAGGTTGCCACGGGAGGCGGTGAGTTCTCCTTCAATGGAAATGTTCAAACAAAGGCTGGACAAATATGTCTGGGATGATTTAGTGAATTCTGCATTAAGCAGGGGGTTGGACCAGATGAACCTTGGAGGTCCCTTCCAACTCTATGATCATTCATTCTATGATAAATAGTAAGTAGGGTGAACATGCAGGTGTAAGGCGAGATATAAAACAGGTTGAACTAGATGGACATTGTCTTCATTAAGCCTAATATAATAGGTTACTATCTCTTTGTGTTCCTCAGAACGCATCGCCCATTGATTTCAATAGGAGCTTTAATTCATCGCATGGCTCTCGCATGCCATGCAATGTGAGGTTTCCTATTAAAATCAATGGGAAACGCTTCCAATCCTCTTTCGCGCAAGAGGATCAGAATTTGACATATGCCAGGAATTTTTGAAAAACGCCTCACTTCCATGGGTCAAGTGCACGGTCACGAGCGCGTTATTAGGCCACATTTCTTGGCCTGATATCGTGCTTGCTCTTATGTAGGTGGTCTCACCCTAAAGTGCTGATTACTAGGAATCTCCCTTCCTCCTAACTTGCTGTTCACTGTCTGTAATCAATTACATTACTGGAGATGGCAGGACAACATAACCAGAACTGGAAGAGGGGAATGAAATGTCAACATGCTCACTGAAGTCTATGAGAGCAGAAAGGGAGAGGATGGGGGAGCATGAAAAGGGAAATACACACACGTGTGTCATGCTGGAGCTAATGGCGAGTTATTTATTGCTATTTATTCACATCAATACTGCTCAGTCCTGTTGTACACTATCCGACATGATGATGTAGGTGTGTACATTACATACAGAACAGGATTTGCAGTACTCTGTGCATAGTCTATATAACACAGCACAGAAGTCAGGCTCCTCCAATCAGTTCTGAGCAAACTAAGAACAGATGCAGGCTGCAGAGGTAGAAAATTTGGAAAAAGGCAGGATATAAATCATGTAATGGCCAAAAATAGGGTAATTCCTCATGTACATACACAGCAGCTTATTCTGAGAAGTTACCTGAAAAGTTAAGTATGCTTTACTGTAACCTTAATATATTTATTATTTAGAACCAAGTTGCATGAAGTACGTTTGAGGGAAGCAGGATGATCAAGGGATTGGCTGGTGCCAACAGCAGTACAGAATCTTATGGACACCAGTGCTGCAGAGTGGAAGATGGTCAATGGTACTCAGCACTGATGCAGATTGTGACGAGTGCTGTAAAGAAAAAAAGCCAATGCACCTCCTGTCAGTAGGGAGGTTGAGTCATTTGATTTGACTTAGAGGAGACTCAAGCACAGTTCTAATAAAGCATGTTGTAAAGAGAAGGATTGCATTGATCTGTGAAGAAACACAAGTAAACATTGAATGCACAATTCAAAACATTTCAAAAACTAAGATATCTTGTATTAAAGTATACCACCAATAATCCTTTTTAACCCTTTCCAATCCACCGTCTGACCTCTGAAGATATTATGGTTTAAGGCTGTACAGCTCTGATGTTGGAAGACATCCGTCTGGGTTTTCTTACTGTATGTTGCCAGCCTCTCTGCTGTCGGAGCCTATCCAACATGTCACCTCATGCAGTACTGGCTTTAGCCAGCATATAGCGCTGTTGTATAACAGCAGAAAAAGAGTAAGCCCCCTAGGAAAACCAGGATACAAATTGGATTGGAAAGGGCTAAAACACCTAAGGATATTCACTTGAGTGTAAATTTAAGTTTTGTTTTTTATCTAGGACCAATACATTAGTGCTTTAAGCAGTTTATTAGCTTCAATAATTTTCATTTCAGAATGGGAGAAGACTAGAATCACTACAGAACGTTGCTTTCTCCTTGCAGAGACAGAAATGCCTGAACAGAGAATTTGAGAGATACTAATCTAACATGAAAATCTTATTCACGCAAGGGACTACAACCTAGCTGTGTATCTGTAGAGGGACCTTGCTAAATTAATAAAGTCTTGTGATCACAGCAGCATCAGCACTGAATTAAGCAGTTTATCATTGCAGTATTAACCCCTTCCTGTCCACTGTCTGACATCTTCCGACATAATCACTGAAGCCTGTACAGCTCCAATGTTGGGAAGATGTCAGTCAGGGCATACTTACTGTATTCTGCAAGCAGCTCCGCTGCCTGCACCGCTCTGACGCGGTGGCATGATGTAGTTACTGGCTTTAGCCTGCAGATGGCACCGTTGTATAATGTCATAAACAAGCTCCCTAATCCAAAAAATAGATTGGAAAGGGTTAAGGTACCTCCGTATGGGACAACTTTTGGGCTCATAAGCGCCCAACATTTGCCCTGATGACCATTGGTCTTGCGCTTTCACACAGGTGTGAAAGTCATTTAGAGAATGGAGACGGAGTACCCTAGAGTTCTCTTCCAGCTGTCTCCATTCGCTGAAAACAAGCTGTAGCTCAAAGATTGAATGACTCCTGTTTACACTGAGTGAGAAGTTGCTTTAGTTCAGAGATTATTTGGGCGATAATCACCCCAATGTAAAATGTCCCTTTAGAATGGTGAGCGCAGAAAGGTAATATGAGCTAGCAGGCTTGTAGACAGAGTGACTGGGCTGCAGCTCCACTTTATATGTAACATGTCAGAAAATATAATAAACGTCCTGTTAATGTATTAGGCAAGAGAGGCCTGCAGCATAAACATCTCAACTTTTAAGCAAAAAGCCTCTCAAAGATACTGTACATGTAGATCTAAGGCAGGATATAACACTGATACTTTCATTTTTCACTGTAGGCAACTTTAACTAAAATCTTTAAAACTCTCCAAATCATATGGATAGTAACAATAAGTAAGCAGTTGTAGCACATCATGATATTCAAAGTGATATTACTCTACGTATTCATGATATCACTCTAAAGTATTCCAACTTTTCTATCAAATGTGAGAATAGGACCAGTATTCAGCACAAAATTTATCCCATCAAGCTTTTGTGTAAGGCTGGGTTCAAACGGGACGGATTTGCCGTGGAAATTCCGTGCGGCAAATCCGCCTGCGGCTCCTAATCCTGGGATTAGTCAGCCATGTGGATGAGAGTTTACAAAAATCTCGTCCACACGGGGCGGCCAATCTGTCACCGCAAAGCTGGGAGGAACCAACGATGTGGCGCAGAATTGACAGCCGCAGCATGTCCATTTTTTTTTACATTGTGGCCTCACTCCTCTCTATGGGGAGAGAAAGTCGCAACAGAATGCCGACGGTCGAACCGCTCTAAATCTCGCAGCGAAATTCAGCGGGTTTAGAAGCTGCGGCTCTCCCGCGGAAATCTCGCTGCCTTTTGGTGTGGCCAAGCCGTGAGATTTCCGTCCCGTGGGAACCCAGCCTAAGGGTGCCCGTACATGCAGAGGATGATCTATTGTAATCGCATGGAGATCACCACTAATTGCTGGCAGACACTTGAACTTGTTCTTGTGGTCCAGACGCTCCCTGGTAATTAGTGGCGATCTGCTGTAGTTACAGCTGATCATCTGCAGTGTGTATGGTCACCAGAACTCTGTAAAGTATGCAGTCTGAAAAATGGCTTAAGTTCTTTCAAAAATAAATTTACCTTGTACAGTAAACACATTGACGGTATATCCCAAGCCTAGGGCGGCAACACACAATGGACACACGTAAGAAATAAATATTTCTCGTTTATTCAGCTTCAACTTTTCTACGGTTTACTTTGTCAAGTGTATTCAAGAGAAGTGAAGCTGTATTTTGTGTTAAATGGACAGTACCATTAACACCCTACATCAAAAACACTGCAAACAAATGGACCTGCAAGTATTGCAAAACGGATGTGAATGTCTCGAGTCCCTAAACAAGAAATACACAAATTCTTTTCTGAGCTGTTTATTTTGCTGCTTGAAAACTAAGTGACTACGCGCCGGCCGCTACGTGTGGTCTACAAACCTTCTATATATAGAAATAGATTTCTATATATAGAATATATTCAGATTCTTTTCGAAGGATACACATTTCAAGTTATTGCAGGTTACTTTACATATCTTTTTGTTTTCCTTCTTTAAGGTAGCACATGTTTAGAATGAACCAACTGTGATGTGTCAGTGTAGATTTAAAATCGGGACAAAATCTTCGCGCGGGACAGAATTTGCCTGTGGCAAACTTTACTAGAATGTTACACTTTACAGGGCAAGATGACAATACAGCATAGATCCTGTGATATATTTTGGTTATCTTCTGGAGGTTAAAGCTGTTTTAGTTTATTCTCTTGGGAAAATGCAGCAGCGAAACACATACCAGCTGATCAGAAAGCACTTCCATTTGTTTTTTCAGGGAACACACACCAACCGACAGTAGTTAGTCTTTACCAATCCAAAGTCCTTTTGTAAGGGTTTCATGACTGCACTGTTGCATTTAAGTACTTGGTTTGCTATTATGTAAAACTTGTTCTCTGTTAAGCAAGCTTGCTGACTACAGCCTGGTTGAGAGAATTCAATTGATTGGTCCATTTATCTAGCGCATTGTATCGTGCTCCGCCTCTCTTTTGATGGTCTAGTTCCAGGAGTTGGTTTACTTGATCAATCCGCCCGTGAATAGTGCTTAACAATTGGGAAAAACAAAAGAAGAACCAAAAATAAGAGTGTCATTATTTGAATCTTAGCACAGACATTAATATTTATTAATTTCTACCTGCTTGCTTTTGACTTGTTTTATGTATACTGTATATACTGGAGTATAAGCAGAGTTTTTCAGCACAAAAAAAGCCTCCCTCGGCTTATGCTTAAGTGAAGTTAAAAAAAAAAAAAAAAAACACATTAAAACAACGCAATACTCACCTCTCAGCCGGCGTCTGCGTCCCCGTTGTGATGCTCATCCCGGCAGTGTGGCAAGCTGCTTCAGTCTCCTCCCCACTGTCATCTTCCTAGCTTCATTTTGAAATCCCCCGCTGTCAGCGCTGTGTGAGGAAGCGCTGTGATTGGATCGAGTGTTGGCCAATCACAGCCTACGCTTGATAAACCAAATCACAGCCATTCAGTGAATTACATCACTGAATGGCTGTGATTGGCCGGCGCTCAATTCAAACACAGCGCTTCCTCACACAGCGCTGACGGCGGGGGAATTTCAAAACCAAGCTAGGGGAGGACAGCAGGGAGAAGACTGAAGCAGCTTGCCACACCACCGGGGAGAGCATTGCGCGGGGCACACAGACGCCGGCTAAGAGGCAAGTATTGAGTTTTTTTAAACCTAGTATTTACATGAATATAGCTCGGCTTATACTCGAGTCAATAAGTTTTACCAGTTTTTTGTGGTAAAACTTATTGACTCTGCTTATACTCGGGTCGGCTAATACTCGACTATCTACGGTATATATTATAGATGCAGGCTGAGGAATAAAATTTTCTGACAAACATGCAATAAGTATGGACAACTCTGCATATCCCAGCTTTCCGGACCCCTTGGGAGTATGGAATAAATAGAAAACAGACAATTTTCAGATTTTGAGTGAAGTTAAATTTGATCATTAGCATGGTCCTTCCCATAACAAAATATAGCTTGCGTTTTGATCATCAGTAGCAGAAACTTTCCAAATTACAGAATATGAGTGGATATTAAAACAATGGGAAAGATATAGATTATTACGTACTTATCCAGTATGCACTGCACCAGCAAACTCTCAACGTCTGCTACATCTATGTTAAGCTCCTGGAAATAAAATGGAGAATTAAAACGGTTACAAGTCTCTTCAGTCACTTGATCGAAGCAAACTCAAATGACATAAAATTTGCTAATAAAGTATAACATTAGAACTGGGACAGTTAAACTTACATAGACCTTGCACTTTCCACAAACTCTGCATAAACGTCATAATAGTACAGCCAAATAGAAGAAACTGTGTTATATATCCTATCTAAGAGAAATGCTGCATTGCTATTCTTGTAGTCAAAAAAAAGCTGACATTCCCCATTGATAGTCAAAAGGAAGCCATTAGAATTTTTTGTTGGCCCATTTTCTAGTTAGAAATGAACCCAACATAGCCGTCATGGCTTCTTTAACCCTTTCCAATTCAATGTCTGACGTCTGAAGACATTATGATTTAAGGCTGTACAGCTGCGATGTTGGAAGACGTCCTTGGGGTTCTCTTACTGTATATTGCCAGCCTCTCTGCTGTCGGAGCGCATCCAACAACATGTCACCTCATGCAGTACTGGCTTTAGCCAGCAGATAGCACCGTTGTAAAATGGCAGAAAAAGAGTAAGCCCCCTAGGAAAAATCGGGATACAAATTGGATTGGAAAGGGTTAAGAGCAGGAGCCGTGACAAATGGTGTGAATAGAGCCTAAGACTACAAACAGGTCTGTTATATTGTTATTAAGTTCTGAAGTCCACTTTCGGCCACTCTTTGCATCCATCATACATGCATGGGAATCGTGGCTGCATAAATCCAAGATACTACCAGTGATTGATTTAACTATCCTCTATGAATGCTGGCTGGAACAACAGATGCCAAGTAGCTGTTCTGGTGACTAATGCTGAAATCCACATAGAACTTTACTGCTACTGTGCTTACGAAGCATAATAAGCTCTAATGTAGTCCTTATTATTATGGAGTGTGCAGAGTGTTAATTTTCTGCCTTGAGGGCGATACATTTTGGAAAATTAGCTACTATAAAAGGAACTATGCACAAAAAGCAATAATTGAACACAGTGATAGAACAAGCTGCACAGCTATGATTTTCTTCTCATGTAAACCAATTATGCTCCAGATTACTTTTTTTTGCTAATAAGGCCACATGGTCCCTGCTCTCAAATCTTTATTCTCTCGGTGTGCCAGAGCCTGGCAGGTTTTACAGAGTGTGTGTGCATATATTATTTATCTATTTATTAACCCCATAATGACCCCCCGCCGTCCATAAGTGTATAGCTGGCAACAGCCTGTTCCAAACCCGGTGAGTGCTGGCTATTTCTGACAGCCGATACCCATCTGCAACGGCTGTGATTGGACTCACATTGTGGCTGTTAACTGTTTAGATGCCTTAGCTTGTCATAAAAGTCCAAACTATTAAAATATCTCTTTATCCATCCTATATGGATAACTAAGTCATCAGAAGAAAATATATAATACTAGAATTTCGTTTGTACCCAGTTTCCTAAAAAAATGTGAACAAGTGATCAAAAAAGTCGTATGTACCCCAAAATGGTACCAACAAAAACTATAGGTTGCCCCCCCCCCCAAAAAAAGCAGTCACAGCTCCATTGACTGAAAAGTAAAGTTATGGGTCTTAGAATATGGTAGCAAAATTTAAAAATTAGGTGATAAAAAAAAAAAGTGTCTACATTTTGTATTGCTACAATGTGGGTTTTTCCTCCATTTCACCACACCTTTTTTTTTTAACGTTTTTGAAAACATTATAATACATTGAACAGCACCATTATAAAATATAGCTTGTCCCACAAAAAAAGAGGCCCTGTATGGCTGTATTGACAGAAGAATCTAAAAAGTTACATCCCTTGAGAAGCGGTGATAAAAGTCTGATCAGTGGGCGTCTCACCGCTGAGAACCCCACCGATCCCGAGAACAGGGGTCTTGTGTCTCACTCTTCTGTCACTATGAACTTGCAGCACCTACCTGTGTTGATGTCAGATTAAATGGAGCTGACGGAAATAACAGAGTGCAAGTACGCAACTATCTCCGTCAGTCCCACTGAAAATGAATTGAGCAGCCTCGTGCATGTGTGACGGCCACTGAGGGAGGGGGAAGGGGTGGGGGGCAGTAAGCCCATAGTGAAGAAAAGAGGGGAACACAGAACCCTCCTTCTTAGAATCAGTGGGGGCCTCAGAGCGGAGACCCCACAGTAATCAGACTTTTCTCACCTATCTTGTGGATAGGTAATAAAAGTGAATCTTTGTACACCCCCCCCCCCCCCCCCCCATTTAAAGGGTTAAACAAATCTGCAATGGTTTCACACACCAACCTCAGGGACATTTTCACATTTAGCATTACAGTACTGCCTGTAGATTTGTTTTTACACAAGCCAGCAACCGCGAGTGGCCTCTATGTAGGTTATGATGTAACTGTAGCTCAGGTGGATTATAACAGAATTATGTACACAAAACCTGGTCACACCTACCAACAGCAAAGCCTTCCTGGTCAAAACCAATAAATACAGATAAAATATCAAATGTCAAGCACATGGCAGCCTGAGCGCAAGGCCGGAAGTAACAGTACTGTTCAGGTACGTAACTATATAAAAATATATCTATTATTTACATGTTCTGCAGTACTCGGGGTAAAGTTGATCTTTTCCGATTGTTTATTGTGTCGTTTCATGAAACCTGAATTCCTCCCATCAGATATTACTGTACTCAGTCACTCAACATGTGTCAATTAAATCACCTACCCTTTATGAACCCAGCGTGCATCAGACATTTATCTATCAATGCCAAAGTAGCTATAGACGGCATTTTTTGCGCACTTAAAAACAGGATGAAATATGATAAATCATTTATATGATAAACATGAATGTTGCATAATTTGACAAAAATGAAAAAAAATGCTGATACCGTGTTAGCCAGTAGAGCAAAGTGTGATTGTTCTCAGTAGGAGAAACCAAGTAATCTTGTAGATGTGATATCTTTTAATGGCTAACAAAAAGATGTTAGAGCGAGCTTTCAAAACTACTTTACATCAGGCAATAAAAGAATACATCTGAAGATATATTACAGATACGTACATACACACCACATAAAAGGGCACACACATGACATGGGGTGATTAATTTACACTTAATAAGAGGAGGATAAACAGATATGTAAATACATAATACGTCCCCTGATAAGCATGTGAAAGTTTTATAGTCTCTAAATTGGTGTAAGAGGGTCACCGGGGCTCTGTATTCTCTCTCACGTAGCCCACCATGCCATAAACCCTTGAGAATTATTTATGCCTGTATGAAGAGTATCCAAGATGGTTCCCAGGATCTTACAGTCCTGCTGTGTGTTGTGGATTTGTATCCTGTCCGCAGTCAGTACATGTGAGCAGGTCTTGCAGCTCCGTATATTGCAGGGATAAGTTCCTTTTTATGTGTCTGAGGGTAATGTAATATTGATCGTAAGGTTTCTTAAATTTGGAGGTTGCTTGTAAATAGAAGAGGAGGGTCTGAAAATATGGTTTTCGGACTGTCATCCTTGTGTAGGGTATGATGGAGTTTCCCAGCAGTTTTCCTTAGTACCTCTAGTTGCAGATTGTAGGTCACTACTAGAGGCACACAATTATTTTCTGCCTTTTCTCTGTATTGGAGCAGTTAACTTCTGGGTATCCTGGTGACTTTAGTGATCTGATCATCAATTGAAATTAGATGGTAGCCCTGATTTTAAAATGCCTTTTGAGATGCTGTAAATATTCGTCCCTGTGTGTTAAGGTAGCAGAACCGGGTTTTATCTAATCACCTGGCTGTAGATGATGGACTTTTAAATGTGTCTGGGAAGGAAGCTGTCCCATCTGAGGTATGTGGGCTGATCAATAGGTTTTCGGTACAGAAATATCTGTATCGAGTGGTTTAAAATTTTTATGGTAATGTCAAAAAAGTTGATTTTTGTATGTGTAGGTTTTATTAGTTCTTTATTTGGAGTTGGTACAGATGATTACCATATCATCAATGCAGCAGAAGTAGGCCAATGGTTTGATTAAGCGAGAGGCCAGGAAGTCACTCTCCAGTTTTGTCATGAAAATGTTGGCATATTGTGGTGCCATTTTACTGTCCATGGCGGTTGTAATGAGCTGAAGATATAGCTCTTCGCCGGCTGAGAAATAGTTGTGCGTGAGGATAAATCTTGTTATTTGCAGCACAAATTCTGAGGCAATCCCATTAGCCTCAAGATGTACAATGCAGGCGTTTAGTCCAGCCTCGTGTGAGATGCTGGAATAGAAGGATTCCACATCCATGGGGGCCAGGATGGCTCCATCGGGAAGGGAATCTATGGATTACAGTTTGCTAGGTAGGTCAGTGCTGTCCTGCAAATAGCTGTTTGTATTTCTCACCAGTGGTTTGAGGATACCCACTATCCATCCTGAGGTTCCTTCAATGAGGGTTCCTGCACCCGAGATGACTGGCCTCCCTGGACTGCCAGCTTTGTGCATTTTGGGAAGCATATAGAGTTTGTAAACTTTGGGATTCTCAGGTATCAAGTCCATCTTTCAAGGCTTTATTTTTGAGAAACAGGATAAAAACTTCAAGCCAGGATGAGATTTCATCACCACACAATTAAAGAAAGACCAAAATTACCTCTGGCTGACCATTTTGGTTGCCAACATAAAACAAATGAAAGATATTATATTAAAGGGCAACTTCAAATCTCAACGTCATAGAAGAATTTGGGAGTACAAGTTTATGACCATCCTTGATACTCTCAACACAGGCCTGAATAGTTCTCAAGGGCCATCAGAGAACCTAGGCACAGATAATACACAGACCCAGCGACCCCTTAACACCAATTTAGAGACCATAAAACTCATGCTTGTTATTTGACTCATTATTTACTCTTCTGCTCATCCTGTTTTGTTATTGTTTTGTGTCAATTAATCACACCATGTCTGTGCCCTGATGTGCGTATGTATGTGATTCTTCAGATATATCCTCATATTGCCTGATGAAAAATCCAAAGTAGAGTTGAAAGCTTGCTGTAACATGATCTCCTTTTGTTAGCCATTAAAGGGAACCTGTCAGTCATCACCTATGAGCCCCCCAATAAACTACGTTATGGGGCTTAAAGATGAGGGAACAGGAAGTTGGGGAGCTGTGCTTCATACTCACTGGGTTCCCTGTTCTTGCTCAGTGTTCCTGGGAAGTTGGGACATGCACACAGCATGACTCTTTTCAGATGACTCTGTGCACACTCGCTCTCATTCATCTTTCATTCATTCATGGAAGACCATGTGCACAGAGCCATCTGAAAAGAGTCAGCCTGTGTGCATGTCCCAACTTAGCAGGAACACTGTATGAAGCACAGCTAATCAGATTTCCCATTCCTCCATCTTTGAGCCACATAATGTAGTTTATGGGGCTTAAAAGTGATAACAGGTTCCTTTTAAAAGATCTATTTACAAGAGTATGCCGTTTCTCTTACTGAGAACAATCACATTTTGACAAAGATTTGGACAGTCAGAAGTTTCATTACAAGCCCATATTAAGGAGCAATAGAGACTTTCCTGCGGAACGAAATAATAGTAAACAATTATGGATCTTACCTTCGAAATAAAAGGAATATGTATTCTTGTATAAGGCTTAATTAATTTTATAAGCACTTGTGTTCTGATGTTTCGTAAAAGCTCTAAAATAAATAAAAGGTGAACATTAATACCAATTCTAAACAGTATGGGGAGCAAACCTAAATACATAAAAAAAGCAAATGTTAAAGGGGTTGTCCCATGAAAATACCTTTTCACATTCACCACAGGATAAGTATCTGGTGCAGGTCCAACCACCGGCATGGCCACCGATCACAAGAATAGGTGTCCCGAGTGTCCCAAGAAGAATGAGTGGTGGTAACACATATGCACTACTACTGCTTCATTCATGCTTTGCTATCTCCGGAAGTCCATAGAAATGAAAGAAGCAGTAGTGTCTATGTGTAACCACAGCTCGATTAATTATTGGAGACTATGGGATCCTGTGCTGGTCATCGGTGAGGGTTTCAGCAGTCAGACCCTCACTGATCAGATACTCATCACCTATCCATCTTGAAAACGTGACGACAATTTTGTTTGACTCTTCCTTTAAAATTACAAAAAATAAATACTGCCAGATTACGGATTTGTTTTTTCTATACAAAAAGAAAATCCAGTAAAAGTCATATTTTATCCACTGAATAATCCTTTAGACTTGTTAAGCTGTACTACATATGTTAACAGTTACGGAGGGCACGGCTGTGGCACTAAATGTTAAGTAATCTCAATAGTGATAATGATCAACTCTTTCGCTTTATCTTTGCACTATTTTCAAAAATATTCCTCACTCTTTCCTGTAATACTTTAGAACTTGATAATTTAGGCAGCAGCTCCAACTAAATTCAATGTAACTGTGCCTGTATTACAAACCTGGGCCACTGCAATGTGGACAGAGTGGTCAGCTTCTGACTCAGTAGACATGCATAACAGCTGATCCTGGGGTCCCGGGTGCCGCTGATCAACTATTGATGACCTATCCTGAGGATACTATGGGTCATCAATAGTTCAGTCCCAGAAAACCCCTATAAGTATTTCTGCTTAAACTAAAGCTGATAAACACATCGTCTTGCTGGCAGGTAAGAAACAATCCACTAAGGAGAGTTGAGTAGCAGGCAGACACCTTCTGTGTCATTTTCCTGTTCAACCCAGCAGACCTTCTCATGGCTAAGGCTAGGTTCTCACGTGGTGCAAATGTCAGCTGCAAATCTCGTTCACTTTGCTGCTTCGTCTCAGGCTTTAGATTTCCGGAAGAATTTCTGTGCGAAAATACAATTACGCCCCGTGTGAACCCAGCCTTAAGCATCTACACTTGCCCATGGACTGCTATCAGATCTTGTAAAAATGTCACTTGAGTGGGGCACAAAAATGTCACCCACAGAAGTGTCATGTTGTAGTTTTCCCCATCTTTCAAAACCCCAATAAAATCAATGGTGGTAAAAAGGATCGGTTTAATACTGTCTATCTGTTCTAAAAACACAACAGAGAGATGGAAAGCCAAAACAGAGAACACTAGTATGAGTCGACCCTAAGGCCTCATGTCCATGGGGAAAATCAGGCCCGCTACGGATTCTCCATGGAGAATCCGTAGCTGGTCCCTCCTGCCCCGCGGACATGAGGGCTGAACATAAGAATAAACTTACCCGCATCGGACCGTGCAGATCTTTTTTTCGCGGCTGGATCTTCTTTCTTCGGCCGGCGGATGTGCTCGCCGCAGAAAGAAGATCCGGCCGCGAAGAAGGGAAGATCTGCACGGTCCGCTGCGGGTAAGTTTATTCTTATTTTAGGTCTCCCGCGGATCCGGACGGCTTCCATAGGCTTCAATAGAAGCCTGCGGGAGCCGTCCCCGCGGGAGACCCGCACGAAAATGGAGCATGTCCATTTTTTTTCATGCTCCATATTTTTTTTTTAATTCACTTTTATTGACCATCCGAGGGTATTTATCTACCCGCGGGTGGTCAATGCATCCCTATGGGGTGCGGATCCGCGTGCGGGTGAAGAGTTAAAATTCGCTGCGGATTTTAATTCTTCTTTTCCCTGTGGACATGAGGCCTAAGCCTAAATATCCAAGGCAGAGTACATTTATTAACACAAGATACTGGCCTAGACAAGAGTAACCCTCACCTTCAATGTGCTCCCTTATAAAGGGGTCATCCATGATGTTGCTGTGATTAGTTTTCAGAATTTTCTCAAACTCAGTAATGTCATTATTTTGATAGGCACTGGATAAAGAGAGAAGTTAAATTGTTTATTTTTATCATAGAATGGTAGAGTTGGATGGGTCCTCCAGGGTCATCGGGTCCAACCCCTGCTCAACAGAGGATTCACTAAATCATCCTAGACAGATGTCTGTCCAGACTCCGTTTTAAATGTACATCAAAAGCTATAGATAAAAATTCACTTTTCTAACCCAACGCTTTAACCTTTACAGTAACATTGGCATACAGTTTTTCCATTCTAGACACTTCACAAGAAAAAGGATAAGTGGAGCCTACGGCTGGGGTTCTCACATGCCGGAATCCTAGTGGAAATCTTGCTGTTTGGCCGCAGCAAAAAAAAGAAAGCGAGATTTCCGCCAGGTAAGCGCTGCTTCAAAACCCGCGGCTTGGCTCCCAAAGAGGAGCTCGCGGCCACAACTGAAAAAAGAAAATGAACATGCTGTGGCCAGGGAATCCAAGCCGCAATGCCAGTTTTGCCGCGACGGATTCGCCGTCATGTGTGGATGAGATTTCTTAGAAATCTCGTGCATATGGCTGGCTAATGCCGGGATAAGCAGCCGCAGGCTGGATTTGCTGCGGGGAAATTCCAGACGGAATTTCCGCGGCAAATCCGCCCTGTGTGAACGCAGCCTGGTTGACACAGCTCCTATTCTGACATGTTGAAATATGCTAAAAAAAATAAAATAAACAAAAATGTACAAGCTAAAACAGCAAGCAATTTCATTAGGAGATCATAGAAGCTCAAGAAATTGCTCAGCATGGATGATAAATGGACATTTACGCAACGCACGCTCATCTCATAGCCTGCGTGTTTCTCATCAATCTTGTCATATACTTGATTTTAAAAAAAAGGGTTTTTTTTCGCAACAGAAAAGCATGCCTGAAGTACCACTGCCTGTCATTAGGCATTTGGCTTCTCTAGCTACAGGGACATAGGAACACTGCTAATTACTATATGCAATAGAGGTGAGGGCATTCAGATGCTGCTTTGCAGCCAATTTGAGCAAAACTATGCAAGGTAGCATGGGAAATGTGGTAGAGGAAGTCTCAGCCAGTAGAGTATTGGCAGAATGGCTGCTTAAGATACACCTTCCACCTGTAAGTGGATTGCCAACAGAGGAGCAGCTGAAAAATGGGAAAATCTACATGGAATACTGAATTGATAGAGCTCAAACTGGGTGCAAACAGTAGGAAAGCAGTGGCCAATTATGGCCTGGTCTGCTTCTGAATATTTTTTGAAAACTTAAATATGCTTTAAACTAAATTTTACAACCAGTATTTTTGTCTTCAAAAAGGAAACGGGGTTAAATAGCATGAAAAAAAATCCTTAGAAGCTCCATTAGGACATTTTTTAAGTAGCCACAATAACCCAAAAGTTGTGAGACAGACTCGTGTTTGATCACTGATGGAGATGTAAGGCACTGAACACTAATGGGATAGATCACTCCAATAGTCACATAAGAGATCAGCAAATGAAGGCAAACCCAAGCACAGCGATTTGTACCGTTTCTGCATCTGACAAGGTATAGAAACAGTATAGCTCGCTGTACAAGGCTATAACTTCTACGGGACCTAAGGAAGCAGTGGAGCACAAGATGCATAACACTTCATAAAGAGCCTGCCAGTGTCTCAGAGCACGCATGCAGTGATGCAAAAGTGGGTCATACCCCTTTTAGTTTTGGTGATATTTGTCGCCATGAGTACTGCAGTAGACTCTGTAAAGGCTCTTTGTTGCTACTGTGACCTTCATATGGCTGAATACAGCGACTCGGTCTGTGACATTGTAGGACTTTAACACACAATACTGTTCATGTGTATCAGAATGTATAGGTAGCCACACAAGCAATAGCCTACCTTACTAAATTTGTCATTGCTAGAATTTCAGGGTCATTTTTGTAAGGTTTAGCCTAAGAAAAAGACAAAACAAATAAATTAAAAACAAGGAATTTCAACAATGAACGTTTACCCAGCTTACAGAAAAGGTTATACCTCCTGAGAGTCAAAAGGGTTTATACCAGACTTCATGAGCATGTTTGCTAGGACTAGGTACTTCAAGCACGTTGTTCTCCTTGGGCTCCCAGATTCATCATAGTTTTTAAATGCTTCAAAGAAATCTGTGTGGGCCTTCTCAAACTCTCCTTCCCTTAAGTGCATCTTTCCTCCACATTCTGCAAGGGAAATCAATGCATTAATTCAAAGACCAATGTAGATAATGAACAATAGAATTAAAGCATCAAGCAATAGGGAATTTATACGAGATATAAAACACCTCTGGAAAAACATAAGTAACAGTTTATTGAGACATCCCAGAAGATAGCATGGAGCCGAGGCCTATGGCTCACCAGTATCTAGAGCCCATGTCGCTCTATTAAATGCTTCCTCTATTTCTTGCCAGATTTCCAAGCCTTGTTGACAGCGCTTGCATTGAAATGAATAGTACTAAACTGCCATCTGTGTAGCCATGAAATATCAGTTGAAGCGGACCCATCAGGAATCCTATGCGCTCCTCACAAAAGTTCTGAATGACAGCATGAATTGGCATAACTCAGCGGTACACCCTGCAGCATATGCTGCACCTCATAGAGGTTCACTTTATGGCAAATGCTGCCCCACAAGTCACACTTCAGGTGAACATTCAGTTAGTACAGATCCAATTTCTAGTTGCATATAATCTACTTTCACACAGCGTCAGCTCCATCTCAGATTTCCATCTTTTATGCCGAGAACAGCTTGCAGATGGAACCATTGGGTTTAATGTGTGAAAAGGCGACCTCTTTGGTCTCCATTTCACAAGGTTTCCATCCCAGTCAGTCTTTTTAGCCAGATCAAGTGTCATCTCTGTTGCACACATTAAAAGGGAATGTATCACTTATGTACATTTTTTACCATATAAAACCAGATCGTGAAAGATATTCTATTTTCTTTTATTTTCGGGTATATTTTTTAAAATTTCCTTCTCTGTAGATAACTATGGAGGCTGCCATCTTACTTTTAACAGCATCTAAGAGATTCTTTACAGCAGAAATCATTCACACAATTGACAGGAGTGGATCCATTGACTTCTATGGGAGACAATTCTAGACATGCTCTGTAATATGCATAAGGTGAGATAAGGTAAGCTGTAACATCCACTATTGTAAACTGTGGATCCTGTGTTATCTATGTGTGCGCACTAACCTTCATGTTATCCTGCCTATGATGATAATGATATGACTACTGCAAAGTCTTACCCATAGAACAGGAAGTGTTAGACTATTATCAGGGTACTTTTACACAGGCTGGCAGGCACCTGAAATACAATCGCTCAAACAAACAATTACAGGTGACTGTTGGCCTGTGTAAGCACGACACCCAACAGGGTACGGAGCGGGAATTCACTCAGTAGTTGCTAGTCATTCCGATCCAGCTCACTGAAATGGGATGACTAGTGAGAAACTTCACACTCAGTATAAAAAGGCAGTCATTAATTTTTGAACGACTGCTTGTTTGCTGTGAATGGAGGTGGGTGGTCGGCCAAAGAGATCTCTGGTGTGCTCCGCCTCCATTCACTGAACAACTATCACTCCTGATATGACACACATAATAAAAAAATGCTAAACATGTTTAACAAATAAATTTGACTTAAGGCCGCATACACAGATTCCGCAAGTGGAATCCGGCCCTGGCAGCAGCAGCGTCCGCACATACTTGCTTTCTTTTTCTCTTCTCTGTACTGTGGATGGTCTGCACGGCAGGAAGTCAGATATGCGCAATACAGATTTTTTTTCTTTTTTACCTCCTGCTTTTCCCACGTCATCACCTAGCGATGATGTGGAATCCGCAACTTTCCGCAATGGAAGCGGTCAAGAGAATCCACACAAAAATGGAGCATGCTGAAAAATTTTTTCCGTGAGCAGAAACTGCAATTAATTTCTGCTTGTGGGCATGAAGAATCACTTTTCCATAGTATGCTATGGGTGGTATTTGCTGCGGAATCCAAAGGCGGATGCCCACACCATTTGGTGTGGATTATGACGGACATCCACACAAGATTTCACCCTTTGATGCGGTTCTGCATCAAAATCTGCACAGACGGTGTACAATTTAATGCAGATTTTGGTGAGAATTTTCCTCTGCGGAAGATTTGCACCAATGAAGCTACGTGTGAATGCACCTTAAGGTTATGCGCACACATAGCACATTTTCCACAAGGAAAAATCCACACAACACAAATTCTGATGTCGATTTCACTCCTTTATTTGAAGATGTGAAATCCATGCTAATAAATCCACAGCATAAAGCGTCTAGCTGCAAATTTACAATCAGCACTGTATATCAATTTCAGGATTTCATGCAGTTTTTTTCTTAAATCTCATCCACATGGCTTGTACTTTAAATACTGTGGATGTTCCATAATTTTCTCACCATCCCCTCACCAATGACAGACCGTCACAATTTATCTACCTCTATACACAGCAGGATCAATCACTGATAAGGGGCAAGGAGGGGACTGGGCTTTATTCTTTCCTAGCAGCTATCATACAAACAGCAAATTATTTTGTGCTGTTTGGTAGAATAGCCCATTCTGTCATGATACTTGGATAGTATATTCTGATGACAAATCCACTATAAAGAGAACGGAATCAAAATGGTAAAGTAATCCATGTTTTCATTTCACCTCTGATCACACCCATAATGAGCGGGTGAGGGATGGCAGATTTGATGTGCAAGGACTGTTCATACAGTGCTTTAAGTTTCTTGTTATTTTTCTGTGCGGTGTACATTTGAATTTCCAATGCGTAGATTTCCAGTAGTTGTGTGCCCTTCTTCAGATCATCCTCTCCATCATCAGTCTAGATCAACAGAGAATAATATTGCGTTTTTCAAATTATTGCATTTATCATTTTCAAGAATGCTGGAGTTCATATTTTCAGATATAAAAACAACAAAAAACCCCCACAAAACAAACCTGCTCTATTATGCTAATGCAATTTAAAATAATAAGTCATCTAACTTTAACTTTCAGGAACAAAAATTAATCAATATGCAGTTTCTACCTTTTCTTTTCCTCTAACGTGGAAGGTACAACTGTCTGACTCATCATTAGTATGTGATAGGCTAAAGAAATACGTTGAGTCCAGACTACGTCTTTCCTGGCTAAGATTTTCTTTCCTCTGTCTATATTCGCTACAAAAGTGATAAATAAAGCATGGTAGCTGCCCCCTGCAGAGTCTCACCCCCAAGAGTAAAGGCACAAATAATAAAAGAGCATAGACCAGGGCATATGAAGGTCTCTGGTCAGAGTCCAGATTATCGTGCCATCTGATTGTGTTTTTAGACACCTTGAAGCACTTTTTAAGTCTCACCTAAGAAAGGGGTGTAGCTTTGTAAAAAGAGGCAGGTCTAGATGCAACACTGTGCACCAAAATTTTGGTCTTTGGGTGTAAACTAAGCCTGCTACGATGCGGTATAACAGACTGCACACTCTAAAAAATTGACAGATTTATCATTGAGCATGAGCCGCTGTGATAAAGCTGGCCTACTATAAGGCTATCTTGTGCAAGTTTGCATTATCTAATTAATAAACAGTGTTAGTAAATCTGCCCCTTCAGGCTGTTATATCATGTAAGGAACAATTTGTCATACATTAAAAAAAAAAAGCAAAGCTCCTATATTTAGATATTGCTGTCACGTACTTATTAGAACACCCCGTGTTCTCGATTCCTTCTGATAAAATCCATAAAATCCACCTCATGCGTTCAGTGCCAATGGCACACATGACCAGTGGCTCACCCCACCTTCCAAATAGTCTTGTACATAAGCAGTGGCGTTTTTCTTGCCATTTTGGAGGTCAGCTAATAAGATTTAATACATGAGGTGTATGTTGTGAACACAATGAAAACACCACCAGGGGGCACCATAATAATTATGTAACAGATAGACAGACACAGGTATATTTTAAAAGGATTCCAGTTGAGATAGGTCCTGCAAAACAAAATCCTAACAAAGAAATGTAATATTTACTCATGGACAACCCACTGCAAATAAAGAGGTACAGTAGTGTCACAGAAAATCCAATGGAGCTACTGAGAACAAAATAATTACCTGACATGATTGGTGTAGCTGACGTAGAATTTTCTGTAATTTTCCATACTCCTCACGCTCCAAGTATAGCTTACCAAGCTGTAAGTAGAAAGCGCCAGATGAGTAAAGCTCTCAGAAAAATGTAATATGCAGTTTAGTGTATTGCGTTGAGCCAAGCATGAAATATTTACCTAGAATGGTGGTAACTTTTAAGGGAATCGGTCATGAGCTTTTCACCTCTTAAGCAACCTACACCATTTACACAATAATGCAATGGCCATTTTTGGCAAGTTCGTTTCTTAGGCATCTTGTGTAAAGCATACCTGTTACTACAGATAGAGCTGTTCTCTATTGTCGCGTATATACAAGCGCAATATAATTGTGGGTATATGAGTCATCGCTAAGCGACGTCACAGGGCATATAAACAAACAAAAAACAGAACACATGTACTGTGCATCACAACGTGCGTGATCATACGCAGTACAATATCGCTGCCATACTCAACCGTAAGCAGCCTGACCTCCTCTGTGTCAAAGTCTCATGAACAAAGGGGCTTTGAAAATCCCCAGTACATCATAGTTTAAACTGTGTAGGGTGCTTAAGAGGTGAAAACCGACGACAGATTCCCTTTAATAAGCACAAGACTTAGTATCTTACCTTTGTGTTTGTTTTGAACCACAACCGATCATTCTTTGCATCCTTCAGAGCGTCTAGTGTTGTTTCATAAAACTCCTGCAAAAGGTCCATCTTGGGAAAGAGCAGAAAAAAAGACAAAAACCCACAAAATGTCAATGCAATGGTGCCACAGGCTTGAAACTCACCTTCAATGTCACTGTAGGGGAAATCCACATAAAGGTGATCTTGTGAAAGGTAACAAAGGGTTACTACAGGCAACTTAGTGAGGGCTGTGGCACCTTCGTTCTGGAAATCACTGTGGGGTTCACCAATTCCACCAGTATGATCTTAGAACGCATATAGTATCTACGGCGTGCCAAAAGATTATTATTATACATAAGCCTTCAGCTATTGTCTAGCTGCAATAGAATAAAGAGTTAAAAACCTCTAAAGGGAATCCTTATCCCTACAGAACAATATAGCATCCTAAATGCTAGAAAAGCAGACACAAAATGACAACTTCATAACCACGCCAAGACTAGCATCCTAAATGTGGTAGAAGACACGTCCCATTAACAATCCGCATTAAGAAAAATCAGCCAATGGTATTGGGTGCCCCAGCGGGTAAAAAGCAGTTTTTGCTGGGAAAAGCTACAACGGAAATCTAGTATCAGACGGGTACCAATCCGATCAATGTAATACAAGGATGGTTTGACTCCAACAAAGCGGGAGCCACCAGTAGAAAGAAGCTTGGGTCCGCCATAATGGGAGCCACTCCTACAGAGTGGATCGTAAAGGAAGAGGGTCTCCCTAATGGAGGGGTCCGATAGAAATAATTCTCTTGTGGTGGGGGGACAGTAAATAACCTATCAGGTTATATGTAGTTCATAACCTCTGCGTAAGGTTTTAATTGGACTGATAGTTAGACTATGTATGGCCGACTACAATTGATGGGAATTGTCTGAAGGAATTACAAGAGTAAACCTTTGCGCCGACCAAGAGCAGAAAAGTAGTAAATTAAGGGGCATTCCTAAATATACACTGACTAGCATATATACAGTAATACAAGGAACAGAAATGCGACTAGATCTTATTTTAAACTTGAAAGAAGATTTTTTTTTTAAAGACATGTGAAGGTGATGAGCAGGTCTCATAAAACATCTGTGATGATTCTCTACCATCATGATAAAGTGCCAAACGTGTTTATCGGAGTATTCCAAGATCTCCTGATGAAGGAGGCATGTTACAAAATGATACTAATATGCTACTTTATATCTTTCTAAAGGATGTCCCAAAAATGTATATACACTACAATAGTAGTTATCTATGCTTCTGTTTGTTTTTAAATCCAAATTGAACTATGGCAGCAAAATGTTGTATTATGTTGTCTCTAAAGGAGGTCAGTAGGTGCACAATCGTTAAAGGCACCATGTGCCCATCCGTAAAGTCAGAATGGCAGAGGCGCGCTTGACAATCTGTGTGTAACCAATGTTCTTGGTGCAGTTGCTCTCTGAAATCAGAAGTTTCTGGATGTTATTGGTGACCACGTTGAGCACATAAGGTGATCGCAGAAGTCAAAAAACATGACTTACAGCTATTAGAGATGAGCGAGTATACTCGCTAAGGCACATTACTCGAGCGAGTAGTGCCTAAGCCGAGTATCTCCCCGCTCGTCTCTAAAGATTCGGGGGCCGGTGACAGGTGAATTGCGGCGGGGAGCAGGGGGGAGTGGGTGGGAGAGATCTCCCCTCCGTTCCTCCCCGCTCTCCCCCACCGGCCCTCGAATCTTTAGAGACGAGTGGGGAGATACTCAGCTAAGGCACTACTCGCTCGACTAATGTGCCTTAGCGAGTATACTCGCTCATCTCTAACAGCTATCCTTTGACGGCTGTATAAATCTAGCAATAAAACATTAATGCAGATATTTTTCATGTTGAAGTGTGTATACATTTCTTTTTTTGGGATACCCTGTATTCTCGCCTTTAAACCATCTAAACAAGTCAGACCTGTTTTGAAGTGGAGATGTAGTCAAGGATGGAATTGATAGATTTCTCAGAGTAGTTTCTGGTGACAGCACTGCGGATGTAGGTTAAGAGTTGTTTGTATCTATTCATCATTTCAGGATAGTTACCCTGTTAAGAAATACAAACGATTATATACAAGTTCTCTAAACACATTGCCATAAGTGCAGGTCCACCTTTTATACATTACAGTAGTGTAGGCGGCTTTCTGTAAAATACCATATCAATTGATTGTTTTGGCCTTGATTTGAACCCCATATTAAGAAACTGCTAGTGAAGCTGCAATTACACATCACAGTATACAGAAGTGGCAAGAGGTCTTTAACAAAGAAAAATTATGTATAAATTATATTATATAAACATACACATACACAGTGGAGTATTGGGTTTGGATTTCTCGAGGAAGGTAAAATAAAAAAATTAAAATAAAAAAAATAGTACTGAATGTTGGCACTAGAGGAATATTTAGCAAGGTTAAAGTGTTATCCAGGACTTAGGATTTCTAAGGATTTAGGAATTTCTGATGGCCTCAAGATGAGTCCAAAGTGTGTTCAGGCAACAATGAAACTAGTAGAATGCTGCTCAGCTACATAGGTAGAGATATAACCAGTAGATAGAGGGAGATTGGGATTCCGTTATAGTGCTCCAGTGAGACCACATCTGGAATACTGGGTTCAGTTTTGAAGACCAAAGACAAGCTTCAAAAATTGTGGAAGGTCTCAAGAACAAAACTTATCAGGAAATACTTAGGCCCAATGTTGATTGGCAGGTTTGATTTGCAGAATATCCGCAAATCAAGCCGGCCCTTAGGGAAACATAGGCCTGTGGATTTGATTTGCAGACCTTTTGGTCTAGATTATTTTTTTTTACATGATTCATTTCAGTGCGAATCCTGCACGGACGGCTTCCATTAAAGTCAATGGAAGCCGGCCAATCCGCGGACTGTCCGCAATTGGATTCCACAAGAAAGCAGGAGTTTAAAAAAAAAAGTGCTGCACATGTGCACCCGCCAGCGCTTCCGCACGGCACGGAAATAAAAGACCTCGACAGTATGCAGAAGACCTGGACAGGTAACAGTGTCATTGGCCGCGAGCAGCCTCGGATTCCGCTGCGGGCTCCCGCATGCGGAATCCGATACGCCCGTGGACATGAAGCCTTAAAAAACATAAATCTGTATAGCATGGAGAGAAGGAAGAGGGGATCATGATCAAAACCTTTATATATGCTAGAGGTATAAATAAAGGTTCAAGAGAAGTGCTTTAATTAGAAAGCTGAACATTAGAACAAGATAGCACAATCTGAGATTAGATGGGGAGGGGGGGGGGGGGGGAAGATCAGAAGCAATGTCAGGAAATATTACTTTACTAAAGGAGTAGTAGAGGTTTGAAACAAACTTCCAGCAAATGTGACCGGAAAATGGGGTAGGGGCATCGTCTCTCCCCAAGGAGAGCACCCAGAAGGGGTGTGAGAAGACACCAGAGAGGTGACTGAGGAGACTTATAAGGCCATGCATGCTCCTCTGGGTAATTTATGCAAATAAGGAAGATAGAACAATACCTCTGCAGCGCCACCTATTGGATCTGGAAAGTGGGAGGCGTTTGTCTTTATGGAAAATTCTGTTTAAAGTCCACATTACGGGAACATATGTGTGAGGGAGATGAACATATAGAGTCTCTATGGGTAGAAATACATTGGAGGAAAACCAATAAAATCCGCATAGGGGTATTCCATAAGCCACCAAATATAACAGAATCCATTGAAAATCTATTACTGAGGCCAATAGATGAAGCAGCAAATCACAATAAAGGTAATTATTGTGAGGGACGCCCATTTTGGACTTAATATTAACCAACTGACTTGACAGAACAACAGGGGGGGGGGGGGGGTCACCTGGGAAATAGTGACCATAACATAACAACATTTCCACTTGTCTTCTAAAAAATACCTAAATGGTTAAACAATGAGGGCGTAAGGCACAACCTATTATATATATATCTCTCTATAATTACATAAGATGGATAGATACGTGCCAAACTTCTCTATTTAGAAAACCAGCATATATACATTATATACACATTTCCTCAGTACTTGCTGGAGACACACTATACATATTGAAATAGCCATTATCAGAGTAAGGGCTCATTCACACGATTGTATCCGCAAAAGTTAAACTTTAATGCTCCGTTCAGTTTGGGCCCCGTTGTGCATCCAGACATTAGATTAGGGCCACAATGGGTATACTTCTGAACACAGGACAAACAGGGGTATTAGAAAAATGTCTGTTCTGAAAGCCACCGGCTACTCCTTTCGATTTGGGCCCTGTCGTGTATATAGATATAACATTAGTGCCACAATGGGTATTGTCTCTGAACACAGGACAAACAGGGGTATCCATTTTGGGGTGAAAGACTTCATTCATATGTGTGCTGTACAGAAAAAAAATGTTTTTAAAATGACACGATTGCCAAAAAAAATGAAAATCGTAGGTTTTTCCTTCTGCTTTGCTAAGATTCATTCAGAAACTGTGGGGTCAAAATAAGGAGTACATTCATAAATTAATTAGTTATGGGGTCTATTTTATTAAATGGGGTCATTTGTGGGGGTTCTATATGGTTTTGGCCGCTCAAGGGCTCTACAAGTGGGCAATGGGGCCTAAATCACCTTCAAGCAAAATGTCTGTTCCGAAAGCCACCGGCTACTTCTTTCAGTTTGGGCCCCGTTGTGCATACAGACATAAGATTAGGGCCACAATGGGTATGTTTCTGAACACGGGACAAACAGGGGTATCCATTTTGGGGGGTCAATCCTCATTTTCATGTGCACTATAGAAAAAAAATATGTCTTTGAAAGACATTTGCAAAAATATGAAATTTTATTTTTTCTCCTCTAAATTGCATTAATTCCTGAAAAAAAAACCGTGGGGTCAAAACACTCCTGACCCCCCTCAGTGGATACATTAAGGGGTGTAGTTTTTAAAATGGGGTCATTTGGGGGTATCTATCATTCTGACACCTATGAGCCTTTGCAATCTTGGCTTGGTGCAGGAAAACAGTGTTTTCCTCAAAATGTTACATTTGTACGTCTCCTAAGTGGTTAAAAAAAACTGAAGTTTTTCCAATTTGTGTCCAGAATAAAGTAAACAGATGGAAATATATATCTCATCAAAAGTGTGTACAGAATGTTTACACATATTTGAGATATTACAGTTAAAAATGTGCAAAACATTTTTTCCAAAACTTTCCCAATTTTGGCACTATCAATAAATATTCACAAATTCTATCGGTCTATTTTTACCACCTAAATGAAGTACAATATGTGGCAAAAAAACAACGTCAGAATCATTTGGATATGCAAAACCTTTACGGAGTTATTCTACGTTAAAAAGACACGTCAGATTTCCAAAATGTGGCTCTGTCACTAAGGCGCAAGCAGGCCTCGTCACTAAGGGGTTAAGGCATGCTTTTTGTACGGCATTTCCATATTTTTGTCCACCCCTTGAATTAGGCAGGCAATAAAAGTTAATTGCATAATAAATCTGTATGCAAAAGGTTGCAGATTAACTAAATAAATACCTATTAAGCAGGCAAAATAATGTCATTACCGATTTACACAAATGCATAATAAATCTGTATATAAAAGGTTGTAAATGAATTAATTAAAAATTACGGGATGTGAATCAGAGCAATTAATTCCTCGGTTACATGACAGACGATTGGCTAGTTAAAAACATTTTTATTATAACAATATGCTTAAAACAAAAAACTAAGCTAAACTGCGGTATGGGACATGCTGGAGAGGTCCCCGACAACAGAGCAGCCAGTAATATACAGTAAGAATACCCTGCCGGACGTCTTCCAACATCGGAGCTGTACAGCCTTCAATCAGAATGTCTTTACACATCAGTGGATTGGAAAGGGTTAAACCTATTTGACATAATCATGCGGGCCGATTATGGTTTGAACGTGTGGAGACAAGGCTCTTGCCATCTGGAGGCCGACAGAGTTTCTTTGAAAGAAAATTTGGCACAGTTGCAGTGAATTGCTATTTGAATTGCCGATTGGCGGAAAAAGGTGGGAGTGAAGGCCAGAGGCAGGTGCTGCATGATGCCGGGACGCCGCTATGTCAGATCGCAAAGCCAGCTAGCTGTTAGCAGTTGTAATATAGCCAGCAGGGCAGGAGCATACCAGAGATGTGGTTGAGTCTAGCAGGGAAGAACGTTGCCATGTTGAAATGTATATGGATGTTTGATCACGTGTATCTCTGCATTTCTTGGAAATAAATTGAATTGACACTAGAGGGAGCAATGATCTTATTTATTGTCATGATAGTTGGAAAATTAAGGAAGTTGATAAATATAGATGAAAAATAGGGATAAATTATTTACAAGTGTGTAAGGATAAACAGAAGGATACTTTGGGGTTTAAATTCATACATATTAGTTCTTCTGTATACATGCAAAACCAGAGACAAAACATAGAAAATACATAGTTTTCTGTGAAAAGAAAAAGAAAAAAACAAAACAATTTATTGAATATATGGCTACAAAAAAAAAAAATGGGTGTATAGATGAAAAGTATATATAATAAATCTCCTAATTATAAAAGAAATAAACTAAGAAGTGATGGAAAAAAAGTTGTTTATATAAGTCATATATTTTATAATATATGAAAAACAAAATAGAATACAAGTAGATTTAAAAAAATAAATAAAAATAAAAAAAACAAACACTATTTCTCCCTCTCTTCACATATATACAGTAAGGCCGCCTGCACACGGGCGGAAATCCCGCGGCGGTATTTACCGCGGGATTTCCGACACTGAAAGTCTGCATTACAATACGCACTCCTATGCAGACGGCCGCGGTTTGGCCGCGCGAAATCTCACGCGGCAAACAAACCGCGGCTATTTTTGTGCGGGGCTCGCACTCACCCAGCCGCCGGCTCCGGTCTGCGCATGCTCCGGCTGCGCGGCAGCCGGCACATGGAAGAGCCGGGGCCGCCAGGCGTGGGTGAGTACGCGCTCGTCACTGCAGGCTCTCGGGTCGGGTCCCGCGGCGAGAATTCTCGCCGACGGATCTGACCCGCTCGTCTGCAGGCGGCCTAACTGTTCTCAAGTCAGACCCATGGGTGCAAGAGTATTTAGTTTATATACCCAAAACATCTCTTGAGAGTTCTGAATCGGTTGTATTTGTGGGTATCTGTTCCAGCGCTATTACTGTAAATGCGTTAAAAAAAAAAAAAGAGAATTATGTTTTAGGGCTGCATGTCTGTTTGTGACATTAAATCTATTCTTTATTCTACAGCTAAAGCCTTGTATAGTATGCCGTAGGTACTGGAGATACGAGCATTGTAGCATGTAAGTCACAGTTATCTGGTCATCACTGGTGGTGTAGCTAGTGAAACTGGTTGTGCTGTTCATAATATTTAACAGCATTTTTGACACTTTGTGTTCAGAGATCTTGTTCTAAATATGATGCGTGGTTCAGGTGGAATTACTTTTGGCAGATGAGGGTCTTGTAGGAGGACTGACCAATACTTTAGGATCTTCCTGATAGTTGGATGTGAAGAATTATAAGTGGTGCTGAAACAGACTAAATGTCTGCAAGTCCTCACCGTCCCTACCTTTTTTATGAGGGCTTCCATTTAGAAGTCCCTTTTTTGCTCTGTTGAATGCCAATTGGACCAGACGGTGTGGATATTCCCTTTTGTTTTGGGCCAATTTCACACAGGCAAGTGAGATACTGGGCCCTGAAACTCGGCCTATCGCGCTCGCCAACATGACAATTTCAGCCACCGATGTGAGGCGTTTTGTATCACGTGTATGAACCCATTTAAAAGAATTGAGTTTATAGTGGTGCAAGCCGTGTGTGTCGCAACGCACAAATCTCACGCGAGAGTCTCGGCTGCGTGAAAGCGGCCTCAGTTTTTGTGGTTTTTTTTAGAATATTGCTCTGTGATACAAAGTTTACAATTATGTCAGAGTCTTTTAACTGTCCATATGGTATATTTGTTTTCCATTTCTTGAAATAGGCACTTTTCTAGCTTAGTACGATATTGGTGTCCATATATTTAAAATGTATTTTTCTAGTTACCTTATTGCCTTTGTGGATCAATACAATGTCTAAATAATCAATACAATTATTAGAGATTTTACCAGAAAAAAATGGTTAAAATGGTTATTTAAGTATGTACTAAAATCATTAAACTCTCCCATTGGGCCTGATAGTAGCAAACACTTGGTTGATATACCTGTGTGTTATACAGCGCTATAAGAACAGGGATTGGCTATTGAAGATTGGGCTTTCAAAAAGTTATTTCCTTCTGCTACAAAATAACTGATGTTACTACACCATTTTGCAGTCGTCCCAAATCATTTATTCGTTAAAAATTGGATTATGAGGTGCTGCACAATTGGCACATTTACCTTATGCCCATGGCCACACAATGAGCCCAGCACCACACACCTATGAAAGCTGCCCAAAAGAAAATCTGTGTTGTCCATAGCAACCAATCACAGCTTTTATTTTACCTCAGCATTATAAAGAAATAGCCAATCACAGAGCAGCTGTCATTCTACCTAAGCCATGTAAGAAACGAAAGCTGAGCTCTAGCAACCAATCACAGAGCAGCTTTCATTTTACCTCCGCAGTATAAGAAATCGCAACCAATCACAGCTTTTATTTTACCTCAGCATTATAAAGAAATAGCCAATCACAGAGCAGCTGCCATTCTACCTAAGCCATGTAAGAAACGAAAGCTGAGCTCTAGCAACCAATCACAGAGCAGCTTTTATTTTATCTCCACAGTATAAGAAATGAAAGCTGAGCTGTGATTGATTGCTACTGGCTACAAGGGGCGGAGCCAAAACGCTGATGCTTCCGAGACCAGCCGAAGGGAGAAGATCCATCTGCGCAAGCACGTCTAAAAAAGCAAGAAGACACCGAAGTTAGACGGCACCATGGCGACAGGGACGCCAGCAACGGAGCAGGTAAGTGAATAACTTCTGTATGGCTCATATTTAATGCACGATGTACATTACAAAGTGCATTAATATGGCCATACAGAAGTGTATACCCCCACTTGCTGCCGCGAGACAACCCCTTTAACATCTACACACAAAATTTTAATTATTACATTTCTTATTCGGGCAAAATGAGAGCTTTTTACTCAAAAGGCTGTATTCTGGATGTGATTGGATAGATTATATTATTGATGCCATTTATTAACCCATTTATTCTTGTAAGGTATGAACCCCTCACAGCAAGTATTTACCAGGTTTTTAAACACTTCCCATTTATTGTCTGTGCTCTTATTTTTGAAAACATTGTTCCAGTCAAAAAGATTAAAGACATCTCTAAGCGAGATTGACAGAACCCTTTCACCAGCTGCATTATATACGCCATGCCATTCTCATACAGCTACATAGTTCCCGGGTGGAAACATTTGGAGCTTTTTTGTTTTTTCTTTTCAAGAAATCTTAACCCCCATTTTCCAATGTGTAGGTGTATATATATCTATATCTCCCAACTTTTATTGGGCCTCACGGTCTTTACACTAGCTAGAGACCTCTTAGAGCCTAGCTTAATTATGCTCACCCTGTACTAAGACATGAACAAATCATCTGTTTGAAGAACTGCTATGAGCACTGGATGTATTTATAGGTAAAAGGTAAGTCCCCTGGTGCAAGCACAGAGTCATGACTGACTCCTCAGGTGACATCACAACATGACATTTTCTCGGGGTGGTTTGCCATTGCCTTCTTTTCACCCCCTATCAAGCTGGGTACTCATTTTACCAACCTCAGAAGGGCGGAAGGCTGATTCAACCTTGAGCCGGCTAACTGAGCCATGCGGGGATTGAACTCGCAACCTTCAGGTCGTGAGCAAGAGCTTAGGCCTGCATTTCTGCTGCCATAACTTTCTGCACCACACGAGGCTCTCTTGACGTATTTCTACAGCATTATAATTATGGCACATACACCACCACTTACAAATGTAAATTTGAGAACAGCTACAATGTACTTTAATCCAAAAAGTTGGAGGAAAAGTTTAATATTCAAGAACTTATTTATGTCAATCAATAATAAGTAGCAATAAAAGACACGTGTTGTTAATAATACTCTATTATTTCTAGGATTACTAGAAAGTGTATGAATTGTAATGTAATGAATGGGTTCTGGTAACATGAGGTAAGTCACTTGCCAAATGATTTTGGTTTTCCTTCTTTCTGCAGCCAACAATAGATAAAGCATACTGCAAAACTGCTTCTTTTACTCTGTACGCTTGTCTAGGAACAATGACATCCTCTATGGGCTGATTTGTGTTTCCGACTTTCTCTTAAGATGCTGTAAGCATTTCCCCTAATGTCTGGGAATGGAGGCTGTACTCATCGTCACCCGCTAGAGACTAACCATCTATGACATTTCTCTGTCAACTGACTCCCACACATCCTGCAGTGCCGACTATAAAACAACACCAGCAAGGAAGCGTCTTCAACCTGGGAAGGTTCTCCATATATAAAAGGAAGCAAACAACTACGACATTGGAAAAAAAAAATTGACCAAAACACATTTAACAGCTATACTTAGATATAGTTAATGGCGCGGGTGACAGGTGAGTTGCGGCGGGGAGCAGGGGGGAGCGAGGTGGAGAGAGATCTCCCCTCCGTTCCTCCCCGCCGGACCCCGAATCTTTAGAGACAAGCGGGGAGATACTCGGCTAAGGCACTACTCGCTCAAGTAATGTGCCTTAGCGAGTATACTCGCTCATCTCTAATTAAAATGTCAAAAAAAAACAAAACAATTTTAGTTCACAAGTTGCTTACTACTTTATTTAAAAACCCTGGCATGTCTGACAACTTAGGTAGCTTATAAACTACACAAGAAAAAGCCCATTAAAATCATTGCTAGACATTTCACAGTTATTAGGTTGTGTAGGACCCTTGAAAAACTAAATGTTTTTCATTCCTACACTCCTTTTCATACAATCTATAGCTCAAGGGCACGCCGACAGTGTCATGTAAAGAAGGATTTAAGGGATTACAAATATACCCGCTGCAAATCTTAGACAGCGGCTTCAAAAAGATCTGACATGACTGCACTGAAGTACTTGGTCTCGCAGAGTGTTAAGTATTCCTCTAGTTCTGAACAACAGCGGGGGTTATACCAGCGTCTGGGAAAGGTAAAGTTGCCTGCAGCCTAAACAGACGACAGGGTGTAGAAAAGTAATGACAGGAAGCCGTAATAATAAACTTCTCAATATACTTATCCCATCACCAAATCACAAGCCACCCCAATAAATCACTCTGAAGCCCCCCGTGACAGGTCATTAGACGATGTGTCATTACACCACCTGATGAACAGATCCATAGGAGGGGATCAAAGCATTAGTTTGTAATACAAGTATACTGAGAAATGTAATTTTCATATTTCAGGCTGCCTGACATCAATTTTATTTGCTGACAATCTAGGGTAGATATCAGCGATATCGTTGAAAGATAGTGGAAACAAAGATGTGATTGACTCACAGCAAAATCACTGTCGCCCGTGTGAAAGAGGCTTTACGGCATGCCTAGGTGAGTATTCCCCAAGTGATAACTGATCGCCACACTAGATTCTTTTTAATGAGGGAATGGTCTTCATGAGACAACCCCTTTAAGATTAACGATATTTGTCTGAAGAATGCCACATCATTAAATAGGCAAAATCAGGATCAAAATCTGCCAGTTTGAGCATTCTCTTAACATTTGCTTTTTTTCTGTATTATGATGGATCATTCCTGAAAGAACGGATATTCGAACGCCTAGAATTTCAAGGAAACGGTTTGTGTGTTAACTAATTGTCCATGTTTTTTTTTTTTTTTTTTAATCATTGACAAAGAAATAATCGCCGTATAAAACTCTATAGATTCAAACCACCAATATCGCCAGAACCCATTCATCAGGACGTTTAAATGCTGAAATGCTGGTGTAAAATCTTTACCAGTTTGAAGTTTATTTTGATCATCTGTTTCAATGCTTTGAACCCCCATTCTCCTTTTTCACCTTCCAGTTCCAAAACCTAAAAACACAAACAAGAATATGCAGTTTAGAATACACAAGTTTAATGGAATAGTGCAAAAAAGGTAATTTAGTTTTGGTCTTCCAAGATACAAAACACTTGTAACCGACACGATTTTCAACCACACATCAGATGTGCTCAGAAAAGCAGACTGAAACGGTTATTGGATCAACAGAGGTTCTAAAATGACAACACACCATCCAAACAAAACATTACAATACATATGATATGCACAGTATTAACGGTATAATAATCTTCATTTGTATAGCGCCAATTTATTGCGCAGCGCTTTCGAGGCACAGGGGGAACACAAACAATACGAAAATAGAAAACTTGGAAACAAAAAAAGAAAAAAAAAAAGACACTATCATCATTACAATATTTTTAATAAACATACATGACGAGGGCATGAACTCCTCTGGAGGAGTGAGGATACGTGTATCCTCTTCTTCAGCTCCACACAGGGGCCACTAGCCAGCACCTTAGATAAAAAGGCACCCTCAGCATGGGCAACAGGAGGAGGAAGGCAGCTACACGTAACATAATTTTTCATACACTTGGGGATTCCCATTCCACCTACATGTCCGCCATTAGGGCCGCTTCCACTTTCTTTGGAACCCGGGGACCTCTCTATTTTCCCCTTAGACCAAGGCTTTACGACAACGATCCATGACTGGCTTTCCCTCCTTACGTCACCACCTGAGGGAGCACCCCCACATCTGCAGAGAATGGGCCCATGATGTGGAGGAGACAAGACTGGAAGGAGACAGAACCAAGGACTACTCAAGCTCCCCGTCAGCTTGCAGCTTTCCTCCTGATCATTTAAAGAACTTTCAGAGACCCTTGTTCCACACTTCAGAACATTCAAGGCAAATTACTCCCCCACAGGTTCTTTGGCACATGCAGCGCACATCTACAAAGACCCTTTCTTTAGGTTTGCATAACTGTCTTAGCACTTATTTCAGGCGACCGCCTGGCCGTATGGCAGTTCGCTCATCACATCTCAACTTCCAGGGCCAAGGCTGACACATTTCTGCATATAAAGGTGTTGAGAGCTCCAGTAGGTCTGCTATCCACTAAGGGTAAGAATCAGACCCTACTGCTAATGTAGGGGCATGCTCAGGACAAGAGAGTTCAACCACTCTACTCAGTTGTGGTTTCACTGGACTTTAGCTGGCATTATTTAGAGGAGGGGTATAGAAAATGCAAATACTGTTTGCTATGCTAGCTATGTGACGGGGAATGGGATTCTCTGGGTCTTAGACAACATTACCCTTGCCCATTTGGATCTGAGCCTTATCTGTTAAAACTAAATGCCTTACGATTCTGAATAACAGTTTACTAATGGCATTCGGAAGTACAGGGAAGCTTCTTTACTGCAAAGCCCAAAACCAAATTAGGGATTCCACGTCCTTAGTATTGCGATGCAGATTTAGTTTCTTATTTCCGGACTTGCTTTTTTCTCGATTTTCTACTTTAACCTCATCTAACCTCTCTTTTCCAGGGGGAAACTGCCTCTTACTGCACTTGCAGTAACCCTCTCCTATTGCTCCTCTCCTCTGCAGCCTTTTCCTATCGCAAATGGAACCTCTCAAATTCCTTTCACTTAATATACGTGGACTTAACAGTCCCCAAAAACAATCCAAAGTCCTATATCACATGTACAAACAGGTGGTTCAGGTACTCTTACTTCAGAAGACACATTTTAAAGTGGGAGACACAGGGCTATTGGGCCTTTATTCAATGAACCAATCGATCAACAAAGCTGCTTATCGCTAATTGGTATGCCCCTAATCAGCGCCAGGTTGCAGCAGTCACTCCTTTCTATATACATTGGTGAAGTTTGCTGAAGAGGCGCTTGTCAGAGGGGAGATTAACCTTACTTCAAATCCCAGTATTGACGCCTCAGTAGGCCGAGGCACCGTCCCAACTACACAATTACGATCCCTCAAATATCTGCTACACGCTCTCCAACAAGTAGACATATGGCAAGTTCTGCAACCTCAAGATAAAGCCTTTACTTTCTATTCACACCCGTATAATTCATATAGCTGCATCGATCATTTCCTGCTTGGCCATCATGCATTATCTTGGCATCCCTGGCCTCTATCAGGGTTATGGTATGGTTGGATCATGCTCTGATATTTTTGAGCTTTTCTCTACTAGATCACATTAGATCGACAGCGGTCAAGGCGGTTAAATGTTAATATCCTAAAAGACAATATACAATGTGTAGCCAAAATAAAGCATATTGATCTTTTCATGATGACTAGATAGCACGTCCGCAATCGGTGGCGCTGAGGTGTGTTCTAAGGGGCATTTTAAATTAAACATGGTACGAGGCTTAAGAAAGAAAGGGCACTTCAAATGTCCCATCTCCTCCAAAATATCCATGTACTAGAGGCCACATACAGACTCTTTTTACAACTACATTAGTAGACTTAGTCAGGGCCAGGAAAAACAAAATTTAAGCTAGATCAAAAAGAGCTTCATCTTTGAGATCAACAGAAGGGCTTTTACTACGAATATTCTAACAAAGCGGGAAGCACCATGGGCTGCACACACTTCTATTACTCACAATAAGAGTTCAGTGGTTGCAACACTCATACCTCTTCAGAATTCCTCCAGATATTCCAGAATTACTACTCCCAACTATGTGATCTTAGAGGACTTTATGAAGATATGAATCTTTCTACTTTACTAGAGCGCATCGCTGGTTACATTGAAGAGACGGCGCTACCCACACTAGACAACTCCAGGGAGGTTTTGGGGGATGGATATCACAGAGGAGACAATTGAATCCACCCAACAGGGAAAAGTTCAGGGCCTGATGGCTTTACACCTGCTTTCTATAAACTATTTCAGCAGCAACTTACCCCTTAGGGCGCCTGCACACAAGCGGAAATTCCGCGGTGGGATTTCTGCCACTGGAAGCCTGCATAGGATTGCGTTAACAAACGCAATCCTATGCAGACGACCACGGTTTGGCCGCGCGAAATCTCGCACAGCAAACAAACTGCGGCACATTCTATTTCTATGCGGGGCTCTCAGAGCCCCGCACAGAAACATCACTCACCCGCCGCCAGCTCCGGTCTGCGCATGTGCCGGCTGCCCAGCAAGCCAGCACATCAAACAGCCGGAGCTGCGGGCGAGCACGCGCTGGTCCCTGCAGGCGCTCGGGTCAGGTCCCGCGGCGAGAATCCTCACCACCAGATCCGACCCGCCCGTCTGCAGGCGGCCTTAATTAGATAGGGTCTTCTCTGCAGTCTCTCCTGAGTCCCCCTTTATGCGACAAAATCTAGTGGCGCACATTAGTGTTCCGCCTAAACCAGGCAAAGATCTAACAGTTTCTACCAATTACAGAGCAATATCACTGATAAATGTTGATATAAAACTTTTCTGCAAAACATTGGCTAATAGACTATCCCCCTACCTCCCTTCCATTATACACAGAACACGGAGGGTTTATTAAAGGCAGGGAGGCCAAGGACAACATCTTAAAAACTCTGCCAACAACATCCAGGGCACAGAACAGGTCTGAGCTATAGATGAGCGAGCACGCTCGGATACAGCAGTTACTCGAGCGAGCATCAGTAACTGCTGTATCCGAGCGTGCTCGCTCATCTCTAGTCTGAACCTTTATGTCTGTCGCCTGTGGATGTAGAAAAAGCTTTTGGACAGGCTGCACTGGGAAAATAAGACTGTCCCCAAAATGTCTTGCTAGAGTCCTTGCCCCTTGTACATGCCCTACAGGTGAATAAAGTGTTGTCTTCTCCCATACTCCTAAGAAATGGCACTAAACAGGGTTACCCCCTGCTTTATGTGGTAGAAATGGAGCACCTTGTGGTGGTGATCAGGAACACCCCTAATATTCAAGGTATACAAGTAGGAAGGGTGGGGAATCACTATAAGGCAGCCTTCTACACCAACGATCTTTTACTGTATATTTTCCCTATCCCTCTTCTCCCTTCCATTCCTCCCTTTTGTTCCCCCCCCCCCCCCTCCCTACTTTTTTATCTCTTCTACAGCTTCTGGAAGATATTACCTCTGTTGTCTACTTTACTGCCAAGAACTGTGATATATTACCACCTCATTAGGTAAATAGTTACACAGGGCCTTGCTCCCTAAATCTGACAATTTAATCATGTAAAATCATTAAAAAGGAGCTGTATACGTTGTTCAACCCTTGTTTGTAAGGGTTATGCCTTCTTCTTTCTACCTGTTCACTTGGTCCTGCGAGACCTTTATTGATATTTTGTATTGTAGATCTGCAAAACGTTAAAGGGGTTCTGACATGAAGAAAAAAAAATTGTACTCACCTTGCCTGGCCTGGCCCGATCGCCAGGCATGTCCCCTCCAGCCGGCATCATCTTCTGTGCCTTTAAAGCAGAGCAGGAGCGGTCAAAAAGACCGCTTCCTGGCTCTGCTCCGTCCGTCAGGCACTTCCGAGGTCAACGGACGGACCGCTCACAGCAAGCACGTCACAAGCAGTGCTTGCTGTGGGCGGCCCGTCCGTCCGGCTGAACTCCGGAGTGCTGCGCATGCGCAGTGGAGACGCAGCCCGTCCTGACTCCTGTCAGAGGGCACCTCTCTACTGCGCATGCGCGCGATCCCGGAGCGGCGCGGCTGCTGGAGGAAGAAGACTGCCTGCCGGGAGCTGACCCCCCGATGTCAACAACAACAGAAGACAAGGTAAGTGTTATATTTTTATGCTTTAGCAGCCATTAAACCATGGGTTCCCTGGGTCCATTAGGCACACCAGGGGACAATGGCTGCTAAAGCATAAAAAAATTATTCATGTCAGAACCCCTTTAATAAAACTGATTAAACATAGAAGGCCATACCAATAGCACTGAACCTGTGGTATCCCACTGTACAGAATAAAGTCAGATCTCCGCTCACCTTCTGGAAGCTGCTGAGTGCTGCTTTTGGATCATCTTCCTTCAGAGCTTTGGAGTTGTAGTACTGATTTTCCAAATCCACATTAGGTTCAGAGTTGCTGTCCTCCGAATATTCCTGTGCGGACAATAGCAGAAACAATTTCTAAATAAAGATGTAGCAGGGCAGATTTCTCGATATAGTCATAGGATGCATCTACCGATGGGGCAGCAATAATAGTGACACATTGATCACTTCTGTGGTCACAATTTGCAATAGAGTTCTTGCACATTTGGCTTCTTGAATCCCTCCAACCCCAAACTAAGTTACCTATTCCAACGCCATATCTACATTATACATGCAGAAACAAAGTGGCACCATAGTTGTGATGGAACGCTGCCCCGCTTTGATTTTTGATTCAATAACTGGGACATTACTGATCCCCAGTAACTGTGAAGAGAAAAAAAAAAGGTTTAGTAGAGCGTTAGGCCGGCTTCACACGACCGGATTCCTACTGCGGAATGTGCGCTGAGCACAGAGGATCCGCAGCAAACCACACACATTGAAAGGTATGTACTTTTGCTTTTTCCCTCATACTTGCAGAGACAAATTGCAGCATGCTCTATTTTGCTGCTATTTTCCGCGTGGACGACCTCCATTGAAATCGACCAGCAGCCCATGGGCAAATTAACATTGCGTGTGGGCCGCGGGTACCTGCATCATTGCCTAGCGCTGTGGACCGCGGGTACCTGCATCATTGCCTAGCGCTGATGTGGGAAATACAAATATTTCAGGAAAAAAATAAATAAAGTGTACTGCGTATGATTGGCGTCGAGCGCCCGCGGTCATTCACAATACAGATTTTGTAGGTACGCGAGGGTCACATCGGAATACCGCCGCGGGATTCGGCTCGGCTGCCTGCAGCCAGCAGAACAGAATGTTATTGTTCTCAATCAGAGAAGCAAAAGGTCATACGTACACGATTATTTTGTTTCACTTGAGGTACCTTTTACATGGGGTGATTATTGCCTGAATCATCGTTGAAAACAGAAAGTTTAGGCGATAGTTGTCCCATGTACAGGCGGCTGACAACAGGCCATGTGCAAGAAATCAAGTCATCTATCAGAGTAAAAAAACAGCGACTTCTGCCTGTGTAAACAGCCGGTGGTTCATCTATGGATGGAAGAGATCTCCGGCGCGCTCCACCGCTATTCCCTGAATGACTATTACTCCTGTATGAGAGCGCAGGGACGGCTGCCGGGTGCTTATATGCCCGACACTCGCCCCCTGTAAGGGCACCTTTCCTGAGAACAATGACATTCAGTAATGGCGATTTACAGTTTCTCCACATTGCTTCAATCGGACATGGAGGTTGTTTTCTGTATAAATTAGAAGATACAATGTGGCATGCTATAGTGCCCGTCCCACCGTGGAGAAGCCATCTAGCTAGCAAGCTAGAATTCAGCGATCAGCGACTCGTGCACGAAAGCTGCACAACGTCCCTGCATTTAGACAGAACGAGAATCTCTCGTGTCTAAATCAGCCTTAAAACATGGTTTGCTGGGGCGAATGTCGCTATGTGTAAAAGTACTCCAAGTCACACTACTACATGTGAACACAACATGACTGGGGCTTTTCGGTCGCACATTGCACGCAAACATTTCCTGCATAGACTTCAAGTCGATTGTGACTCACTTTAGTCTTGTTAGCAACTTGACAGCAAGTCCCAGCAACACAAACTGCACGTTTTATAGTCGTACGACCATATTGGCTGTGTAACCGCAGTCAAAAACCTTGGACAAATACACTGTGTAGCTCTAGCTGCATAAGCAATTTGATTGCACAACCCCAAGATCAGAAGGCCGTATTACAACATGCCAAGTAATGGGACGTAGGACGTGACATAATGGTACATGGCCGCTGGGAAAGAGCCAAGCCTGCTGGATTTATGGCTGCAGATGACAAGCAGTTTCCAGTATAGTGATCGGTGTAAAGTCAAACAAACAACACATTTTTTGGCTGTGACATTTGTACAACCTCTTTAATCAACTTATACTCCAATTGTAAACAATCGATAACTTATCCCTAGAATGGTCTATCAGTGAGGGTCCATGACCAGAGATCCCCACTGATCAGCTGTTCACCGTCCAGAGTGGATTTCTGCAGAAAGCAGATAGCTCTGTACATTGTGCAGTGGCCTGGGTTGGAACTGCAGGCTGACTCCTATTAAATGGGACACAGCCTGCAGTACCATCCTGAGCCACTGTGCAATGAAGGGAGCTGTCCGATTCCTGCAGCAAAATAGCTAGATGTGGGACAACCTTTTTATAGGATAGAAACTGAGAGGCAGAAGAGTAAACAGGTTGTCAATGGGGAGATCACCCATAAGGAGAGTAGGCATTTGTGAAATTTTTGATCTGCCCCAGTCTACAGTATGCTATTATTACTAAGTGGAAGCATCTAAGAGTAACAACATCTCAGTCACAATGTGGTAGACCACGCAATCACAGGATTGCCTAACCTCTAGTGTGCCACTAACTAAGGGATCCAAACTGAATCTAGACCTAGCACCAGCAGAGGAGCATCAGGAGCTTCCGGAAATGGATTTCCATGGTCAACCAGCAGCAAACCAGCCCAAGATCACCAGGACTAGTTATATATCGCGGTTCACAATCCTACAGTCTGAGTTAAGAAGATGCCTGGAGAGTGCTACCACCCAGAATGACTGGGGGGATGTTTGGTGGAGGATGGATAACGGTACAGAGACTTTTCCAGGGTTTGGGCTAAGCCCCTTATTGTCCTGACCTCAACCCCATCAAGCACCCTGGGGATGTCCAGGAACACAGACCGCAAGCAGGACCTTCTCATCAACGCCAACGCCTGACCTCACAAATAATCTTTTGGATCAACAGTCACAAACTTCCATAGACACAATCCAAATTCTTGTGGAAATCTTTCCCAGAAAAGGTTGTGGCTGTAAAAAGGGGCCTCGCTCCATATTAACCCCTATGGCTTTGGAATGTGGTCACCAAGAAACTCCTACGGGTGTCATAGTCAGGTGGCCACTTGCTTTGGGCCCTATGGAGATATCACAATGGAGCAACATTAAAAGTTATAACTTCAAAATTGACAAGTCTGTAGCAGAATGTTCTTTTACAAGAAGAATGATCCAATAACAACTCCTCACATCCCCAATATATGTAGAACTGATCCAAAGAAAGCAGTCTTGTGAAAAGTGATGTATGAAGAGATGACATTAGGTTTCTCGCACAGACCAAAACTATTCTTACAAGATTAAACACGCCACGGATCTTGAGATATGTCACTTCAAAAATAAAGCTACATTTCTAGAGACAAGTCTTATTTAAAGACACATTTAACTGCGGAAGCAGAACGCCACCACATAAAGTACCCGTGGCTTTTGGACGTCTGATGACACATAAAAAAACTGGGCACAGTATGCCAACTTAATGTGACACCCTGGCTATCTAATGCAATAGTAAAAGTTTAATACGGATCTCCTAGACGAACATTTACAGCTTGTTCCAATGGCTACTGGTGAACCGAGTGCAAAGGTGTTATATCATGGCACTAAATAATCATCTTAAGCTGGCTAGACACTTTCTATAGCAATCTGTCCAGAGATGTTCCTTGACATCTCCATAAACATTGCTAACCGGGAGGGGGATAAGTTACTACAGACGGCACTGGTGGCATTTACATCTCCGAAAAACAAAGGATCAGACAGGTTAATCCGTCAGCACCCACCATCTGTATACTCGTATATCCGTCCTAATCAGCAACGCACTACGCAGTCCAGTGGCCAGGCTTGGTATTGCAGGCAAAGTTTACACTCAAGTGAATGGGAACTTTGCAATACCAAACCAGGTCACTGTGGTAGGAATGGAGCCATCTGCTTCCTGCAGAAGTCTGCACAGTTTATAAGTGGCGAACAGCTGGTCAACGGGGGTCTGTAGCGAGACCCCTGCCGATCTACTATTGATGGCCTATACTTACCATACCTGCCTAGAAGCCAAGATTATAAGCAGAAATTACCCCACTTCAGCTAGGTCATGTATAACAATTCCCCTTGAGAAGGCGTTTGTGCTGGGAATGGTCAGGGGAAGTAGGAGGAAAGAGTGCCCAGGAACTGGCTGGCATGATACTGTCAAAACGGGCACCAACATGAGCCTGAAGGAACTCTGGGAAGCAGTAATCAATAGGTCTGCATGGAGGAGAACGACTAAAAATCCATCTCGATTGAATGGAGAATTGAGTTGAAATTCGTGTACTTGTGACACTATTGATAAATGTCCCCTTACAAGTCACCCAGAGAGAAGACATGCTAGGGATACAGGGGTGGAGGACGTGCTGCAACAAAGCAGAGTGATGCCCCACTTACATGGGACGAACTGTCGGGCAAACCATGCCCAACACGTGTCCCAGTGATGCCCACTGCTGTGCTGTTACATGGGAGCAGGTATCACTGGCATCGCTCACAGCGCTGCCAGCATGGAGGCAGGGCGGTCCGGAGAGCGTTCTCCCCCCAGCCCCTCCGTTCAGGGTAAGCAGGCAGTCGTTCAGAAGTGACTGCTGTTTACACAATCCTCGTTCAGTCGCTGCATGCGTTTACAAGGAATGATTAGCAGACAAATTCACACGGAACAAGGAACTCTGAACGATGATTGTCCCATGTACGTGCGCCTTAATCTCGTCAAACCTTCAGCCAATTTTAGAGGATTGTCTGAAGACCTAAAGTGTACTGGGGCGACCCAACAACTGCTGTTTGCGGAGTTCACCAAGGCCAATCCTATGTTCTGCTGGCAGAGGTGCCCAGCTGCAGCTTCTTCCTGCACATGGACTTTCTAATGCCCTTTACAGGAAAGCCGCCAGGACAATAAGGCCACATGCACACGGGCGGATCATTGCTGCAGAATCCAGAGCGGGCGCCCGCCTCCGGGTTCTGCAGCAATAACCCTCCATAGCATGCTATGGTAAAATCATTCTTCCTGCACACGAGCGGGAACCAATTGCGGCTTCCGCTTGCAGATGAAAAATTGCAGCATGCTCCATTTTACTGCGCTTCCTGCATGGACGGCTTCCATTGAGGTCAATGGAAGCCGTTCGACCCGCGGCCCGTCCACAGCGGGGGAAGCAGGAGTTTGAAAAAAATCTGCACTGTGCATATCCGACGGCGAGCCGTGCGGACCATCTGCAGTACAGAAAAAGAAAAGAGCGTACGTGTGGACGCCGCTGCCGCCACGGTCGGATGCCGCTGCAGGCTCCTGCATGCAAAATCCAACCTGCCCGTGGGCAAGAGGCCTGAATCCCTTTATCCTAGAGCAGTTTGCACATGCAGACTAGTTTGCCGCCGCAGGGAATATACCTGCTAGCCACATTTTGAAAAGGGTTGTTTCCGACTTCATACAACGCAATTTACTCTAAATATCAAACTGCAGAAATAAATCCATAAAAGGGTTGTGCAGGATGTTGGGTCAGTTTTTCTATGCCTGCAGGATAGGTTGTCAACAGACGATCAGCGGGAGTCTGCTGATGGGGATCCCTGCTGATCAGCTGATTTCCAATACCATTAGCGAGGGAAGCAGACAGCACTGTCTGTAGTGCAATGGCCCAAGTTGGTACTGCAGGCACAACTCCTACTGAATTCAATGGGAGCTGTGCCTGCAGTACCAAACCAGGCCACTGCAATGTTATCAGCGCTGTCTGCTTCCAGTGCTGACCACACTGACAGGTATCAGCTCATCGACAGGGATCTTGAGTAGCAGTTCTCTGGTAATCCTCTATGACCCTTTTAGGCGAGCTGATTCTCGTTTGAACGAGCGAGTGAGGTCACTGCTAACACGTGCGGCCCGTTTAGACCGGCAGATCATCGCTGAGAATTATTCAGTGTTCCACATTGCTATAACCGCTGAGCGGGGAGTGTTGAACCACAATGATAAGTGACCGCGCCAACGATCATTTGTGGTCACTTTTGCTTGTTTGAACGATTTTGTGAAGGATAATCGTTCCGTCTAAAAGCATTATCCTGAGGACAGGTCATCACTAGGCACAGGCTCAGAGTCCCAGACAAGCCATTTAAAGGGATCGTCCAGAAGTGGGGTAATGCTTTAGGATAAACCATGAGCCTATACTTCCCCACCTTCACGAGGCCAGTCATGTGACATCTATACACATGAGCGCTGCTGGCAGTCCTCGGCACTGCTACTGCTAAGGATAAGGACTGGTAGTCTCCTGCGGTATTCGTGTATCTTGACGCCACCGAAGTAGTGGTGAAGTCAAGATACAAGCAGTTTGACAGGGGTTGACGCCCCTTGTTTCTGATTGGCTCTCATCCGTCCTCAGCCTCACAGCTGCAGGCAGTCCTCGGTGCTGCTACTGCTAAGGACAAGGACTGGTACTCTCCTGTGGTACTTGACGCCACTGGAAGTAGTGGTGAAGTCAAGATACAAGCAGTTTGACAGGGGGTGGACGCACCTTGTTTCTGATTGGCTCTCACTCGTCCTCAGCCTCACAGGTCCTCCCAGCAGAAGCACAGCGGTCTCCGGCTCTCTATTTCCCCCTGTGCTGAGGCGCAGCATCGGGCTCCCAGCAGCGCAGACGAGGGTCACGGGTCTGCACCTGTCTCCACCATTGATGGCGTGGCAGGAGCGCAGAACAACCGGTGGCCTTCTTGGCCCGTCTCCCCCATCCTGGGCCGTGGCGTCGACCAACCAGCAGTGGTGGAAACTTTGAGCCCTCTCCGGCTCCATCCCCCAGCCTGAGGCTGACAGCTGCATTCGAGGCCAATGAGGTGAGAGTGGGGAGTTATGGCACTGCACCGCTGAGATGGAATCACTGGTCGGCCAGGAGCGGTGCGTGGCAGCAGCGTGGGGGGGATGGGGGGGGGGGAAGAGTCTCCTAAGCTCAGCAGTTTGTGGCCATGCAGAAGTGGTCAGCGCTGCAGAGCGGCTGGCAGGCAGACTGGTAGCACATGGCTGCGGTGAGCGTGCAGGAGCAGCCAGCGGGGGACAGCGATGGTGCGGGGGACGCAGTTTAATAAAGCAAGCACTTTGGCAACACCGGGGACCAAATAGCCTATATATCCCCGGCTACAGGAATCCCATCCCAGCCAATAGGAATAAACAGGCTGCTGCTAGGACCTACATCAAGACAGCCAATCGGGAGCTGGGGGTGTGAGAGGGGTGTGTTCCCTGTCATACCCTAGCTTCTGGTGGCGTCAAGATACAATAATACCGTCTCCTGCTTCCATGTGATCGTGCGCGGAAATCACAAGCGGCAGCGATGTGAGATTACTTCTCAAGAAAAAGCATCGCTGGCGCTCAAATAAAATTGCACGAGCAAATATGTGAAATTGCAGCGGCGATATCGCGATCCCCCTTGTGAAGGAGCCTTTAGGGCGCTTTTTACACGGAACGCTTACCATTTAGATTCCTGCGATCCAACAAAAATCTGAGCGCTCATCGTTCAGTGTAAACGCACGCCGCGACTGAGCGGCAAACGAGAAAACGGAACGTGTCAACAAGCAGTCTTCACTTATGAATGGCCGCCTGCTTACGGTCAGTGGCGGATAGGAAGGTTCCCCAGCCGCTCCACATCCATTCACTGCGCCATGCTCATGGCGGTGTAAAAGCACAGTAAGGACTATTGCTGGGAGCACCCACTCCCGACAGATAGTCCCAGGTAAAGCACCCCGAGTCGTAATCTTCTGGCTGGGTCCCCCCTACTGATTGTGGGGGAGTTAGCGCCCCCTAGTCCAGCCCAGGTGACATCCCCACCGCTGACAGCGGCTTCCCACTACAATACTGCTTGAGAAGTACTGCAAGGTTTGTGAAAGCCGCCAAACCTGCACTGGCTGCTTCCAGAGAACAACAGCCGTGCTGTAACAGGTGCAAAGGGGCAGACTGCCGGCCTTCGGGCATGTTAGTGGGTACGGCAGAGCAGCGGCCTGTCGGCGGGTGACTGCGAGGCCTACGGGACCCCGCTGCACACAGGCGGGGCAGACGGAACTCCCGGCCCGCCATCTATATCCAGTCCTCCGGGTGACCGGTACATCCCGGCGCCCCTTATACCGCCGGGCCAGCGGGGAGCGCCGCACTGAGACGGGCAGAGGAAGCTCCCCGTCCCGCCAACAGAGTTACCGTTTAGTCGAACAGCAGCTTAATGCGGAAGGCGGTCGGCCGCCCGGGCCGCACTGACGACACCGATCACATCGCCCACCGCCGCTGAAAACTTACCAGGTCGTAATCCTCCTCATCATCGCACATGAAGTCATCCTCCATGTCAGACATCTTGGCCGGGGAACTGGAGCCAATGGCCTCCCAGGATTCTTTGCGTTTGCCGGAATTATTTCCCTAACCGGAACTAATCGTTCTCTGCTCACTGTTTACAAGGGAAGATCATAAGTGGCGCACGCAGGCAGAGCGGAAGTTGGGCTGGAAGAGAGGGGGGCGGTAACTTAGCAACCAGTATAGTACTGGCGAGGTGATACTTGTAGTTGTCACAGACGGAAAGTAAAAAATATATGTACACAAAAGTGATAATTTATTCCTTTGGTCTTCATAGGTTCCTACATACGATACAGAATAACAACCAAACTTGGTGCACGTACTCTCCATGATCCAACATAATTATATATATATATATATATTACAGATTGTGAAGCATGTTCCAGGGGGGAACAGATGAGTGCCCTGGTGGGTCCTGAGCAGGAGTGAGACCCCAACCCACCTGTACTACATACAGCTGGATGAGATGCTATCTGCACATCTAATAAACTGGGTATTATATTTATATGGATGCATGCATTGGCTAAGACGACATCCAGGCGCACCGACAGAGCTGCCAGTCTTCTTTCTTGATGTTGCCCCCTGTTGCCAAATATCTTGAAGCGTTTCACTGCCTTCCGCAGCCTGGCCTAAGGGCAGGCGCACAGGAGTGTAATTTCTTTGCGTATTACTCGCACAATATGCGGTGAATAAGATTAATGAAAGTACATTGACCGTCACTGACCCACTCTTGCTAGTGTTTTTTTTTAAAATTGCGTGTAGTACATGCGTAAAATTTTTTATTGTGTATTCTGCATGATAAACCCTATTGTTCTCCATGGGCACGTAATAAACGCTGTAATATCCAATTACAATGCGTATGTGCGTTTATATGCAGCGTCGCTACGCAACATCAGGACATTGAAAAAAGTCAGACTGCGCGTTACAACGTGCATGAGATACACTGTCATGTGCAGTGCAAAATGACTGCCCTATGCAGGAATATGCCTGCACACCGCCGGCTCACACAGCGGTAAACACACATACTCATGTGCGCCGGCCTGTAGTGAGAATATATTACTGCCTCCCAGAGCTGAGGGGGCCGCTAGTCCGAGGCAAGAGCCAGGCAGCAAACTGAGGACCCCAAGACAGAAACAATCTGAAGCACAACTCAGGCAGCAGCTACTACTAAGAAAATGGATGCATCTGTGATTTTTTGAGGCAGGTGGTACTTGAACAGGTTCTTATGACTGTAACTATAATTTACAGCTCACAGTAAATGCTTGGAATGAGTGCCTATCAGCATCTGGTTTATAGACATAGTATAATCTTTATCTTTGTGGTGGTTTCCAATGTATCTGGATAAAATGTTGGTTGTCCAATCAAGCATAGGAAACTTGGAGGTATTGGTCTGCTTGACTTTGAAACTTATAAAAATGTAGTTCATCTCAACTGAATAATTGACCTAACTCACGCTTCAAAAGACAAATTATGGGTTGATCTAGAACTACAGTCTTTAAAGACCAAATTGCAACACCCTTAGGCCTCATGTCCACGGGGAAAATCAGGCCCGCTACGGATTCTCCATGGAGAATCCGTAGCGGGTCCCTCCTGCCCCGCGGACATGAGGCATAAAAATAAGAATAAACTTACCTCTCGCCCGCTCCGGATCCTTCCTTCGCCACGGCGTCATCTTCTCTGCGTCGCGGCCGGACCTTCTTTCTTCGGCCCGGCGGATGCGCAGGATGACTTCGGTGACGTGCCCCGCACATGCGCCGGCCCGAAGAAAAAAGATCCAGAGAAGATGAAGCCGCGGCGAAGGGAAGAACCGAAGCGGGTGAGTAAATTCCTATTTTGGTCTCCCGTGGATCCGGACGGCTTCCATAGGCTTCAATAGAAGCCGGCGGGAGCCGTCCCCACGGGAAACCCGCACGAAAATGGAGCATGGTCCAGATTTTTTCATGCTCCATTTTTTTTTTAAATCACTTTTATTGACCATCTGTGGGTATTTATCTACCCGTGGGTGGTCAATGCATCCCTACGGGATGCGGATCCGCGGGCAGGAGAAGAGTTAAAATCCGCTGCGGATTTTAATTCTTCTTTTGCCCGTGGACATGAGGCCTTACAATAAACCCAACCTTAAAGAGACCAGAAACCCAATAACAACCCTGTCACTTAAAATCTGGCAGAAATTCAAAAACAAATTAGAGTTAATTCCAAATATTAGCAGATATACACCCTTTTAAGCCTATTACCTAACAAATTTTAAACTCATAAAAAATACTCTATCGAGCATCCCCAATATTTCCTCCATTTGTTCTCTGGAGTTATATGAAAATAATATATTTCTTTCCCAAACTATGCTTAAAAATAAACTAGGAATCCCCTATCTTAGCGACAAAGACTTTCATATTATTAAGGACTCAATCTCCTTATCCCAGGCAGATACAGTAAAACTTCTACTAACGTTGGTAATCTGTCCGAAAGCAATCAGATTTCCCTGAGACCATTGCTACTCGAGGTAATTATTTCCATGGGTATCAATGTAAATACAATTAATTCATTCTAGATATTCCAAAAAACGCACCAAACCACATTTAATAGTGAATAAATATGGTATTTAATACCCGAAACAATAATAAATGAATATAAAAGACTACTGTGGAATAAATGAACATTTAACATGTTATTGAACATGTTACTGTGTGTTATCTGCGGTGTTACATAGGACTGCAGGTCGTATCTACTACATCATCTGTCCTCAGCGTTATCACTGTGCTCTCTGTGCTATGACATAGGACTGCAGGTGACATCATTATCTGTCCTCAGCATTATCACTGTGTTCTCTGTGCTGTTACATAGGACTACAGGTCACATCTACTACATCATCTGTCCTCATCATTATCACTGTGTTCTCTGTGCTGTTACATAGGACTGCAGGTGACATCATTATCTGTCCTCAGCGTTATCGCTGTGTTCTCTGTGGTGTTACAAAGGACTGTAGGTGATATCTGCTGTACTACAGTACATTATCTGTCCTCAGGGTTATCACTGTGTTTTCTGTGCTGTTACATAGGGCTGCAGGTGACATCTGCTATACTACAGTATATCATCTGTCCTCAGTGTTATCACTGTGTTCTCTGTGCTGTTACATAGAACTGCAGGTGATATCTGTTGTACTATAGTACATCATCTGTCCTTAGCGTTATCACTGTGTTCTCTGTGCTGTTACATAGGACTGCAGGTGACATCTGCTGTACTACAGTACGTCATCTGTCCTCAGTGTTATCACTGTGTTCTCTGTGCTGTTACATAGGACTGCAGGTGACATCATTATCTGCCCTCAGTGTTATCACTGTGTTCTCTGTGCTGTTACATAGGACTGCAAGTGACATCCTTATCTGTCTTCAGTGTTATCACTGTGTTCTCTGTGCTGTTACATTGGATTGCAATTGTACAGTACTGTACTGTACTAGTGTATTACCTGTCGCCGATAATGGAGAAGGGTGGGTTGCATAAGCAGCAGGAGAAGGAGGAGATGCCGAGAAGGAGATCATGTGGGTTCAGCAGCAAGGTCACGTGTGCGGGCACACACCGGTGTTATTAGAGGCAACCAATGTTACTAGAGAAAATTTTAGCTAAAAAAACAGCCTTACTCGAAATCAGCCTTAGTAAATGTCAAAGCTAGTAGAGGTTTTACAGTATACTAAATACTAACATTGATTGCAATACGAGAGAAGGACCTATTGTTTACACTATCCCTCATGGATGTTGGAACAGTTATTGTGAGAGGGACCTTGGAGGTAGTGGGGGGGAGAAAGTAGATATGTTTTATGTGGGATTTATAGTGTAAAATGTTCAATAAAAACATTTAATACAAAAAAAATACTAACCATGACTTTTTCATAAATGAATGTGGAAGAATTATTGCACTAAGAGGAAGATATCTAGGATTTACCAAACCCTTCTGTATAACAAGGAAATACCCTCCTATATATCTAGTTGTGGCAAGACAAAAAGAGAAAAACTCCTCAGCGCTCACACCAATGTAATGCATACAGGTATAGGTGAAAACGGATGAAACTTACTCGGTGGAGGCGCCTATAGCCCAGGCGCCTCCCAATCCAGGATTAGCTTGTCGCACGGGGATGAAAGCCAGCAGCAGCAGAGATGTTTTCACAACTTTTATTACGTGCAATCAAGGTACACAACGCGTTTCGGCCTGGAGGCCTTTTTCAAGTGTACAAACTATAATAAAATATACAATTTTATAGGGATTACCTGAGACATGACATGTGCTGTAGCGAATCCCGTTTGTATGAAGGGGAGGATCGGGGGAGTGGACGAGGGAGGAGAAAGCGCCAAATCTGGTGTGATACTCCTTACGGGGAATCCCTAGTGACGTCAGTAACACGTGTGCGCCCGCATCACTGCGGGCGCACCGTTAACTGGAATGAAGCGACCTCAAGGGGAGTGGCCGTCGGCTGGCAACCACCCACCTGTCAAATGTGCCCGCATCACTGCCGGCGCACCAGCGACCTCCATGGGAGTGGCCGCCAGCCGGTAGCCACCCACCTGTCGAGTGTATGATCCCGTGACATGGTCACGTGTACCGGGTAATCCCGGATGACGTACAGGTCACGTGCATGGTCTACGTCACAACAAGTACTCAGTATGTACGTGTCGGATGCCCACAGAAGGGGCGGCTACCGTTCAGCACCCGCCCAGCTGTCATCCGACATGCAGCAACTCAACCCACCTGCGTGGGGGATCCTCATCCACACGCCGCTTGTGGTACATATGACTTGTAGGAAATCTATCTTTATCCTTATCGTTATCATAAGTGACATTTAAAACTAATTGATAGCTTGATGTTATAATGCACTGTGTGTTATATCATATTGTTTATCTGATGTCTATTCATATGGTGTATATGTCACATGCATACATAATAAAAGGTGCTTCTAAGGGGATCACAGTATATGGGATGACTACATATATATTCTATTGTCTTCGTAGTGTGTATGGTTATGTTACTGTTTTTATCAAAAAAATATATAATAAATAATAAAATAGTCCACTCATTACGGTAAATACCTTACGTTGTCGTCTTAATCAACATAGATCAAACATAAAAAACAGCTATCTCAAACATAGCGTATCAAAACATTTCTTCACACACCACTCATCAGACCCTACTCAACTTAAAATAACTCCAGTTGAACAAATAACAAAGGGGGAATTTTCCAAATTAAAAACAAAAGAAATGTTTTATATTTTTCATTTTAATACGCTTATACCGCACGGCCTGAATGAGACTTTGGAGAAATTTTAATATGATCATGCACTAAATTATAACTAATTTTATACAAATAGTCCAATTTTAATCAACATTATATTTTAATTGTCTTAAAAAAATTTAATCTTTTTTTCTTTCTTTTTCTCTCTATTTATATATATATATATACATATATATATATATTTTTTAAACAAGGACATATGGTCCTCCCCCTTTTTTTTACCAATATATGATCTAATTCAAATTTCTTGAAGGTATGTATTTATAGGATGTGATGTATTATTAAGAGTGAACTATACTAATGAGTGGACTATTTTATTATTTATTATATATTTTTTTGATAAAAACAGTAACATAACCATACACACTACGAAGACAATAGAATATATATGTAGTCATCCCATATACTGTGATCCCCTTAGAAGCACCTTTTATTATGTATGCATGTGACATATACACCATATGAATAGACATCAGATAAACAATATGATATAACACACAGTGCATTATAACATCAAGCTATCAATTAGTTTTAAATGTCACTTATGATAACGATAAGGATAAAGATAGATTTCCTACAAGTCATATGTACCACAAGCGGCGTGTGGATGAGGATCCCCCACGCAGGTGGGTTGAGTTGCTGCATGTCGGATGACAGCTGGGCGGGTGCTGAACGGTAGCCGCCCCTTCTGTGGGCATCCGACACGTACATACTGAGTACTTGTTGTGACGTAGACCATGCACGTGACCTGTACGTCATCCGGGATTACCCGGTACACGTGACCATGTCACGGGATCATACACTCGACAGGTGGGTGGCTACCGGCTGGCGGCCACTCCCATGGAGGTCGCTGGTGCGCCGGCAGTGATGCGGGCACATTTGACAGGTGGGTGGTTGCCAGCCGACGGCCACTCCCCTTGAGGTCGCTTCATTCCAGTTAACGGTGCGCCCGCAGTGATGCGGGCGCACACGTGTTACTGACGTCACTAGGGATTCCCCGTAAGGAGTATCACACCAGATTTGGCGCTTTCTCCTCCCTCGTCCACTCCCCCGATCCTCCCCTTCATACAAACGGGATTCGCTACAGCACATGTCATGTCTCAGGTAATCCCTATAAAATTGTATATTTTATTATAGTTTGTACACTTGAAAAAGGCCTCCAGGCCGAAACGCGTTGTGTACCTTGATTGCACGTAATAAAAGTTGTGAAAACATCTCTGCTGCTGCTGGCTTTCATCCCCGTGCGACAAGCTAATCCTGGATTGGGAGGCGCCTGGGCTATAGGCGCCTCCACCGAGTAAGTTTCATCCGTTTTCACCTATACCTGTATGCATTACATTGGTGTGAGCGCTGAGGAGTTTTTCTCTTTTTGTCTTGCCATTTTATTGTCTCCTTCACTCTGTGAATGGAGTATCCTCTGGCTGCCGTTTCATCAGTGATATGAGATTTCTTTGGAGCACCTATACATTCCTGGCTATATCTGAGAAGATTGACCTCCTACTATAGAATATTCCGCAGGACCACCACAGTGTTGACATCTCCGCAGTGAGCGCTCTTCCATACACATTCTATATATCTAGTTGTGAGAGAGATTTAGACACATCATTCTCTCCAGAGGAAGTGGTAACAAATCTTACAAAGCTCACACTAAAGTTTAATATCCACGCGCTTTCAGGAACTGAACTATAAGATCATATCAAGATAGTACAAACTCCCCAACTTCTCAACAAAATAGATCTTAACTTTTCTTCACTCTGCTGGCGGTGTCATAAAACAAAAGGCACATATATACATATATGGTTCTCCTGCCTATTACTTCAACCCTTTTGGTATGACTTGCATACCAGGATTAATTCTATTTTAGGAACCAAATTCACAATCACCCCAAAACTACTTCTTTTAAATCTGAATCCAACTATCGGCAATATTGGAAAGATAAACTTGCTCCCATTCCTTATAAACACTACCAAAGTACTAATTCCCAGACACTGGAAAGATACAGATCCCCCGTCATGCCAGAGTGGTACAGTGAGCTAAATACCATGAGCAGCTATGAAAAACTAGATGCATCTGAGGGAAGAATCCTGATAGATATCTGGAGACTTGGAGTAAATGGCTATGCTACAAAAACAGACAGAATTATTTAATAGCAACACATAAGCTCCCTAGCGACGTATCATTCTCCCGCTTGTAAGGAGAATGGGGAGGGGAAGAAGAAGAGGAAGGAAAGAAGAAAAAAAAAGTTTGTTTTGCTACCTGACTACATACAGCAGTGATATCCTTTCTATTACTCTATTACAATTTACATTTACATGCCATTTTGTTTTCTCTATTTTACATTCCTGGATAATTAAACAGAATCGTCCACTTCTAATGTGTTATCCTAATATTGCTCTGCATGTTCGCAGAGAAATAGTTTTTTTGTTTGTCTTTCCAGATACGCACTTTTCCCTCTTTTCTTTCTGTATCTATCCCAAAATTTACAAATAAAGAATTTATATTAAAAAAAATGTTGGTTGTCCATGATTTTGTATAAGTTGTCCAGGAAAATAGAAAAATTCTGGTTGGCATCTGTGTTTGCGATACAGACCGTAATAGGACATGAAGGTTTTCAGACAAACCATGAGCCTGTGTGAATAATCGTCTATGTGTATAGCCTCATGGGGCATAACAGTGCCGTGTGCTTCCTGTGAACACTGACAACACATGACCTCAAAATACGCTAGTTTGCAGAAACTAGACCGGTGATGGCGAACCTGACACGTGTGTCAGCATTGACACGCGTAGCCATTGTCACTGACACGTGGCCGCTGTCGGCCATTCACCTCATTAGTGGTGAATACTGGCAGGGGCCGCGGCTCCCCTGCCGGTATTCACTAAGCAGCGCTACTAGCAGCACTGATCCTGGCGCACACCGTGACGTTAGTGTGCAGCCGGGATCCTCCTCCCCCTCCCCCGACGTCTCCTACTACTTGGTTCCGCGAGAGCGCCCAGGGGAGAAGGCGTCCGGCAGCACACTGACATCACAGTGTGTGCCGGAGATCATCGCTGCTAGCGGCGCGCCAGGCAGAGGAGCAGCAGTGCTTCCACGAGGTAGAGGGGGTAAGTATATGGGTCTCAGGGGGCACTGTCACTGCTGGGGGCCGCTGTGGGGGGCACTGTCACTGCTGGGGGCCGCTGTGGGGGGCACTGTCACTGCTCGGGGGCCGCTATCACTGCTGGGGGGCCGCTGTGGGGGGCACTGTCACTGCTGGGGGCCACTGTGGGGGGCACTGTCACTGCTGGGGTCCGCTGTGGGGGTGCTGTCACTGCTGGGGGCTCATCATTACTGAGATAAGTGACGGGGAGGCTGGGAGAGGCGAGGGCTTGTGCTATGGGTGTTTTGGGTTTATCAAATACAGTTATATATTACAATTATACATTTTTGTTATTTAAACTATAAATATGGCAAATTTATGGGTTTTTTTTCTCAAAGTGACACACCACCCGAGTTATGCTCGGTTTTTGGCGAATTTTGACACACCGAGCTCAAAAGGTTGCCCATCACTGAACTAGACTAAAGACTGGTATATTTCAAATCACAAAGCAGCTGGAGTGATTTGCACAAAATTTAAAAAAGTGCACAAATTTTAAAATCTGAGAATGAAGAAATTTTATTCCTAAATTTGCAGCGTTCCACCTATTTGAAATACATTTAGTGTTAGAGGTGTTATTCCGGAGGCTGTTTTTCTCACTAGCACCCTCAATGCAATATATAGGCACTTTTACAAATTTCTTTCTGCTCTGGGTAATCTGGTATCCATCACATGATTCCAATTTCCTGTTGTGATATATATCACATACCATTCATTCAACATGTCCTCTTTCCTTGCCTTACTCCAGCCCAATGTATGTGTTGTCAATAATGATGTCCGGTACATAGGCTGGCTGTAGCACTGTAACTGCACAGTGGATGCTTGTTCAGTACCTATCCTGATGTTAAAGGAGTATTCCGGGGATTGATCACCTTTTAGTACTGATGACCAGCGCAAGCCGGACAATCCCATCAAGGTCAACAGGGCTGTTCAGGTCCGGCATTTTAGCACTCATGATCTACCATCAGGATAGGTCAGCAGTAGTTGACTGACGTTGGTTCGCTGCTCTGCACCCCCAGTGATCACCTGATCTCAGTCCTCATAGTCACTGCAGCAGGTTAGGTATAGACAGCTACATCTGGGTCAAAGCCAGAAGTGTTAGGCCACTGTCACACACACCGTTTTTAAAATACAGCGTTTCAAACGTGGTGTCTAAGGCCTCCTTCCCACGAACGTATTTACGCCGCGTAAATTCGCGGCAAAAATCCGCTGCGTGGCCCCCTGCTATTAGGTTCTATTGAACCTAATAGCACAATGCTCACGATGCGTAATTCCACCGCGGAATTACGCACCGCGATTTCTCCCGTCCTCACCCGCAGCATGCTCTATTTGCTGCGGGTGAGGACGGGCTGTACGCGCTGACGGCTTCCATTGCAGTCATTGGAAGCCGTCCGTTCACGCTATCTCCCGCTGTAACCAGCGGGAGATAGCGTGAAAAAACGCTTCCCCACCTACCGCCGCCGCGTCATTTGACGCGGCCGGCGCGTCACGTGACACTGCCGGCCGCGTCACGTGACGCGGTGGGCGTGTCACACGACGCGACGGCGGTGGGCGGGGAAGCGTTTTCACGCTATCTCCCGCAGGTAAGTATAGGGGCTCTGGGGGGCGCCGTGACGGGCTTCACTGCGTAATATTACGCGGCGGAGCCCGTCACGCTCGTGGGAAGGAGGCCTTAATGTGTTTTCAAAAGCGTTCAAAAACATTTGACACAAATTTTTAACGCACCCCAGCATGACAATACACACTAAAATAGAGCAGACAACATTCGAAAATCGCAGCATTAGAAACACCATATTTGGACCATAGTTTGCGAATCCCCATTGAAATCAATAGAGGCGTTTAACAGCATTTAGCATTGCATTTCAAACGCCGCTCTAAAAAGCAGAAACAACCACACGGGTCTCTTGCACGCGTGATCTGCACCCATAGGAAATTATTGGACACCCGCAGCTGTATCGTGGGACAGCACAAGTTAAAAAAAGAGCATGTGTGGCGCATGCGCGTGGCTCGCTGCTGCTGTGCCGAGCACATCCGCCGGGCCGAAGAAAGAAGATCCGTCCGCGACGGATGGGAGACCCACAGCGTCCGGACAGGTAAGTATAATCTATTTTCTTGGCCTCATGTCTGCAGGGCAGGAGGGACCCGCTGCGGAATTCTGCATGGGGAATCCGTGCGGGCCCGAATTTCCCTGTGGACATGAGGCCTAATAGTATGCCCAGAAAGGTACCTTATGCATATCTCTATGCACAGCCACAACATTAGCATACAAAACTATGCCAGCATATAGTTAAAATATCAAATTAAAGTTTCTGACAAGGATGTTACAGTAAATGTTAATATAAATAAAAGAAGCAATACAGAAAACTAGTTTTAATAAATAAAACATTATACTTAATAAAATGCATTTAATATGAAATAACCCCACATATTTGTATCTCCATGTGTGGAATAACCTATATAATACATATATATTTTAATAAGAAAAGTAATGAACAGGGTAAGAAAGATAATCACTGCCAAGCCAATTTCCTTTCAGATTGTCAAAAATCTTCTATACCATATCTTGGCACTAACCTGTGTTCTCCCCCAACCAGAACTTATACAAAATAAAACCAGTCTCCGCTACATAAGGATTACACTGTGCAGATCAAAAAATAGCCAAATTAAAAAAGATTCTATTGTTATATGTCATCATATTATTCCATACAACCTTTGCGCTCATGGCCACGGCCGTGACGGACTCCGCCAGTGGAATATCGCAGAGGAGTCCGCCACGGCACCCCCCCTTCCCACACACACACACACACACACACACACACAAAACCCCATACTTACCAACCTGGATCCGCTGTACGCATCCCACATGGAGGGCCAGCGCGCATGCGCAGAACAGCGTGTGGCACGCCGGCAGTGTCAGATGACGCAGCCAGGGGGCCGCGTATTCACGCAATACTTCCGCTGTGCCACAGTGGAAGTATAGCGTGACGGCCAGCTTCCATTAACTACAATGGAAGCCGGCCGAGCATATTCCCACGGCAAATAGAGCATACCGCATTTTCTTTCACACAGCTTGAACATTGAGCTGTTAGATTCAGTAGAACCTAATAGCTCCAGGGTAATGCCGCGGATTTCTGCTGCGTAAAAGGCGGCAGAAATCCGTCTGTGGGCAATAGCCCTTCTTCTCAGAAATTAACAAAATATATTTAATCATGCGTTTGGTATATATCTAAACTGAGAGTGGTCCTTAGGTGTATTTTGACAATTCAAAGTGAGAGTTATGCGCTTCATAAGGTGATAACATATAATTTTACTATATAATGTGTGAGACGGTGACCGGCAAGGTGCTGGAGGGCAGGTATGTGTCACCTAGGATGCTCTCCTATGCTGCCTTGGGGAGCGCTTGGGCAGATACGTGCCACCGAGCAGCCTGGGCTCGGTGGAGGAAGCCGGCAGTATAGTGTTAGTAGCATTAAGCCACTAACACGTTGTAGTATGTAAGTGGCTCCAAGCCACATAATCAGGGCCGGCTTTTCCTGGAGTGACCAAAGTGAAGGGTGGGATGGTCACTCCCACGTACCAGGTGGGGCTGGTACCAGGCCTTATAAAGCCTGGGCCTACAGGGCCTAGAGGGAGAGCTGAGACCTTTGCAGGTCTGAGAGTCCTGGCTGGCTGTGTGCAGGAGCCATTTGTGTTACCAGTGTGTAGACAGGGACGCTCCATGTATAGTAAGTGCTCAGACGAGCAGGATTTACGTTATGTTTGCCTGATGTTAAGGCCTGTATTTTGCTTTTGTTTGCTTGGAAATAAACCCAGGCCAAGCCTGGACTAAAGACTTTATCCTATGTGTCACTGTTAGAGATGAGCGAACATACTCGGATAAGCACTACTCGTCCGAGTAATGTGCTTTATCCGAGTATCTCGCCGCTCGTCCTGAAAGATTCGGGGCGCTCCGCTGCTGACAGGTGAGTCGCAGCGGGGAGCTGGGCAGAGCGGGCGGGAGAGAAGGAGAGAAAGATCTCCCCTCCGTTCCTCCCCGCTCTCCCCTGCAGCTCCCCGCTCCGCAGCGCGTCCCGAATCTTTCAGGACGAGCGGGGAGGTACTCGGATAAAGCACATTACTCGGACGAGTAGTGCTTTACCGAGTACGTTCGCTAATCTCTAGTCACTGTCTCTGACTGCTTATGCCCAGGTTGCTACCGATCCTAAACGCTAATCTCTCACAAATGTTATAACTTGTTCTACAAAGCTGTAGACATATTACTTGTGGTGCGGTCCCTCCCCTGCTTTGTTCTCCGTTGGTATCCAGTGGTTATGTCCTGTAGGCTCTGCTGTTTTACTAGTCAGGCATGCTCAGTGCCTCCATATTCTGTAATGACGACAGTTTGTACAGTTGTGAATGTGCACTTGTCAGTAACTGGTAATGGGGCATTGTGGGAAATGTAGTTTTTGCTCACCTCGGTAGGTGTTTTAAATAACAATGTAGAAATCTGAAGCTGGGAGGCAGCAGTGGAGCAAGTTGGCAAATAAAGGTACAAAAGTTCAGTTTGACCATTTAGATGGATGTTTGGAATAATTGCAATAAGTGGAAACAGTAGGGAAATTTTGCTCTGCCTTTTGCATAACTCTTTAAGGATGAATGCACACAAGCGGAAATTCCTCAGGGGGATTTCCGCTGTTGAATGCTGCCATAGGATTGTGTTTGTTTACGCAAACCAATGCAGACAGCGGTGATTTTCATGGTGGAAATGTTGCGCGAAAAAAAAAAAAAGCGGCATGCCTTATTTCAGGCCTAAGTCACACGGGTGTTTTTTCCCGCGATTTGCGGATCGCATAACGTATGCGCATAGGCAAATCGCGTGACCGGGGCCAACGATTCGCTGAAAAATCTACACCTAGCAGCGTTTTCAGCGAAACGGCCCAGCGCTGCCTGCTATCCTCTGCCACAGCTGTGGCAGAGGAGAACGATGGTCGCCCATTGAATTCAATGGAGCCGGCAATACAGCCGGCTCCATTGAAAGCAATGGGCTGCCGGCAAGCGCTGGGTGAATTTTCGTGGAAGGGCTTAAAATATAAGCCCTTCCCTGAAAACCATCCTGAAAATGTGTAAAAAAATAAGTATACTCACCTTTTTCCTGCAGCCGGAGTTCAGCCGCGTCCGGCCGGCAGTTCTCCTGAACTGCTCTCTGTAGTGTTCAGCAGGCGGGGATTTAAAATCCCCGCCTGCTGAATGGGCTGCCTCTGATTGGTCACAGCCCTCACCAATCAGAGGCAGCTCTCACTCACCCATTCATGAATGGGTGAGTGAATGCTGCCTCTGATTGGCTGAGCGCAGGGACCAATCAGAGGCATCTCTCAGCTATTGAATGACAGCTGAGAGCTGCCTCTGATTGGTCCCTGCGCTCAGCCAATCAGAGGCAGCACTCACTCACCCATTCATGAATTCAGAGCGAAAACGCCAGAGAGGTAAGCCGGAGGTCACTGCAGGGGCACAGGGCCACATCACGCTGCGAAAATGTCACAGTTGGTATCCGACCTGGCCATCTGCATTCGGCCTTAAGAGAACCTCCGTCACCAGATTCATGTGCTCCAAACCATGGGCAGCACGGTCTCAGGATAGGAACTTACAGTGCAGACGTGTTTAAGGGTAACTTCACAGGGGCGAGTGCGATATCGTGCTCACCAACATGCGATTTCTTCGCGGATGCAAGACATTTTTATATCAAAACCGCCTTACATCACTTCGAGGAAGTAGCGGTCCTCACAGGGTGTTTCTCACTTTATTTTAATGGGGAGATCTTGCATTGCACTTGCGTGCACCTAGCATGTGGTGTGCTGCTGTCCGCCCAATGGAAAACTATGGGCGATGTGAGGGCATTCCCAAATATAAGACATGCCACGATTTGTGTATGATCCCATTCAAAATATTCCGTGTGAAACCGACCTTATGCTGAAAAGTTGCATTTCAGATAGAAAAAAAAAGAAAACAAGACACAACCACAAAAACATGCTTTGAAGATGCCCCAGAGGCGGGCCCACCAGCCTCTTCCCACCCAGATTGCATAGGCTGGCAAGTCTCTCTGCATACACAAACAGGGAGAAACCTATAAATCTAGTTCAGGGGTTTCAAACTAATTTTCACCAAGAGCCACATCAGCATCATGGTTGCCTTCAAAGGCCTGTTTATAACGGCCCATACATTTGCTTTCTCTATTACATATGTAATATGAACAGCTTAATCTCCATTGATTTGCACTGGGAATTCAGACGTATTTTACGTGTGCTAAAATTTGCAGCATGTCCTATTTGGATCCATATTACAGACTGCAATTGCCAATTAAAGTCAATGCAATCGCGTAAATACGCATGATGAATGTGTAATTACTGCATAATTATGCATGAATACAGGAGAAATCTATGGGTCCTTTTTGTGGGGGGTTTTTGCACATGAAAAATGCAGTGAATTCACGTGCCAAAAAAAAAAGTAGCATATTTCACAGACTGAAACTGCATACGCTTGTAAATGAGCACCAAACGAAACTACTCTTTAAGATGGCTATGGAGCTCTATACACTATGATGGGGTTTCTCCCCTTCCTGGCAGAGATGTGCCGCCACCTGTGAGTTGCAGAACAGAGCGGTGTGGAGGGGCACGCTGGAGCTCAGAATGCAAGATGGCACCTGCTACCTGTGCTGGTGCTGCCCCCTCTGCCAAGCACTGGTTGCATCCTCCAGGGAAAGGGGAGAGCTGATCCTTCCACGTCCTGTCCTCACTGGCCACATAAAATGACATGGCGGATTCAGCCTGTGGGCTGCGAGTTTGACACATGTGGTCTAGTTGATCTGGGCAGAGAGAAACTTGCGGACTTCACTCCCATGCATTTTTTTTAACTTCGTTTATTGACAGATTGTAAAACAAAACAATATTATATTACTTTATGGTTACATAACGTTTTCCATATTAACTTTTAACATTTGAGAGAATAAAATAAAACTGTTAGTGCGTTTGGTTCGTTGTGTATGAATTTCTTCCTCTTTTTCAACTAGATATCTAACCTGTACCTGCTTGACTTATAATGTGTTGTGCGAGTCTAGCCATTCACCCCACACTTTTTCAAATTTTTTCCAGGCATCCTCTGTGTTGGTAAATCACCTTTTCATAGGTTATTATAGTGTCAGCTAACTTTTTCCATTGTGAAATGGAGGGCGGTCTCGTTGCCATCCATCTCATGGCTACGGTTTTTCTGGCTTTAAATAACATTTCTCTGATGAATATTTTATTGTAGTGTGTCCACTCTTCTTCGTCTATCAGTCCAAATATTGCTATTTTGGGGTCCATGACCAGTGGGGTCGGCAGGAGCGAAGACAGGGTATTAAATATCTCTTCCCAGAATTTCTTTACATGATAACATTCCCATAGTAGGTGCCAAAAGTCGGCATTCGGTTGATGACATCTGTGGCATGTCGCTGTGTCTGTTCTGCCCATTTTATTCAATTGGACTGGTGTAAGATATGCCTGGTGTATCACGTATAATTGTATCATTTTATTATTAACTGCCGGTGACACTAATAGATGCGACTCCATCGCTTCCTGCCAGTCCTCTATTGTCAGAGCAGGGATATTAATTTTCCATTTGTCATAGACTAATAATGGCTCATGATTCATTTTGGCTGATAGTAAGTGTGTGTAAAGAATTGATATCAGTCCTTTGGGTCCCTGTGTCCTGAGGACGCCCACTATTGGATACTTAGAGATTCTAACCGTTTCTGGTGGAAATTGGGCATTTAGGGCGTGTCTCAATTGGAAGTATCTAAATAGTTGTAATTTCGGCATTTGTAGTTTTTCCCGTAATTGTGTGTAAGTTAGCATTACATTGTCCTCGTATATGTCTCCCAACACCTGTATTCCCAGAGAAGTCCAATATCTAGTATCTTGTAGTGATTGTAGTGATGGCAGAGTGGGGTTTTCCCACAGAGGGGTGTCAGTCATTATGTCAGTGAATTGTTGGATCTCCTAGGCCACACGCCACACCGATTGGGCTAGTCGATGTATGGGTAGTAATTTAGATGGTTTTGTGTATTCTGGATGTTCCAGGAATCCAATCAAGTTTTGTCCCGCTACCTCGCTAGCTAAATAATAGTCCGTCAGTGGTAACTCCCCCCTGGTAAACCAGGAACGGAGGTTTCATAGTTGGCTCGATAGGTAATATAATTTGAAATTAGGTAGTGCCATTCCTGCCTGTTTCTTAGATCTTTGCAGTTTAGCGAGTCCCAGTTTAGATCTGGATTGGCCCCAGATAAAGCGAATAATCAGGGAGTTTAATGTTTGAAAGAATTTTTCTGGTACTTTAACCGGTATATGTTGTAGGGAATACAGGCACTTGGGCTGAATTACCATTTTTATCAAATTTACTCGCCCGGCCACCGAGAGAGGAAGTCTGGACCAAACCTTTACTTTAGTGCTTATTGAGTCATATAGCGGATCTATATTTTCACCTAGGGTGTTTTCATGATCCTGTACTATATTGACTCCTAGGTATTTGAATTTTGTTACTTCCAGTAGTCCACTGGAGAGTACACATGGGATCATGGAGATGGAGTCTTTGGCTGTATGCATTATGGCTGACTTGGTCCAGTTTATATATAAGCCGGAGTATTTGGAAAAACAGTTTATTATTTCTAGGGCTTGTGGGAATGAGTGTTCAGGGTTGCATAGAAATAAAATCATATCGTCTGCATATAGTCCAATTTAACTTTCTCTGCCCTCCCATTGCACTCCAGTCACATCAGGGGCATTACGTAGGCGGATGGCTAGTGCTTCTATTGCTATCGCAAATAGAGCTGGGGATAGTGGACATCCCTGGCGTGTTCCCCGTGATAGCGGGAATTTCATTGATGGTATACCGTTAACTATTACGTTTGCCATGGGTGACTTATATAATAGCTTGATCCATTTTAGGAATTGCGGCCCGAAGCCAAAACGGGTCAGGCAGGCTTCTAAAAAATTCCATTCCAATGAATCGAATGCCTTCTTTGTATCTAAAGACGCTATTGCCCAGGGTTTATTATATTTTCTGCCCAATGATACTATTGTCTGCGTCCTACGTATGTTGATTGTGATCGATTTCCCGTGCATGAACCCCGTTTGATCCTCATGGACTATAGATAATATTACTCTATTTAGCCTAGTAGCTAATATTTTAGTCAGGATTTTATAATCCACATTGAGCAATGATATGGGTCTATATGAATCGCATTCAGTTGGGTCTTTGCCCAGTTTTATCAGCACTATTATTGATGCCTCATAAAATGAGGGCGGAAGAGAGTTTTCATTATATCCCCACTGCAGAACATCGTGTAAAATTGGTGTTAATTGACCTGCATATTTCCGGTACGCTTCTAAAGGGATGCCATCCGGTCCGGGGGATTTGTTTAATGACATTTCTTCTATAGCTTGTTGAACTTCCTCTATGTCAATTGGGGCCTCTAGTAGCTCCACCTGTTCTGTCGTAAGGGTTGGGAAGGTTATATTTTCCAAATATTCTAAATTATCAGTTACAGACTTGCTATTTGAGGAGGTATACAGATTAGTGTAGTATTCTTTGAATCTTGTTACAATGGATTGGGCCTCTGTCAGCAGCTGGCCATCTGTCGTTTTGATTTTAAGTACTGAGTTAGATTGTCCATTTTGTTTAACTAGATTAGCCAATAAATGGCTGGACTGATTGCCCATTTCAAAGAAATATTGTTTAGTAAAGAAAAGTTTCCTTTTAGTTTTTACGTGTAGTTGGTGTTTGTACTGGCGAATCAGTCCTAACCATTGCATTTTGTTAGTGTCTGTGGGGTTTGTAGTATATTGCTTTTCAGCGTCAGCTACTTGCTGTTCTATCAGAAGATCCGCTTGTGAAGTTGTTCTCTTAATGTATATTATTGCTGATCTAAAGCAGCCTCTAAGATATGCCTTCATCGTATCCCACTTTAATGTTTCTCGCGTTTCTTCTTCATGTATTTGACGAAATGCATTTATTTGGTCTGGGATTCTGTCCTGTGTTCCCAGTAGCTTCAACCAGAAGGGATTGAGCTTCCAAGTGGAAGTGAAATATTGTCCCGGAAATTGTAATGTGAGCAGGATCGGGTTGTGATCCGATGTTCCTCTGGGACCATGTATTATTGATGTTAAGTATGGAGTAAGTGTTGGTGATCCAAATATGTAATCTATCCGGGAGAGGGATCCTCTACCTGGTGAGTGACATGTGTATTCGTAGGCTTCTGGGTGTTTAAAGCGCCATAAGTCAATCCATCCTACCCCATCGAACATCTGTTTCATTGGGGTTTCACGCATGGCCAGGGATGTTTGTTGTATGGTGAATCTATCTTTTACTGGGTCCATAACTTGATTAAAGTCTCCCATGCATATAATTTCCGCTAGCGGGTATTGGTGTGCGAACATGACCGCCGCTTGTAGTACATGTATGTTATCATGCGGAGGGTGATAGATGCATAAGATAACGTATTGTTTGGCGTTGATTTCGGCGTACTCCCATGCATTTTTGGTACTAAACAAGTGTCTTTCCTTGGTTATGTGGTTTCATCGACGGAGATTCAAATGGTGTCTGATAAAGTAGCAGCAATCTCCCAATGGGTCAGACCAGATAACCTGAAAGCTCTCCAGCGGTTTTTAGGTTTTGCAAATTTTAACTGGAAATTTATTAAGAATTATTCTGTTATTGCTCAACCCCTGACCGATCTTACCAAGAAGGGGTCTGACTTGGTAAGATGGTCGGCAGAGGCCCTAGAGCCTTTCGGTCATCTAAAAAGGGCGTTTACTGCTGCCCCGCTGCTTGAACAGCCTGATGCGCGGCGACCGTTTTTTGTATTGAGAGCGATGTCTGAGGTGGGGGCGGGAATTGTATTGTCTCAGGAAGTCAGTGAGAAATCTGGCTATAGCCCATGCGCGTTCTTCTCGCGGAAGTTCAGTTCGGCGGGAACGTAACAACGACGTGGGTAATCGTGAGTTACTGGCGATTAAGTGGTCACTGGAAGAGTGGCGTCACCATCTTGAGGGGGCTAGGCATCCCATTACCGTGTATACTGATCATAAAAACTTGGTATATCTCGCCAACGCTAAGAGACTCACAGCTCGTCAAGCCAGGTGAGCGTTGTTTTTCACCAGTTTCAACTTCGTCGTTACATATATTCCAGGGGAGAACGTGAAGGCGGACGCCCTCTCATGGAGTTTCGGTTCGCCGGAAAGTGAAACAGTGGCTCCCGAGAATATCTTGGCACCTGGGGTGGTGGTGGCAGCTGTAGAATCTGATCTCATTCCTCATCTACAAAATTGTCAGCAGGACACTCCCTCGGGGGTGCCGGAGGGCAGATGGTTTGTGCCAGAGGACTTGCGTTTTAGAGTCATACCCATCTGTTCTCACAGGCCATCCGGGGGTTCAGGGGACTCTGCATCTTTGTACTAGACACTACTGGTCTATTGGGACTACTGGCCAGGCATGTCTCGGGAGATCCGCTACTTTGTTAAGGGATGCTCTGTCTGTGCACGCAGTAAATGTCGTCGTCCGGAGGGAGCCTCTGAGACCGTTACCGATGCTTTCTCGTCCGTGGTTGCATTTATATGCAGATTTTATCACTGATCTACCTGAGTCTCAGAAGTTCATCACTATCCTAGTTGTTGTAGACCGTTTCTCAAAAATGGCACACTTCGTGGCGTTAAAGAAGCTACCTTCTGCAATAGTTTTCCAAGATTTTTGTAAAAGAAATCATTTGTCTACATGGGGTTCCCGAGAACATTGTATCTGATCGCGAGGTTCAGTTTGTTGCGCAATTTTGGCGAGCATTCTTTAGAAACCTGGGAAATCGCTTTCCTTCTTGTCAGCATTCTACCCGCAAACTAATGGTCAGACTAAGCGGAAGTACCAGGATTTACTGCAATATTTACAGTTGTTTGCTAGCGAAAAGGCTCATCAGTGGGCAGAATTCCTGCCATTGGCAGAGTTTGTGCTAAACAACCATACTTGTTCTTCCACTGGGGTATCTCCATTCCTTTGCGTATATGGTCAGCATCCTCGCCTCCTTACAGCTATTGCTACTCCGTCTGCATGTCCTGCAGCTGATGTCGCCACAGATGTGCTTCAGGGGGTATGGAAAGAAGTACAGAAGAACCTGGAAGCAACGGGGGCACGTATGCAGTTGCGTAGTGGAAGGAGTCTTTCAGTATCTGAACCTTACAGGGTAGGACAGAAGGTATATTTGTCTTCTTGAAAACTCAAATTGAAGGTTCCGTCTTTGAAACTGGCGCTGCATTATGTGGGTCCCTTTGTCATCACGCTTGTAGTAAATCCGTTTGCTTATGAACTTGATTTGCCAGCTACATGGAGGTTTCATAGGGTTTTTCATAAGTCATTATTGAAACCTTTTGTCCCTTCGGTTCCTAGTGAGTACGCCAGCATCCCTTCTCGGTCCATAGTGAGAATAGGGCCCGCCGCCCAGTTGCCCGCCTGGGGTTAGCCAGGAGTGGAGGCAAGCAGGCAGGGACAGGGGTTGTGGGTGAGATCCAGGGCAACCTGGGCTGGCATATCAAGGGTAGTATACCGTAACAGCTCAGGCCCCTAGTCAGCCAATCAGAAGCTTTAGGGGCATTAACAAAGCATCACTATCACTCGGCAGGTCTTCACCCTTTTTTCTGGTGGAGACAAGATACAACAGTACCCATAGTAGGAAACACACTGTTACAGGTGTACAGAAATGCAATGACATGGTTTAATGCTATAATAAAAATAATCTTTATTTATATAGCGCCAACATATTCCGCAGCGCTTATAAGAAAGGGGGAACAGAAACAAAACCACAGTTACATCTAGTAATCAATTGATGGAAACAGTAGGGGTGAGGGTCCTGCTCCAATGAGCTTACATACTACAAATAATGGGGTGATACAGAAGGTAAAGGGGCTGGAGATGTGCACAGTATGTCGAGGTGGAGAGTTTGTGATGCTATACACATAGACAATGGTCAGACTTAAGCCGTATAGTGGCTAAATCAGTGTGACTGCAGGGGGGCGGTTGATTACGGCTAGCAGGGATTGCAATCAGTAGGACAGGGAGCATGACATCAGGGGAAGTACAGAGGGGTTTGGTTTAGGGTATATGGTATGCATCCCTAAAGAGGTGCGTTTTTAGAGCATGTCCATGCTACATACAGAACAATACTTATCCTGTGCCACTATTGTTACATATAGCTTGAATCCCCCACCGCTCCAGCATTGCAGAACATTACTGCAGGAGTCACGTGTTGTCGATGTGACATTACTGCTGCAGCCTTGTGAACAAAGACTTGGCAGGTAACAGTAGTGAAGTGCTTTTACACGGGATGATCTGTCGGGTAACAGATGCCCGACAGGTCATCCCAGCGATAATTATTCCTGTGTTTTTACATGAGTACCGTGGCCCCTTCAAACACCTGATCTGCAGGGATGCTGGGAGTCAGGCCCCCACCCATCAGCTGTTTTTGGCTATCTTGAAGTTCTTTGAGGGTGTTTTTTTTTGCAAGAAGAGCTGTATTTTTTAGTGGCATGATTTTGGGTTACAATAACTTAACAGTTCCCCCCTTTCCCTTTTATACCCTCCCTTTTTTCTCTTTTCCCTTTTTACCATCACTTGATTCTATTTTCTTTTCTTCTTCTATTTTATTGTTGTAGGTTAAATGGTTCTGATGATCTTCTATTTTGCCGTGTCTCAATCAAGGCCGAAGACTGTTTTCCTAGGCCTCACTTAGGGTGCATTCCCACGAACGTATATCGGCTCGGTTTTCACGTCGAGCCGATATACGTCGTCCTCATGTGCAGGGGATGGGGAGGATGGAAGAGCAAGGAGCAGGAACTGAGCTCCCGCCCCCTCTCTGCCCCTCTGCACTATTTGTAATGGGGAGAGGCGGGATGGGGCGGGGCTAATCATCGGAACTTAGCCCCGCCCCATCCCGCCTCCTTTCATTGCAAATAGTGCAGAGGGGCGGAGAGGAGGCAGAGAGGGGGCGGGAGCTCAGTTCCTGCTCCTGGCTCTTCCATCCCCTCCCCCCTGCACATGAGGACGACGTATATCGGCTCGGCGTGAAAACCGAGCCGATATACGTTCGTTGGAATGCAGCCTTAGCGTGTACACGGGTTTTGTGTATATTATTTTGCCACTGAGTGCTAATTGGGAGATTCAAGGAGCGGTCAGTGTACCTTCGTTGCACTCTTATGTAAAATGTGATATGTGTTCCTATACCAAATTTCCAAAAAAAGATATTAAAAAAAAAACAAAACACATATAACTTACAGTATTAACACTTTATAGGAAGAATGGTTGAAAAAAACCCACCACATATGCTATTGTTTTGTTACATTTGCAGTGAACGCCATGTGGCGTGAATAAATATCTAATAGAGATGAGCGAACGTACTCGGATAAGCACTACTCGTCCGAGTAATGTGCCTTATCCGAGTACCGCTGTACTCGTGCTGAAAGATTCGGGACGTGCTACGGAGCGGGGAGCTGCAGGGGAGAGCGGGGAGGAACGGAGGGGAGATCTTTCTTTCCTTCTCTCCCGCCCGCTCTGCCCCGCTCCCTGCTGCGACTCACCTGTCAGCAGCGGAGCGCCCCGAATCTTTCAGGATGAGTACAGCGGTACTCGGATAAGGCACATTACTCGGACGAGTAGTGCTTATCCGAGTACGTTCGCTCATCTCTAATATCTAAGCTTTATTCTGCAGGTCAGTATGATTCCAGCAATACTAAATGTATATACAGTAGTTTGTTTTACTACAATCTTTAGTTTTACTGTTGACAGATTCGGAGAACCATTACTCATTTTTCTGTTGAGGTTGTGTCCCCCATCCATGATGTGTCTAAAGTGCACCCCACACTGCTAACCAGCAAAGGAAATGTACCCCCAGTGCACCCCACACTGCTAACCAGCATAGTCCATGTACCTCCAAGTGCATCCCACAGACTGCCAACCAGCATATCCCATGTACCTCCAAGTGCACCCCCCCACTGCCAACCAGCATAGCCCATGTATGTCCAAGTGCACCCCACAGACTGCTAACCAGCATAACCTATGAACCTCCAAGTGCACCCCACAGACTTCCAACCGCATAGCCCATGTACCTCCAACTGCACCCCAAGACTGCCAAGCAGCATAGCCCATGTACCTCCAAGTGTACCCTTACAGACTGCTAACCAGCATAGCCCATGTACCTCCAAATACACCCCCGCACTGCCAACCAGTTTTTACCCATTTACCTCCAGTGCACCTGCACACTGCTAAATGACCACTCCACAGTTCTGCATGTACCTCTCATGCACATGCCCACGGGCTTATGTGTAAAACACTGTGGGTCTCCCCGCAGCGTTTTATTCATTTTGTAAACATCAGCTCTGCTGGCAGAGACCGCATATGGCACTGCGTATGCCCGCAAACATGTGCCTTTCATATCACCCCGTGCCTACTGTGCACCCCATAGGTGTCCCCTAATGTGCCTTTCATATCACCCCGTGCCTACTGTGCACCCCATAGGGGCCGGCTTCCATTGCAGTCAATGGAAGCATTCCGTCATGCTATCTTCCGCTGAAGCACATCGGAAGATAGCGTGAAACCGCTTCCCCGCCCACCGCGTCATATGACGCTGTGGGCGTTTCATGTGACGCGGCCGTCGCGTCACACGCTCTATTGCGCATGCGCGCCGAAGCGTCATGCGGGACGGAAGACTCCGGATCCGTAGGTAAGTATTGGGGTCTCTGGAGGGCACCGTGACGGGCGCAGCCGGCCTTAGGGCTGATTCACACGAGCATGAATTTGGCACACATTATGCTCACGATGCACGGCCGCGTGATATGCAGGGAATGGAGCCAAGGTAACTACATAGCCTTTAATGGATCCGTTCACATTAGCGTGTAGATACGCGCATTAAGAAGATGGCAGCATGCTCTATCTCACCGCATATTACGCAGCGTGAGCCCTATTCTCTTCTACGGGTAGTGTATGTAACGCTGTCCATACGCAATACATTACGTAGGGGCGCCGATACATTTGCAAACAGAGCGGGGAATAAAAAAAGACAAAAGTCACACAGCGCATGACGGAGTGCGTGAGATCCGTGGCATGTGCGGGGCACTCGCTGCCACACGCCCAGACTGCTAACATGCTGGGCGACCCTTGTAGCGCTTTACACAAACCGCCGAATGAATGAACCCCCATGCATCAGTCACCTCCAGAGACTCCCTGTGTGCACCCTACAAGCAACCCCTATGCCTCCAGTGTACCCCATCGCCCTATGCCTCCAGTGTACCCCATCGCCCTATGCCTCCAGTGCACCCCTTGTTTATCTCTTCACCTCTCTACCCCCTCCAGTCACGTGACCCGGCAGCCTGGGACTGAGCACGGAGCCGCGGAGACACGGCTGCAGGAACAGGATGTCCGTGAGGCGTTTGTATCCGGAAGAAGCGGCTGCGCAGCAGACCGGGCGCTTCTCTTCCCTGCTGACATGGCCGCTTGTGCTGCGCCGCCGACGCTCCTCGTCCAGGTGACAGAGGAGGACAGGTTAGTCCATAACACCACGATGTACCAGTGGGGGTCGCTGCAGCTGCACGGGCTCCTCCCTCACAAGAAGTTACTGCCATTCCTATCAGTTTGTAGAACTACAAATCCCAGTAATCCCTGCCAGTCCTTCCTTTTCACGTGTCTGTCTGGCAGGGTCCACAATATAGTCCTTATTCCCAGCCTGCCTGGCTTGCCCGGTCTCTTAGTGTAATATTGCTGCACTAGTGGGTTTCATAGCTGCCATCATTTGGAGCCGGTTCCAGGGAGCGCTACACTTTCTGACACGCCAATGTTGCCCTCTCAGTGGGTTCGTGAACGTTTCCGTATTTTCTTACACATTTCGGTCATGCAAAAAATAAATTGAATATGCTCTATTTTTCTGCTTATTTGCGCACCAAAGGCCCCCATAGAAGTCAATGGGGTTGCGCAATGGCGCACACAATGCGTGAGAAGATGCGTCGAACACTGCGTAATTCTGCTGGAAAAGGAACACATCTGGAGCTAATAAGTCATTTTAATCGGTATGTCTTTGTCGTGCGCAAATGGAATTTGCGGACACAAAAAGTGAAGTAAAATACGCGAATGCGCGCACAGAAAAACATTGTTCATTCGCAGACATTCAGCAATTAGGTGCGCACAAATTCGCATCTGCTCTTCCGTGGTCTGCGGTGGTGTTCGCACCAGCAGATTTGCACAGCAAATTATGCAGCGAATACAACACATTGATGTCAATTTATTTATGCGCACATACGTACAAAAACCGCAATGCACGGCGCAGAAATCCGCGTACACCAGTGTGAAGGCAGCCTGAGCGCCAGACACCGAGGGTCCCGTTATAGGGTTATGTCATGTCCACAGGATACGCTGCCATAGTCCGGGAGGTGTATGTCGCTCACCCCTAGGACCCGCTTCTGTGCTGACAGCGAGGGATCCCAAACCTTGGCGCATCGGGTAAGATGGCCACCACTTCCTGGGGGATGAATGGGGCTGTGCTAACCCACATGTGCGGCGCGCTCTATGGGTTTCCTTGGGATTTATGGGGGCAGTCTTAAAGGGGTTCTGTCATTAGATGAGATGTAGTTTTTATTGGTACCATTTTGGGGTACATACGGCTTTTTTGATCACTTTTATTGCATTTTGCCTCCGTTTTTTAGGGGGAGGGGGGGTTACGCTTTTTGCCGTGCAGGATAAAAAGCGTGTTGAACTTATTGTACGCGTCGTTAAGGATACGACGATACCAAATATGTGGGATTCCAATAAAAAAAATTCATGCTAATATGAGAAAAAGCAGGAAAAAAAAAATGTTTTTTTTTTTTACATTTATCTTTTCTGAAGGCCATTTAGACACAGATTATCGCTCAAAGATCGCTCAAGACCATCTTTTGAGTGATAATCGTTGTGTCTAACTGCATTGACATCCTGCAGTTTTCGTTAAAGCATCACTCATCGTTGTCTTTCAGCGTGCTAAAAGACAAGGATCAGGGATCAGGGATTCCCAGCGGAGTACAGCTGATACTATTGTTTCATCTGTATCCCGCTCCCTGATAACAGGCGGGGTATGAAGAACAGAGCGGTCCAGGTTTGTTTTCCATACCCCGCACGGAGCGCTCGGCTGTTTAACAGCCGGGTGCTCCGAGCAGAAAACATCTGGAAGCAGAAGACAAGTGGGGACACCCCACTTGTCTTCTGCATCCTCCACTGGTAGCGCTCAGCTGTATGACAGCCGGGCGCTGGAGCGGGGGAACAGCTGGATGCAGAGAACAAGTGCCCCCCCCCCCCCCCGCTTGTTCTCTGCATCCTCCGAAGCGCAAGGTGATCGCTGAACATTTGAGCGATCTTCTTGCGATGTAAATTACACAAAGATTATCGCTCAAAAGTCATCTTTTGAGCAATAATCGTTTTCTAAATGGGCCTTTACACATTTTATGTCCCTGTGGGAGACTTGCACCATACCAGCTCTGATTGCTATGATAAGGCATTGCAGGACATCTGTTTTGCAGTGCCTTATCGCTTGTTACAGCGATCACAGGCACTGGCAATACAGGACGCCGGTATCTGGTGTCCTGTTGCCATGGTAACCCATAGGTCTCTCCGCGATTATATTGCGAGAGTCCGATGAAGTCACAGAGGCAGCGTGCTCCCTCTGTGAACCCTTCTCATGCCGCAATCTACATAGATCGCAGCAGTGAAGGGGTTAACAGCGGGGGTCGCTGCTTCGACGCACCCCCGCTGTTGCAGCGAAAGCCCTGTTATCAGTGACAGCCGACTCCCGCTGCTGGATAGCAGGAGATCTCTTATGATCTTGTGCTATGCCCAGGGCGTAACTGTATGTCCTGTTGTGTTAAGTACCTCCCTGACACGACGTACAGTTACACTATGTGGCAGGAAGGGGTTAATGGCTGCTCACGTCACTTCCTAAGGGACTGCATCAGGTAATCAGACTTCAGTGCCCCTCAGGGGGTGCAGGCGATCTCACCTTTTTCAGGACACTCACTTGAAATCATGGATGGATCACATGAGCCAAGGAAGTTCACATCATTGTTAACAGCCTGCTAGGCTTGTGCCTCACATGCAGGGCTTCATGCACCAAATTGTGGCTGCAGACAGGGGACACTTCTTGCCCTTGGCTGCTACCATTGGTACTATTACAAATCCAGGGAGCAGAGGGCATCCTGTGCCTGTGATGTACCCTGTGTGCATGTAGGGTAGCAGACTAGATTACTACTGTCTTCATAGTTTCTGAACTCTTGTTCTTGCAAATAGTGATAATATAAATGTATGCTGTGTAGTGGCCCGAACACCTATATCTGGCCCCTCCATAATTGTCATACATGTCATGTCTTTTATGTGGATGCACTGTGCAAAGTGTCTTGTCTGCTGTTTGTGTATTGCACAGCTGCAGAATGCAAGAGGTTAAAGGGGTTGTCCCGAGGCAGCAAGTGGGTCTGTACACTTCTGCATGGCCATAATAATGCACTTTGTAATGTACATTGTGCATTAATTATGAGCCATGCAGAAGTTATAAAAAGTTTTATACTTACCTGTTCCGTTGCTGGCGTCCTCGTCTCCATGGTGCCGACTAATTTTCGCCCTCCGATGGCCAAATTAGCCGCGCTTGCGCAGTCCGGGTCTTCTGCAGTCTTCTATGGGGCTCCGTGTAGCTCCGTGTAGCTCCGCCCCGTCACGTGCCGATTCCAGCCAATCAGGAGGCTGGAATCGGCAATGGACCGCACAGAAGAGCTGCGGTCCACGGAGGAAGAGGCCATCTTCAGCGGTGAGTAGAGAAGTCACCGGAGCGCGGGGATTCAGGTAAGCGCTCCGGTGAGCTTTCTTTACCTCCCTGCATCGGGGTTGTCTCGCGCCGAACGGGGGGGGGGTTGAAAAAAAAAAAAACCCGTTTCGGCGCGGGACAACCCCTTTAATGTCTGAAAGTGGCTGGGATATGTCTGGGAAAGTAACAGTTCTGTCTAGTCATGTGATGTCTTCCCTCTATAAGGGCTTATTCAGACGACCGTATATCGGCTGGGTTTTCACGCCCAGCCGATATACGGCGTCTCTCTCTGCAGAGGGAGGAGGCTGGAAGAGCCCGGAGCAGTGCACTGAGCTCCCACCCCCTCTCCGCCTCCTCTCCACCCCCCTGCACTATTTTCAACGAGGAGAGGTGGGATGGGGCGGAGCTAATTACCGCAACTTAGCCCTGCCCCTGTCCCGCCTCCTCTCATTACAAATAGTACAGAAAGGCGGAGAGGGATGGAGAGGAGGCAGAGAGGGGGCGGGAGCTCAGAGCACTGCTCCCGTCTCTTCCAGCCTCCTCCCCTGCAGAGAGAGATGCCGTATATCAGCAGGTGTGAATACCCGGCTGATATACGGTCGTCTGAATGCACACTAAGTGTGAGTGAGTGATTGAGAGCAAGGTGAGGTCTTCTATTTACTTCAACGGTAGTGAAAGGAGGGAGAGTGCCAGCCACATGGGGGTACCTTCAACCCTCATGCGGTGAAGTATGGAAGCAGAGGAGAGGTATCCAGATTTTCACCATTCTAGGAACCACCTCTGAGGTTTGCAAGGAGTGAAGAAGTCTGCCATGCGGTGTTCTACCAACAAGTTCTGAGTGAGTGTCCAGCGGAGTGTTGTGTCTCCCTCCGGAGTTATTCAGAGTCCCGGAGTTTGTGTGTGTCCAGGAGTGGAGCACCACAGATAACTTAGACTGTGGGCCCGGTGCCATCCTGTGTTCTCGTGCCTGACCATCTGCTGAAACACTGCCCTTTCCTGCACGTGTGAGTAAGCGGTATTTCTGCAAGTACAGAGTAAAGTTTCCAGTCACTGCCCGTTTCAAGTGATTGAGGTCTTCAACGTTAACTGTGTGTGGACTCCCTTATTTAATTATTTCCTGTACCGTTGTTCTTCACTGACCAGAGCATACAGTACATGTGTTTTTCATGCAGTGTTGCAGATTCAATTTTCTAGGATTATTGATTGAAGTGCATTGGATCGATCTGATCCCAAAATGTATCATTTATTGTCAAATTTGATTCTGTTGAATAAAATGTACTTTATCTTTCTGTTGCAAAGAGATTTTTTTAACATTCCTACATCTGTACTGCATGAACTACAATGACGATTTGTAATTTCACATAGAGGCTAGGGATTCACTGGATGTGGCATTCGGCCCCCTTGTCCTGCAGACCCCATAGTGGTCATAGTCGTCGCATAATCTGTCTTTATTGGCAGCATTCCAACGTAAACTACATATCCTTTTAATCTTAAGGGCCATAAACTGCTGCCAGAGGGGTCTGGCAGCCAATTATTCCCGTCTTCCTATTGAGAATACTTACGGGATGCGCAAAGCACACGTGTAGCTATTTGATGTGTATTGCCAGCCCAAGTCTCAATTTTGGAGTAGGGCTTATACTTCAAGCATCCTGAAAAATAATGACAGGGCTTATTTTCAGGAAACGGTATATTTAGACCCAATGCCCACGGCCGTATTTGCACTGCGGGATCCGGAGCAAGCGTTCGACCTCCAGATCCTGCAGAAAATACTGCCCATAGAACATGCAAGGAAAACAGTTTTCCATGCCCCCGAGCGAAAAGAACTGCAATTTTCCACTCGCGGGGGAAAATCCTATTCTAGTGTGAGGCTCACACGGACTGCTTCCATTGCAGTTAATAGAAGCCGACCGTCCCGCTGCGAGTCGCGGCAGATCCGCATAATCTCCGGCTTGACTCACTGCACTGTGCAGCGGCGCCCCAGCCGGCATGTCCACAGAGCAGAGAGAGAAGACAAGACAGGTCAATGCTGGGGCACAGGGTCTGATTCTGCTGCGAGATTTCGCAGTCAGGATCTGACCCGGCCGTGGGCATGAGGCCTAGCTGAGTGCCATTTTATGGTTCCAAATATTGTTCATTTCTGTAGTACTTTATATCCATAGCTTTCCCACTGACATATCATCACCAGATGTTTTTGCACGGCATTTGGAGTACATTTACTATGAAGCTATGACGCCATCTAGTGGAACAAAGATGGAAATTTAGCAATACGGGAAATTGATTACTTATCAAAACTGCAGCTCAAA